>NC_073647.1:49749543-50052574 GCF_029407905.1 Bubalus kerabau | reverse complement strand
TTCTGAGAATCATCTCCCCCTCTCCGTGCCTCCTAGCACCTGCTACTGCCTCCACCATGCAGGAAGCGGGGCGGTAGGGTGGGGGGCGCTGAGCCACCTCTTCCGGGGTACAGGCGTCTCTTCCTAGCCCCCCTCCCAGCCGAGAGTGGCGACAAGCCAGAAATGAGCGGGGAGGAGGGACCTGCAGGGGTCGTGCACCACCCACCCCCCTAGATAAGTGAATGAGGGGTGATAGGATTAGGGGACAGCTGCCATCTCAGGGCAGAACCAGGCTTTGGCCCGGAACCTGTGCTGCCTGACAGCATTCTCCTGCCTGGAGTGTTCTAGATCGAGGTCAGCCCCTCCTGGGTGCTGCACAATGAGCTCTTGGGACGTCACCAGTCCCTCTCGCCCAGTCCCTGAATCAGGTGGCAGGTGACCCGACACCTGTGGGCCCGTCCTTTTCCCATGTAGCGTCCTCCCCGGCCCTCAGGGAGGCACCTGGTGGTCCCTTTTACTCAGGGACAGGGTTCTCATCTCGTGTGTCTGTCTGACCCTGTGACCTCTGGTCAGTTACTTCCCTTTTTGGCCTCTGTTCCTGTGTCCAGTTTTTTTAAGTTTGGTGGCTCAGATGGTCAAGCATCTGCCTGCTATGCGGGAGACCCGGGTTCAATCCCTGGGTTGGGAAGATTCCCCCGGAGAAGGAAATGGCAACCTACTCCAGTACCCTTGCCTGGAAAATCCCATGGACAGAGGAGCCTGGTAGGCTATAGTCCATGGGGTCACAAAGAGTCAGATGCGACGGAGCGACTTCACTTTCTTTTCTTTCCCATGGAAGGAGATTCAGAGGTCTGTGTCAGCATTTATCCTGGGAACTTGGATGTAGCTCCTTCGGGCACTGCGTGAGCCATCTCCCTCCAGTTTGTGTAGGGCTGAGGGCTCAAGCCTGGAAAGCTGCTGCTCTTCTCGGTTTGTTTTTGCGCCTTGAGAAATGATAAGGCAGACCTCCGGACTCTGGAGCCAGGGTGCATGCTGCAGGCAGGGGAGACGGAGGGGAGTGCTGGGCGTCCCCAAGGCCCAGTGACTCCCCTGAACCGAGGGTGGGACCCACAGCCCGTTCCAAGGATGTGTCCACCTGGGAAGTGGCCAGCCAGGGTACCTTTGTGCCAGGAGGTGGAATGTGCTTTGGGGTGCGGGGGAAGGCCTCTCCCCCCTTGAGGGTGGCCCTTGAGGGTGATGCCATGGGAGTCCGGTTACCCAGCATGGAGAGGGTGGTAGGGACAGGCCCCTGTCACGCCCTGGGAGGGGCTCCATTGGCGCTCAGGTCCCTGCCCTGTCCACCGTCTCCTTAGTCCTGATTTGCTCGCCCGTGTTTGACCAAAACTGATGGAGGGGCGTGGAGTCAGGTTTGCAGCTGGCTGCTGGTTTGAAGTGTCTGGTGAGAGTGCAACGTGTGTTTCAGGGGATAGCCCTTCAAATAACACAGGACAGGAGGAGTCCCTCCAAAGAGGGCAGCGTTTTCCCCGTGACTTTGCCAGGAAGCCCCGGCAAGGCAGGCAAGGGACTGGTTGCCTGGGAGGAACAGGGATACCAGGCGGAGCAGGGGCAGTTGGGGAGCTCCACCCTGGCTCGAGGCGGCAGACTTGAGGCAGCTTCCAGGGCTGGGAGGCTGCCCACCACCGCCTCTGCCTGTGTTCTGGAGGAGGGAGCTGTGGACCGTCGCCGGGGAAACCACAGCAGAGCTCGAGCGTGCCCCCACGGCTTTCCTCGGCATGTACTCGGATTGCTGCCCCTGGCCTGCAGCATTTGCTCTTTCAGCCACTGAGATGTGCAGCCAGCTGTGGGCCTCTAGGAGGGTAGCTTGGGTATTAGATGTTTCTCTCCAAGTCCCCATAGAGTGGCAGGAGGTGGCCCCATCCCCAGAAGCTGACGGATTCTCTTATCAGTGACTTCCTGCTTATTAAGATGACCGTGATAAGAAGCAGGGTGACTTTGGGGTGGTCTCTGAGGCCAAAGGGTTTGGAAGATGGCTTAGAGGGTCGGCAGTTGGATGCTCAAAGGAAAAAGTCCCACATCCTTGGGTAAAGAGGCGCTGTTTTAGCCTGTCCTTTCTTGGACTGTATTTTGAAGGCTGGTGGGTTTAGGGAGGCAGAGGGGTAGTGGTTTTGGTTCTGGTGGCTCCCAGGATGTTCTGACTTCTGCTAACTTTTGTCCTCCAGCGACCAACCAGTGGTTCATCCCAGCTGTGAGAGGGGACATCCCTCCTGGGTGTGCAGCCTATGGCTTCGTGTGCGATGGGACACGCCTGCTCGTGTTCGGAGGGATGGTGGAATACGGGAAGTACAGCAACGACCTCTACGAGCTCCAGGTAGTGTCCTGCTTGTCAGAGTCAGGGCAGGCCCTGCGCCACCCAGACCTTCTTACTCCAGTCAGGTGCCCCCTCCCACCCCCAGCAGCCCCTCCGTATGTGGCAAACAACCCAGCTCACCCTTGAGTTAATCACTAAGCCTTGATTTTGCAGGCAAGCCGGTGGGAATGGAAGAGACTGAAAGCAAAGACGCCCAAAAATGGGCCACCTCCGTGTCCTCGGCTTGGGCACAGCTTCTCCCTTGTGGGCAACAAGTGTTACCTGTTTGGGGGTCTGGCCAATGATAGCGAGGACCCCAAGAATAACATTCCGAGGTGAGGCTTTGTCCTGTTCGTGTGGAATCCCATGAAGGCCGGGGTGCTCGCCCACACAGCAGTCAATTTTGCCGAACCAGGTCCCTTTCGTTTGTGAAACAGGAGGGTGACCCTAGACGCCCTCTAAAGAGCTTTCCAGTGCTGAGGTGTCTTGACCCCCAGAAGGCCTCGTGGGAGGAGGGTTGGTTCTTCCAACCTTGCCTTGTGCTGGTTCCTGCTCCTCAGACCCAGTTTTGAGCTGGTCCTTCTCGGTGCTTGCAGGCTTCATGATGGGTATTTTCCAAGGGCCTTTCTAGAATCTGCAGGTAGTCCCGAGCTGGTGCTCCCTTTTCACCTCGGAGGTCCTCATGTCATGTCCAGCTTTGTGCAGGGCAGCTGAGCCCACCCCATCCTGCTGCTCCCCTTCCATTCGCACCCCTCCTTAGGGGTGAGGACAGAGGTAGAAGGATTTGGAGTTCGTGTAGCCTTAGCCCTGCTTTGTCTCCCCAGGAGTCTGCCATTCCCCTGTCAAAGCGGGTGGCCTGCCTTAACCTGACCTTTTTTTTCCCAGGTACCTGAATGATTTATACATCCTGGAACTGCGGCCGGGCTCTGGAGTGGTAGCCTGGGACATTCCCATCACTTACGGTGTCCTGCCCCCACCCCGAGAGTCTCACACTGCAGTGGTCTACACTGAGAAAGACAACAAGAAGTCCAAACTGGTGATCTATGGAGGGATGAGTGGCTGCAGGCTGGGGGACCTCTGGACCTTGGATATCGGTATGACGTGGGTTTGGCTGCTCCTGTGGTCTAGGTGTGCAGCTGGTCTGCTGGGCAGCTGGCGTGGGGTGTTGTGGTGGGGCTCTCACAGAGGGGGCGTATCCCGCCTAGCAGCCTATTTGTGACTGGGTCAGGATAGGACCTATCTGGGGCTGTCCTCTTTGCCCTGAGCTTGCAGTGTTTAAGAAAGAGCAAGGCTCTGTTGGCCAAGTCTATCTGTTAGCTTGCAATAGAGTGAGGGGAGAAGGAATGGCCTTTCTAGAATGACGTTGTGTGGGTAAGGTAGCACAAGTCCCTGTCAACTCATCAGTAGTCACGGTGTGCCAGGAGCAGGGCCCCTTGGTCTATCCCAGTCAAGAGGGGTTGCCCAGACGCGGTGAGAACCCTGGGGGCTATTTGGGAAGGTTGACAGGCAAGGAATCAGGAGTTTAGGCTGAAAGGAGTTCAGGCTTTCCACCTGGAGAAGGTGGCCGACTGTACAACTATAGAGGGTTAGGGGTCCTGTAGCGTTGCATCAACGTTCCAGAGAGCGGATTGGGCGCAGAATTCCTAGTAGCCCTGGGTCTGTAGATGACGGAGCTGACCGTGGGTGAGTGCCTCTTGAGGAGTGGGAGGTGCTGTGGCGCGTCTGGAGGGTATGGCAACGGCTCCTACCCCCACCCCCAGCCCCAGCCCCAGTTCATAGCAGGTGCTCGGGAAAGACCGCTTGGGAAGTGCCAGAGCCTGGTGATCAGGGGGGCTCTCAAGGCCTGTTGGGAGGCCAGGCGTGCAGTTCTTGTGCTGTGTTGATACCTGCTTTCCAGAGCCTTCCCCACATCTGGGACACAGCCTCTGGGTCAGAGGGCATGTGTCCCACCCGGTGTGAATAACCTTCTCTTCCCACTGCTCCGCACAGAGACTTTGACATGGAATAAGCCCAGCCTCAGCGGGGTGGCACCTCTTCCTCGAAGTCTCCACTCGGCCACGACCATAGGAAACAAGTGAGTAGCCAGCCGTGGCTTTTTTCTCTTTGTAGCCCCCATCTCCGACCCCCATGGGCTCACAGTTTCGTTCCAGCAATCCCTGAGGCCTGAGGAGACCTCTCTTTGGCTGGGCTGGCGTTCAGCAAGCAGCCTTGTCTTCCCCTTATGACCCTGGGGGACCAAAAAAAAAAGAGGGTAGAGGGACACAGATTGTTCTAGATCCTCTGCAGCAGCAGCTGAGTGTCTTTGTCAATGCCAAGGTCCCAAAGTGAATGTAAGGCTGATGGGGACAGAGTGGAGCTTTGGGTGAGCTACACTGAAGCTCTGTGCACTGGAGGTGACACAGTTCTTGTGAGGGCTGAGCCACCAAGGCAGAGAGGGCCACATTCAGAGCTTCGTGCGTCCCGGGGAGAACTAGAGGACCCAGTGTGTTCAGGACGTTCTGGATGGAAGAGGTGGCCTCAAGCTTGGCACCTCGTCCACAATCGTCTCCTACTCTTCCCTCCCTCGTCCCAGAATGTACGTGTTTGGTGGCTGGGTGCCTCTCGTCATGGATGACGTCAAAGTGGCCACACACGAGAAGGAGTGGAAGTGTACCAACACTCTGGCTTGTCTCAACCTGGGTATGGCCTCCTCGGGCTCAGCGCGGCCTGCAGAGGGCTGCGGGAGGCCGGCCCACCTCGGCCTGCGGGCTGTGTTGGGGGCGCAGGGGGCCGAGCTGCTTCTAGGCTGTGCCACTAGAACTCCGCGAGGCGTAGCCATTGGTCCAAGCGCCCTGAGGGACGCTCCTTGGCGTGTTTTGAATAGGCTCTTCCTCACTGGTGTAACCATGCAGTGCCTCCCTCTCGTCTCCTGTTGGTGGTTTCTCACCCACGCTGCAGGGACCGTGCTATAAATGCGAGCGTTGCCTATAGGTTCCTTAAAAACGGAGCACACAGGATGGCGGCCTGCTCTACGCAGTGCAGTGCCTGGCCCTTGTGTTTCCTCTGTCCCGGAGACCATCCCATCCCCGCAGGGCGAGTGGCTCATTCTTTTGAATTGCGCTCGTGGTGTCAAAACTTGCACCGACGCTGCTCCGTGAGTATCCTTGCACCGTTCTCGCCACGTGCAGGTGTATCCGAAGGGGGACAACCTAGAGGTAGCCTTGCCGGCAGGGGGATATTACCGGACATGCAGATGTCCCTAGCGGTGCTCACCGGGCCGGCAAAGCATACACTCTTCACCAAGCCCAGTAGGTGCTTGACTTCCCACGGGCCAGCCCCAGGTCCCCTCCCCTGGCTCACCCTCAACCCTGGCTGCAGCAAAAGGAACATCAAGCTGCCAGGCACCTTCTGGGTTAAGTTTGCCTTTCTCTTATCTTGAGTGAGGGTATGTATTTTTCTTTTCTGAGATCTTCTGTCACGTTTTCCGTAACTTGCGTTCCTCTTTGCCCATCTCTTTCTAGAAGCTTTTGTGTTGCTCCATGTGCAAGAAGGGGAACCTTTGACTGTGTTTTTCATGTAGTTTTCCCAGTTTATAGTTCGTGGTTTCTAATTTCGTACAGTCTTTTGCCATGCAGAATTGTATTTTTTTTGTTTTTGTCTTCATCTTACTTTAGTAATCTTGGATGACTTCCTGATTTTAATTCCCCATCCCTGACAGCAAAAGGCCAAAGAGCCCCTGAGGGTTGTCGGTTCCTCTGTCCCCTGCTGACCTTCACATCCTGTCCTCCCCAGATACCATGGCTTGGGAGACCATCTTGATGGATACGCTGGAAGACAATATTCCCCGGGCCCGTGCCGGCCACTGTGCGGTAGCCATCAATACCCGCCTTTACATTTGGAGTGGGCGTGACGGCTACCGAAAGGCCTGGAATAACCAGGTCTGCTGCAAGGACCTCTGGTACCTGGAAACGGGTAAGGCTAACTGGAGGAGAGCTGCCACACCCACCCCCGAAGTGTCTGCCTCTCCCTCCTCACCAGTGATGCTCTCTTACAGAGAAGCCGCCACCTCCAGCCCGGGTACAGCTGGTGCGAGCCAACACTAACTCTCTGGAGGTGAGCTGGGGGGCCGTGGCGACAGCCGACAGTTACCTTCTGCAGCTCCAGAAATATGACATTCCTGCCACGGCTGCCACTGCCACCTCCCCCACACCCAATCCAGTCCCGTCTGTGCCTGCCAATCCTCCCAAGAGCCCTGCCCCAGCAGCAGCCGCACCTGCCGTGCAGCCGCTGACCCAAGTAGGCATCACGCTCCTGCCCCAGGCTGCTGCCGCGCCCCCGACCACCACCACCATCCAGGTCTTGCCGACGGTGCCTGGCAGCTCAATCTCCGTGCCCGCCGCAGCCAGGACTCAAGGTGAGCCGGGCGCTTGAGGGCAGGAACTGGCTCACCCGGAGGTGGCATGCCTGCGCGGGGGCTGCTAGACCACACGCCTGGAGGCCATTAGTGCAGACCGGAGGCTGAGTGCTGCTGCGGGGGCCTGGTCCTGACCTGCGGAGACTGTCCCCAAACAGTGCTGGAAGGGCGGGAGCTGAAGCCCAAGCAGGTCCTGGAAGTCGCTCACTTCGGCTCCTTCTCTGAGCAGGTGTCCCGGCTGTGCTGAAAGTGACTGGTCCTCAGGCTACCACGGGAACCCCGTTGGTCACCATGCGACCTGCCAGCCAGGCTGGGAAAGCCCCCGTGACTGTGACTTCCCTTCCTGCAGGCGTGCGGATGGTTGTGCCTACACAGAGCGCCCAGGGGACGGTAAGGAGCCAGGCAGGGCGCGGTGGGATGTTCCTGGTAGTGGCGCACTGGCGGGGTTTGACTCCCACCCTGTGCTAGCACCTTTCATCCAAGGTCTGGAGAGTGCTGATGAGGCGATCTTTCATCACTAACTTCAGGATTAGTAAGCTGACACCTCAGAATGGTCTCCTCGCCATCTGATCTCAAGGGCATTTTAAAAATGTATTTTCTGAGGGGAGAAGCTAGCCAGCTGGGGGTTGACGTGGGCCTGGTTGATGGTGGGAGTCCAGGTCTGGGGTCAGTAGAGCAGCGCCTGGCCGTCCTCAAAGCCAAGAGGTGCTGCTCCAGGAAGCAGGGATTGGGGCTGCCTCAGGTCTGGTGCTCCCTGTGGGCTCAAGCTCCTTGTGTCCCTTGCAGGTCATTGGCAGCAGCCCACAGATGAGTGGCATGGCTGCATTGGCAGCCGCGGCTGCTGCCACCCAGAAGATCCCTCCTTCCTCGGCACCCACAGTCCTGAGTGTCCCGGCTGGCACCACTATCGTCAAAACTGTGGCCGTGACGCCGGGCACCACCACGCTCCCAGCCACTGTGAAGGTGGCCTCCTCGCCAGTCATGGTGAGCGTTCCTCGGGGCTGGTTCAGAGCCCACAGCCTTGGGGCCGAGGGCTTCTGGGCACCATCATTAGACAGTGGTCACTGCTTCTGGCCTTTGGACCAACCATAGAGGATGGAGGTCTGTGGTTGGTGCTCGGTGGGGGTTGGGGAATAAGCTGGCAGCCATGGGGGTGTGGCAGCCTTGTAGCCAGACCTGTGGCCCAGTGACCTCCTTTGTTTCGCTAAAGGAGAGGTGAACAAAACTGAGCTTGGTAGACATACACAAATGCGCAGGGGCCAGCTCTTCCCCCCACCCACCCACCACTCTTCTTTGCGATCTCCAGGTGAGCAACCCAGCCACTCGCATGCTGAAGACTGCAGCTGCCCAGGTGGGGACTTCCGTCTCTTCTGCTGCCAACACATCTACCCGTCCCATCATCACCGTACACAAGTCCGGAACCGTGACAGTGGCCCAGCAAGCCCAGGTGGTGACCACAGTGGTGGGTGGGGTTACCAAGACCATCACCCTGGTGAAGAGCCCCATCTCGGTCCCAGGAGGCAGTGCTCTAGTGAGTGACCAGCACCAGGAACGCCCAGCCCAGGCCATGCCCTTGACCGGTCTCTGAATCACTTATTTTGGTGCGCTGTCGTTTCATTTTTAGATTTCCAATCTGGGCAAAGTAATGTCAGTGGTCCAGACCAAACCGGTTCAGACTTCGGCAGTCACAGGCCAGGCATCCACAGGCCCAGTGACTCAGATCATCCAGGTGAGCTCGTGGACCCTAGACTAGGACCCTGCCTAGACAAGATCTCATGAGTTTGAGTGGCTCAGAAGGTCCTGTTGCTTGGTTCTGTTACTTGCAGTCTTCAGAATAGTGCAAGCTGTTTGGGCTGGCAATGAATCCTGGGCAGACCAGACTCACCATTAAACTTGCAGTTCTTCTAAAAATGACAGATACATATGTGTATCACTGACTGACTCTGTTAGACACCTGAAGCTAACACAGTATCGTAGAGCAACCAGACTTCATTTAAAATTCGATGATGACAACAAAGCCACACTTTGCATCCTGGCAGTGATGCCCATTCATCTCAGCCTTCCCCCATTCATTTTCCCCTTACAGACCAAAGGACCCTTGCCAGCCGGGACCATCCTGAAGCTGGTGACGTCTGCAGATGGCAAGCCCACTACCATCATCACAACCACGCAGGCCAGCGGGGCAGGGACTAAGCCTACCATCCTGGGCATCAGCAGTGTGTCCCCCAGCACCACCAAGCCCGGCACCACCACTATCATTAAGACCATCCCCATGTCAGCCATCATCACACAGGCGGGCGCCACGGGTAGGGGCCTTCCCCGGTGTGCTGGGGAGAAAGCAGGTGAGGGGGTAGCCAGTGTGCAACATCTTTCCATTGAGGTTTTTCACTCTGCACTGCCCTCTCTTTGCCTCTTGTTTAAGATTTTCCTCTCTGCTGCTCTACCCTCTCTTTGCCTCTTATGTAAGATTTTCCCGTCTGCTCTGCCCTTGCCTCTTCTTTACGATTTGTCAGGAGGTAGTAAGGGTATGGCTGTAGTTTGTACTTCTTTGTTTTAATTGAGGGGCAACAGGCGTAACTATTTGAAAAGAGGGCCCAAGAGAAGCGGGCCCGGGTGGGAGGCCAGCACTGTCGCCTGGCCCTTCCTGAAGCCAGGATGCCCCCCTCTCCTCTAGGCGTGACTAGCAGTGCCGGCATCAAGTCACCCATCACCATTATCACCACCAAGGTGATGACTTCTGGAACTGGAGCCCCTGCCAAAATCATCACGGCTGTTCCCAAAATCGCTACGGGTCACGGGCAGCAAGGAGTGACCCAGGTGAGGTGTGCCTGGCCCTGTCTTCCTGAGGGTCCAGCCTGGGACCGCAGCAGGCCACCCGGAGCCTGGGAGGGGCAGCACAGGGTCTGTTCTGGCCAGCCCCCAAGTGACAGGGGCCCTTTTCTCCGGTTTTCCAGGTGGTGCTGAAGGGCGCACCTGGCCAGCCAGGCACCATCCTCCGCACCGTGCCTATGGGGGGCGTCCGCCTGGTCACCCCTGTTACTGTCTCTGCTGTCAAGCCTGCTGTCACCACACTGGTTGTCAAGGGCACCACAGGTATGGAGGCCTCGGGGTGCGGGGCCGCAAGGGCAGGGTCGGGGTGTACCCCGGCCCCACTCACCTGGGGAGAACAGCCGCACCAGCTGCTGACCGCCTGCCCCTGCCCTTTCCCGCCTCCAGGCGTCACGACCCTGGGCACGGTGACAGGCACCGTCTCCACCAGCCTGGCCGGAGCCGGGGGCCATAGCACCAGCGCCTCACTGGCCACGCCCATCACCACGTTGGGCACCATCGCCACCCTCTCAAGCCAGGTGATTAACCCCACTGCCATCACTGTGTCTGCGGCGCAGACGACGCTGACAGCGGCCGCTGGGCTCACCACACCCACCATAACCATGCAGGTAGGGCAGTTGGAGCTGCAGTGTGCCGCCAGGCCCTTGGTTTCCCTCCCACATGTGGAACCCGTAGGATGGTTACCCTGGAGGTGCATAATCACGATTCTTAGTCACTGCCTGCTAGTCTGTCGGGTTGAGACGATATATCTCAGCCGTGTTTAGCGTTTGAGCACTAGGTTTTTGCATATTGAGCTGAATTCCTGGTGAAGTGGTGAAGCTGGCCTTAGCACAGCACGGGGTCAGCCAGGTTTCCCCCCACCCCCACCCGACCGAGGGCTTGCCCCAGCCTAGGCCCCGCTCCTCCACCTCTTCCTGGTTCCTTTTTTCTGGTCCCTGAGCCAGTCAGTGTCTTGGAGTGAGGGTGAGCAGGTCCTAGACTTGCCAGGGTTTTTGCTTTAGCTGCCAAGTCGCTGATCCCAGGGGGAACCGCAGGTAGGTGGCAGGGGCAGACACGGGAGGATGGGCAGCAGCACTAACTCCCTGTGTGCCCTCTCCCCAGCCTGTCTCCCAGCCTACCCAGGTGACTCTGATAACGGCCCCCAGCGGGGTGGAGGCCCAGCCTGTGCACGACCTCCCAGTGTCCATTCTGGCCTCCCCTACTACAGAACAGCCCACGGCCACAGTCACCATCGCTGATTCAGGCCAGGGTGATGTGCAGCCTGGCACCGTGACCCTGGTTTGCTCCAACCCGCCGTGCGAAACCCACGAGACGGGCACCACCAATACAGCCACCACCACCGTCGTCGCTAATCTGGGGGGGCACCCCCAGCCCACCCAAGTGCAGTTTGTCTGCGACAGACAGGAGGCCACTGCTGCTCTCGTGACCTCCACGGTGGGCCAGCCGAATGGCAGTGTTGTTCGTGTCTGCTCCAACCCGCCGTGTGAAACCCACGAGACCGGCACCACCAGTACAGCCACCACTGCCATGTCTGGCATCGGAGGCGGGCCGCGGCGAGACATCCGGCTCGCCTGCGCGGCCACCACCATTCCCACCGTGGTCCGGGTCAGCGTGACTGCCGGGGCGTCAGAGGGAGCTCAGGTTTCCATCAAGCCCGCGTGCCAAACCCGTCAGACCAGTGCGACCAGCACCACCATGACTGTGATGGCCACCGGGGCCCCGTGCTTGGCCGGCCCGCTCCTCAGACCAAGCGTGGCCCTCGAGGCCGCTGGCCGCGGTGCTGCTCTCTTACAGCTGGGGCCACTGAGTGCCCAAGTCAGGCCCGGTGGCGAGGAAAGGTCCCTTGCCGGCCTGGGCCCGCTGGTGTCTGTGGGGCGCCAGCTGGAGGTGCATCACACGCACACGACCAACACGGCTACTGTGGCCCGCTCCGCCATGAGTGCCGGGGAGCCCCACGAGCTGCTGGGGGCCCCCACACTTGTGTACGAGAGCTCAGCCAGCGCCTCTGTGACTGCCGCGGCCCTGGAGGCACTGCTGTGCCCCTCGGCCACCGTGACCCAGGTCTGCTCCAACCCTCCGTGTGAGACCCACGAGACGGGCACCACCCACACACCCACCACGGCCACATCAGGAGGGGCTGCAGGCCAGCCAGAGGGCGGGCAGCAGCCTCCTGCCAGCCGGCCCTGTGAGACGCACCAGACCGCTTCCACTGGCACGACCATGTCCGTCAGCTTGGGTGCCCTGCTCCCGGATGCCGCCCCCTCCCACAGGACCCTGGAGTCCAGCCTGGAGGTGGCAGTGCCACCCGCAGTCGCCCCTCAGGCCGGTGCTTCGTTGCTCACTCCTTTCCCGACGCAAAGGGTGTGCTCCAACCCGCCCTGTGAGACGCACGAGACAGGCACTACGCACACGGCCACCACTGTCACCTCCAACATGAGTTCCAACCAAGGTAGGTGGACGCAACCAGCTGGGTCCCCACGGGCTCCCGGGCCCAGGGCTCACCGAGAGGCCCGCAGTTCAGTTCTTTGGAACCCAGTTGCTCGTTACAGGCAGGTCTTCCAGGCAACCGTGTTTCCTGGTGGCAGAGCTGGGTGGTAGCCCTGCTAGAGGAGGGCCTGTCACCCCACTCTCTGCTTGTCCCACCAGACACCCCACCGCCTGCCGGCGACCAGGGAGAGGTGGAGAGCACCCAGGGCGACAGTGTGAATATCGCCAGTTCCAGTCCCATCACGACAACAGTGTCTTCCACGCTGACGCGGGCCGTGACCACCGTGACACAGTCCACGCCAGTCCCAGGCCCTTCGGTGCCGGTAAGAGCCCAGGAGGGTCCCTGCGACCTGGTGTGCCTGGGCCCATGTTGTTCCTGAACTGGACAACAGGTGGTGCTGTTGCTCCAGGCACGTGCCGCTCCTGGCTCCTTTTCCAGACCATAAAAGGGCAGTTTCTCGCCTGACTGACAGGGCAGGGCACAGGAGGCCCCAATCCTTGGTGGGTGTCCTATGGGTGATTTTATTGTTGTAGCTGGTTCCTGTGGCTCATCACTTGGCTATGGCGTGGCACAGCAGGAGTTGTGCCCCTTTTGTGAGATCAAGGGGTCTCTCTGGGGATGAGTTAAAATGGGCCGGCAGGTCGGGGGTCTCGCCGCCTTTTGCCATGCGCCCTGCTGCTCAGTGACCTACTGTTCCTGTCTGTCAAGCAGGGTTGTGGCAACCCATTGAGAATGCAGATCCCAGCCCACAGGGAGAGATGAAGGCCTGCCTGGTTTCGGTCTTCCTCTCCTCCCCTCTGACAGGGGCTTCTCTCCCTTTCTAGAAGATCTCATCTGTGACTGAGACTGCCCCAGGGGCTCTGACCACCGAAGTCCCCATCCCGGCCACGATTACAGTGACCATAGCCAACACAGAAACTTCTGACATGCCCTTCTCTGCTGTTGACATCCTGCAGCCCCCAGAGGAGCTCCAGGCCTCTCCAGGGCCACGCCAGCAGCTTCCACCACGGCAGCTCCTGCAGCCTGCCTCCGCGCCCTTGGTGGGGGACTCCGCCGAGGTCCTGTCAGCCTCCCAGAGCCCTGAGCTCCAGGCCGCCGTGGATCTGAGCAGTACAGGGGACCCGTCTTCGGGCCAGGAGCCTGCCAGCTCGGCTGTGGTGGCCACCGTGGTGGTCCAGCCACCGCCGCCTACCCAGTCCGAAGTAGACCAGTTGTCTCTCCCCCAAGAGCTGATGGCCGAGGCCCAGGCGGGCACCACCACCCTCATGGTGACAGGGCTCACCCCAGAGGAGCTGGCAGTGACTGCTGCTGCTGAAGCGGCCGCTCAGGCTGCAGCCACAGAGGAGGCCCAGGCCCTGGCCATCCAGGCCGTGCTCCAGGCCGCACAGCAGGCTGTCATGGGTAGGTGCTGCGCGTAGGCCAGCTGGCTCAGCAGGCTGTCTTCGCTTGAGGCTGGGGTTAGCCCTGAGGGAGGGACAGCCTGCTCAGGGGTAACAAACCGCGCTTCAGGTGCCTCCTTCCAGGTGACTTGAGCAAAGGGAGCTTGTTTGCCACCAGGATGGCACAGTACGGCCTAACCGGGATGGGGGCTGACTTTGGTACGCAGGCAGGAGGCGGGTCTTGCCAGGGGGAGGGCAGAGGAGAGGTCTGGGGGACAGGCTCTGAGAGCTGGTGTCTACGGATCCTGCCCGTCGCTCTGAGGGCAGTGGTGGTGGGAAGCTGGGGCTGGCGTCCCTCCTGAGTCGTTGTCTTCTGCCCCTGGAGCAGGCACCGGGGAGCCCATGGATACTTCAGAGGCGGCCGCGGCGGTGACACAGGCAGAGCTGAGCCACTTGTCGGCCGAGGGCCAGGAAGGCCAGGCGACCACTATCCCCATCGTGCTGACGCAGCAGGAGCTGGCTGCCCTGGTCCAGCAGCAGCAGCTCCAGGAAGCACAGGCCCAGCAGCAGCAGCACCACCTGCCCACGGAAGCGCTGGCCCCCGCTGACAGCCTCAATGACCCGACCATCGAGAGCAACTGCCTCAATGAGCTGGCCGGGGCTGTGCCCAGCACCGTGGGCCTGCTGCCCCCCACGGCCACTGAGAGTACGTGGGGCCCTGCCTGGCCATGGGTGGGTTGGCCTGCAGCCTCGCGCCCCTGGGGAAGTCAGTTGACTGGGGAAGAAAGTCTTGTGAGTGGGGTCCCAGGTCCCTCGGGGTAGAAACGGGCCCGGTTGTGTAGCCCGGGGGAGGGGCTCCTGTGCAGAAGCCCGGTCTCTGGGGCCTTTCCTGCTGACACCTTGTTTTCCTTCCCAGGCCTGGCCCCGTCCAACACATTTGTGGCCCCTCAGCCGGTCGTTGTGGCCAGCCCCGCGAAGCTGCAGGCCGCGGCCACCCTGACGGAAGTGGCTAATGGCATTGAGTCCCTGGGTGTGGTGAGTCTGGAGTGACGAGGTGAAGCGGGCTAATGGATCCGGACTCGGAGGGTGTCCTGATCTCTTCTCCCTCTCTGCCTGCCAGAAGCCAGACCTGCCACCGCCACCTAGCAAAGCCCCTGTAAAGAAGGAGAACCAGTGGTTTGACGTGGGGGTCATTAAGGGTACCAATGTGATGGTGACACACTATTTCCTGCCACCTGAAGACGCTGTCCCGACTGATGTATGTATTCCTGGGAGCCAACACCCTCAGGTGGGCAGGGATTTGTGAATCTAAGGGATGCTCTCTGCATCTCAGGGCTGACCCCTCCTCACCCCATCCCCCTTGCAGCCTTTGAAGCAGTGGCAAAGCTCAGCCCTGGCCCCCCTTGCCCTGACCCCCCTGGGTCATGATGGGGCTGCCATGGCTGCCCTTTGCCCACCCCACCGTCCCCGTGGTGGAAAAGTGCTCCACTGACTCCTGCAACCCTGTCGGTGGGATCCATGTCACTCTCATCTCTCCTGTTCGCCTGATCTGTCCCTGTAGGATGACTCGGGCACCGTGCCCGACTACAACCAGCTAAAGAAGCAGGAGCTGCAGCCAGGCACTGCCTATAAGTTCCGCGTCGCCGGGATCAATGCCTGCGGCCGGGGGCCCTTCAGTGAGATCTCAGCCTTTAAAACGTGTCTGCCTGGCTTCCCGGGGGCCCCGTGTGCCATTAAAATCAGCAAAGTAAGTCTTGTGAAATCAGCCTCTGTCCTCAGCTAAGCCCGTGCTTGTGGGGCTTTCTTCTTTGCTGGGCTGGGCGGGGGTGATTTGGGAAGGGCCCCTGAGATGTAGGCAGAGTCCGGTGGGTCTGGGCTGAAGCTTCTGGTCCTCTCTGTCTCTGACACAGCGTGAGCCGTGACTAACGTGCTCCTTTACCTAATCAATCCTCTAATGCCTAAACTCCCTGACGAGGTCTGGGCCTGTGGTTCTCTCCATTTTTTTGATGGGGAGACTGAGGCACCAAGAGGCTAAATAACAAGACATTTGTTAGGTGACAGAACAGGTCTAGGAAAGTGTTTGGTGTCCTGGTTCATTTTGCCATTATGACAGGCTGCCTTCCAGGTGGGGGTAGACGAAGCCATCTCTTTGGAGCTCCTTGAGCTCTGTTGTGAAATAGGTTTGTTCTGTTAGGAGAGGGGTGAAGAAGGAACTGTCAGTTCTGAAAGCTTCGACTCAGTCTAGGTTCTCTGTCCTCTGATGGGCAGGGGAGGAATAAGTCACAGAGGCCGAAGACGGCCCCCTCGGTCTCTGCTTCCTCTGTTCCAGAGTCCAGACGGTGCTCACCTCACCTGGGAGCCACCCTCTGTGACCTCCGGCAAGATCATCGAGTATTCAGTGTACCTGGCCATCCAGAGCGCGCAGGCCGGTGGTGAGACCAAGAGCTCGACCCCGGCGCAGCTGGCCTTCATGCGGGTGTACTGCGGGCCCAGCCCCTCCTGCCTCGTGCAGTCCTCCAGCCTCTCCAACGCCCACATTGACTACACCACCAAGCCCGCCATCATCTTCCGCATTGCTGCCCGCAATGAGAAGGGCTACGGCCCAGCCACCCAAGTCAGGTGGTTGCAAGGTGGGTGTGTGTGGGGCTCACTCTGGAGAGGGATAGCTCTTGCCAGCTGCTGGCCTGGTGAGCTTGACCCTCTGGAGTGGGTGGATCCCTCACCTCGCCTGGTGCTGTGCAGAAAGCTCCTTGGGGGGCTGTTGGAGGGGGTTGGGCACGGGAAGGGCCAACAGGACCTGGAGGTGGGGGGTGGGTGCCCAGGCTTCGGGCTGCTCTGTCAGTCGGGGGGACAACAGCAGAGGCCTCTAAGCTGTGTCCAGAATGGCCCTGGGGAGTTGCATGCAGGTGGCCGGGACCCTGGGGCACATGCCCATGGGAGGGGCTGGCACACTCGGTGCCTGGCTGCACTGTGCTGGGCGGCGTTGGGGCTGCCCGCCCACTCCCCCTCCTCTGCTTTCAGAAACCAGTAAAGACAGCTCTGGCGCCAAGCCGGCCAGCAAGCGGCCCATGTCGTCTCCAGAAATGTAAGCAGGGGGTGCCTTTCCAAGAGCCTTCTGGGGCCGGGAGTAGGCGGACCCTGAGAGTAAGGAGCAGTGGGGACAGC
This sequence comes from Bubalus kerabau, assembly GCF_029407905.1. Classification (NCBI taxonomy): domain Eukaryota; kingdom Metazoa; phylum Chordata; class Mammalia; order Artiodactyla; family Bovidae; genus Bubalus; species Bubalus kerabau. Next base: position 50,035,994 of record NC_073647.1, on the reverse strand, counting down.
CAGGCCCTGCTTCTCCTGAAACGCAGGGGGCCGCCCAGCCTAGGGGGCAGCCGGAGCCCTGGCCGAGTCCCACTCGCTTCGCCATGCAGACCCACGCTGATCCTGTCTTTTTTTACCTTTGCCTCTCATCTTCCAAGGAAATCCGCGCCAAAGAAATCGAAGGCAGACGGTCAGTGAGAGGCAGCTGCCCGGCGCCTGGCTTCTTCTCCAGCCTCCCCTCTGCTTCAGGACCGCCGCCCGCCCCGCCCACCCCACCCGCCTGGCGCGCACTCCACCCTCACGAGCCAGCAGCTGCCCTCCTCTCCCCTTCCTCTCTCTGTTTTTGCAAGAATCTTGAGAAAGCACATTTTACAATGGCTGTGGGGAGGGGGGCGGTGAGGGAGCGGAAGGCAGATGCTAAAGAGCGAGCGAGGGAGTGGGCACCCCCCCTTCCTCCAGGGAGCCCTCAAGCGAGAGACCTAAATGCACCGGAGCAGATGGAAAGCTCACCTCCTCCAAAGTCTGCACACCTCTCGCTGTTGCCCTTGGCTCCAGGGATCAGCCAAGGCCCGAGGAGTTGAGGGGGGGAGCTTGTAGAAGCACCTCCGGCCCCCTTCCCTGCCTCTAGTCTCAGAGGCTTGGGGGGCGCCCCCCCACTCCGAACCGGGTATCTGTCTGGTTCTATTTTCTTTTGTGACCTTAGCATTTCTTGCCACGTGACGCCCGCCTGCCCTTTTGGTTTATCCAACCCTGTCCTGCTTGGCAGTCCCATGGGAAGCTGACAACGTTTTCTCAGAGGCCTTCGTTTTCCCACCCCGTCCTCCCTCCCCTCCTCTTACCGTTCAGAGAAGAAAAAGCGAGGGGCGAAGAAGGAGCCCCGTGGTGGCCTGAGCAGTGTTCTGTGAAAACCTCCCGACGCCCACCTGGGGCCTCGAGGAGCCCTCCCACCAAGCCCGGCTTCGACCTCTCTGGGGTCGGGGTTAGGGGCCACATCACCAACTGCTGCATTTGTTGTATTTTTTTTAAGTTGAAAAGGATGAAGTTAACAGTTTTATTGTAATTTTAGTCTTAGCGTGTGGGGTTTTGTCCCTTTTTTTGTTGTTATTAGTTGTGTACAGAATGTGGATCTTTTTCTGTTTTTTTTTTTTTTTTTTAAACTTTTCTCCTTGGCGAAGCCTTGGCAGGGATCTTTCTGGACGAAAAAGTGAGGGGCAGCCAGGGCAGGACTATGGCATTTTCCCTGTGGGCCTGGTGTCTGCTGCCCAGTGCGATTTCCTTCTTTCTGGCCCCTGCCCTGTGCCCTGCTGCCTGTCCCCAGGCCTCTGGGATGATGGAGGGTAGTGGTCAAATCTTGCCCCCTTCATGGGCCATGGCTCCAACACTTAGAGGCTTGAGCTTGAGCGTCCTCTAGAGCCCGGAGTCAGACTTCCTGAGGACGATGGTGCAAAGGCGTGGGCACGACCCGATACCCAGTCCTGGGTCCGTGGCCCTCTCCACGACCCCCAGGCTCCCTCCCTGGCGTAAGCGCTTAGAGCATCCAACGCACACAGCCGCCGCTTCCCGCGGCCACCCTCTCTGGACAGGGATGGCGCACATTGGACAGGAACCCAGCCTCTGAGGCTGCCTGGGATGACAAGTCATGCGGTACCATCGATGCTATGAAGTTGGGCTCGGCTCTGCTGGGAGCGGCTAGTCCAGTGCCAGCTCTGCCCCATGTCCAAGGTTTTTAGCAAGGAGTGAGACTTGCGAGCAAGTCACACTGAAGGATTTGAACTGAACAGCCGATGTCTTCAAAGCCCCTTCCTCTGCCCTAGAGATGCAACTGGGGCTGGGAAGACCCCAGCCTCTGCAGACCCCTGCCCCTAGCCCCCACCCTCTGGGGCCTCTGTTGTATTATAGTATATTTCGCTGTGGAAAACGTCACGTTTAGTCACCTTGGAGCCCACCGCCTGATCCCATTGTCTCCCCCCCAGCCCAATTCCTGAGCGCCCTCTGATCTCTCTGTTTCTGGAAACAGTACGCCCATTCATTATTGTAGAGTAACCCTTGTGACTCAATATTACCATAGTGCGATGTCGTTTTGTGCTATTTTGAACAATTAAAAGACTTTTTGAAATAACGACCTGCTGTCGCTGTGTCCGAGACTCCCACGGGAGGAGGCGGGAAGCTGGGCCCTGCGGGGCTCACAAACCACCCTCTTCCGTCCAGGAGATTTTTGCTCCCAGAATTGTGCTTCCCATCACCTCCCACAGCTCAAAAGTGCTGTGAGCTGTGGCCTTGGCAGTGAGCTGGTCTAGGACTGGATTCCCCCTGGAAGATACCACAATGGCAGCCGGAATGCAGGTCACAGGCCAAAGGGGCTCACTGGACAGCTGCTGCTGACTCTGTGGAGGTCATGTCACCTCCCTCCTCTCCCTCATTAGAGGACAGGGGACAACCACCACGCTCCTTGGACCGAGAGCTCACAGCCCCTAGGACAGACCAGCATCACTGGAGGGACACACCTGTGGTCAGGGGGAGCTGCTGGAATAACTCCTGGCCTGGCTGTTTGTGCACATGGGCCAGGGTCCCCAACTAAACAATCACACTGTCGGGTTGCGGTGCCAAGGCTAAGATGGTGGTGTAGCCAGGGGCAGGCAAGCAGTATCAGTCCTCAGTGCCAACCAGGACAAAGGGCCAAAAAAGCCAAGTGGGGTGGCCAGGGTGCCTGGCTACCTTGGTGCCAGACAATACAGAGAGGACCAGTGAGGGTACTGCCCCGCTACACGGATGGGGCTCGGACACTCCTCTGGTACCAAAATCCAGCAGGTAGGGATGGAAAGTGGTCGACGCAGTTTGGGAAAAAAAACTACAGACAGAATTCAAGTTTTAAAGATGGGACTGGGGGACTCAAGACCTCAGATCAAGCGCCCTGTTCCTCAGAGCCACATCACGTTTATTTAGTGTCTTGGCAAACAGGAATTATCTGTTGTGCTCTGATGAAGTCAGCCTCCTGTGTCCCTGGTCACGTCTCCCATTTTATTGATTACCTTAAACTATCTCTGTTATTTTCTTGTACAAGGGGTATCACCTAGTTGGAGGCCACAGACACGCATATGCTTCGGGAAAACATCTTGGTGTGTGCACAAGCAGCCTTCTGAACTTGTGCTGACCCAGCATTCCAAGGTCCACACTATGTTTTTCCTTAGCTTAGCAGGGCATGACGACCCCAACTCATCAACCCGATGTACTTTTATTTGGGTTATGCTGTATTGCTATATTTTATTCTTTGCCCATGGGGTTTTTCTCATGACTTAGAGCAACAGGCGGCTGACTATTAACTCCTGCACCTCTCCACTCAGGGCACACCATGGCACCTCACCCCAGCACATGCTCCTCTGTCCCTGGTCTCCTCTCTGTTGGAATCATGGAGTCTTGTGAACATGGGGTCCTGTCGGTCCCTCGCCATGCCAACTCTGACCTGACTCAGAGCCCAGGCACCTCATGCCTCTGGGGGGCCCGTGGGGGGGTGGTGGTGGTGGGCAGAGGCCCAGGGAGAGCAGTGGGCACATGTCCTTCAGGCTACAGCAGGGGGGACAATGTCCAGGGGTGGGAGGACGTGGGCCAACTGTAGGGTAGAGTCCACCTGAGGGACTCCGGAGAGAAGTCATGGAGTGAGGAGCACCGCCCGCTTTCACCTCAGGGTTGGCCCATAACTCGATGGCCATGTCTGAGGCAGGAACCTCAGAACCTTCCCTGGAGCGAGGCTCATCCTTGGCTAGGCATGTTACAGGAAGGCAGGGGAAGGCTGGGTGGAAGGGACACGCCAGGAATAATGACAGGCATCTTCAGCTGGGCGGCTGATACCAAGCCAGCCGGGCCCCCAGCCGGGACCGCCCCCCCAAGCATGAGGTCATATGGGGGTACACAGCGGCCGCAGGGTGCACTTACCTGCAGGGCGCCCATGGTCTTGTCGGGACAAGCACACGGTGCGCCAGGCTCCTGACCCTGGGCTGCACGGATGAGGCAGAGGCCCAGTTACATCTTCGGCAAACAGGGCACACCCCTCTGAAGCCCAAGCTTTCCCAAGCCCCCATGGGAGCCTAGGGTCCCGGAAACGGCCCTTCCACATAATTCTTCCATTGGCTGGTCAAGAGGAGGAAGTTTGACCCGCCTTCTTCGGAGCACCCAACGTAATCGGACAGTCCAGAGAGGCAGACCGGGTGCTGGAAGACCTGGAGAACTCCGGCTCTGAGGACCCTGCTCTTCACTTGCACGGTTCCCACCTGACTGTTGAGTGGCATCTCTGGGGTGAAGAGGTCAGGGGCTGTGGAGCAGATTCCACAGAGAGAGGACTTGCCCACCCTGTGGAGTCATAGGTCATCGGGGCCTCAGCATTCAGCCATTTCCAGCTGTCTCTTCTCTTGGACTTCCCTGGTGGTTCAGATGGTAAAGAGTCTGCCTGCGATGCTGGAGACCCAGATTCGATCCCTGGGTTGGGAAGATCCCCTGGAGAAGGGAATGGCAACCCACTCCAGTGTTCTGGCCTGGAGAATCCCCTGGAGAAGGGAGTGGCAACCCACTCCAACTGTTCTGGCCTGGAGATTCCCATGGACGTAGGAGCCTGGCGGGCTACAGTTCATGGGGTCCCCAAGAGTCAGAAGCAACTTCACTGTCACTTTTTCTTCTCCTGGACACCTGGGCTCATGCCCTGCCCTACCCTTCCTTGCCCTGGGGGGCCACCCTCAGGCAGGGAGACGTGGCTGGAGGAGGGAAGATGGCCCTGAGTTCCCTCTTTCCTCCCCCCTTCCACCCCAATCCCAGAACGTCCTGCCAACTCACCCAGCACTTCCCACCAGGAGGGCATTGAACGGAGGGTGCCCAGCAGAGGAGCTCCAGAGTCCTCAGCCTCCCTGCCGGGGTGGGGGTGGGGTCCGCCTGGGGGCGTGGCCTTAGGGTGGGCGTGGCGGTGAGCCAGCCAAGCCCCGCCCCCGCTGCGGGCTCGGCCCCGGGCCGGGCGGAACCTGGAGGGTAGAGGTGGGTGGTGCTAGGCTGGGTCAGCTGAGTGACAGTCACGCGACAGCACTCCGCTCTGTGTGGCTTCCTGGAAGACAGGGAGTGATGAGCCGGGGTCTCCGAGTGTGGCAGGCCAGTGCTCGGCGGCCCGGGCAGGGGTGTGGGATGGGGATGGTCGGTGTTGTCCTGGAGGAGGCCGTCCAGGATGGGGGGCGGGAACGGGGAGTTAAGTCCGGGGGCCCATCTTGGTCAGGAGGGCAGACCTGCCCCGGGGGGCGTGGGGGGGCTTCCTGAGGCTCCGAGTCAGGCAGCCCTAGGGGGCTACTCGAGCCTGGGGTGACTTGCGGCCCCGGGGAGTCCACCGACGGGACGGGCACCCGAGAAGACGGCATGGCCTCTGGGGGAGCCGTGTCTCCAAGTCTCTCTCCACAGGACATGGAGAAGGAACAAGAGACGCTGCGGGCCTGGAAGGATCGCGTGGCGCGCGAGCTGGATCGCGTGGTGGCTTTCTGGCTGGATCATTCCCACGACCAGGAGCAGGGGTGCGCGCCTCGCCCTTCTGGGGGCCTTGGACTGGGTTCTTCTCTCCTCTGGAGCCCCCGCACCTCACTCTGGGCTGGCTGCCATCTGTGGGGCGCCGTCTCTGCCCCCATTCCCCTTCACCCCCCCCACCCCCGACCCCGCAAACTCGGCTAACGCCAGCGTGTCCCGCAGGGGCTTCTTCACGTGCCTTGGCCGCGACGGGCAGGTGTACGATGACCTCAAGTACGTCTGGCTGCAGGGGAGGCAGGTACGGACTAGGCGTGCCCGGGGGCGCCCGGGACTGGAACCGGCGCGCTGGGTCCTGCCTGAGTTCGCACACCGGGCAGGGATCGCGGGCTCACCGCCCTCCTTCCCAAGGCCCTGAGGACGGCGGCTCCCTACTTGAGCCATGACCCCCTCCGCTCCCCCGCCCCCCACCCAGGTGTGGATGTACTGTCGCTTGTACCGCCAGTTTGAGCGCTTCCGCCGCCCGGAGCTTTTGAATGCAGCTAAAGCAGGTGCCCTCCCTCCCCTTCCCGGTCTCCCCAGAGGCCACTCCCGGTGATCCCGGCAGCCGCGTGGTGCTCCCAGTTGCCTGCTTGCCAGCCGGCTATGGAAGCCCCCCAAGGACGCTGGGTGCCCACCGATGGGGAGGAAGGCGCTGGCTGGGGCACCCCCAACGCGCCTTCCAGCGTGACACCTTCCTGACCACTAGGTGGCGAGTTTTTGCTGCGTTATGCCCAAGTGGCACCTCCTGCAAAGAAGTGTGCCTTTGTGCTGACCAGGGACGGCCGCCCAGTCAAGGTGCAGCGGACCATCTTCAGCGAGTGTTTTTACACCATGGCCATGAACGAGCTGTGGAGGGTGACCGGGGATGCACGGTACCAGGTGCGGGGGAGGTTGGGCACGCTGTACATCTCCGTGCCCTCACCTTCGCTGGCTCCTGGCGCTTGGGTGCGGGCCAGATCTGTCCTTAACATCAGTCCTTTCTCTGGGCCCGCAGGGCCTGGGGCTGCCAGTCACACCCACTGTTATTGCTGTTATTGTCACTGTGTGTCCTCCCTCCCCCAGAGGCCCTCCCCCAACAACCCCCAAAGGGGCCCTGGGCACCGTTCAGTTCAGTTCAGTCACTCAGTCATGTCCGACTCTTTGCGACCCCATGAATCGCAGCACGCCAGGCCTCCCTGTCCATCACCAACTCCCAGAGTTCATTCAGACTCACGTCCATCAAGTCATGATGCCATCCAGCCGTCTCATCCTCTGTCGTCCCCTTCTCCTCCTGCTTCCAATCCCTCCCAGCATCAGTCTTTTCCAATGAGTCAGTTCTTCACATCAGGTGGCCAAAAGTACTGGAGTTTCAGCTTCAGGATCAGTCCTTCTAATGAATATTCAGGACTGATCTTCTTTAGGATGGGCACAGAGGTGTTACCAAACCAGACTTGGGCCCATGTGCAGTGAAGGCAATCCACTGACACCAGGTGGTGGGGAAGGAAAGTGCAGCATTTATTCCTAAGGGACAGGGTAGGTCCTGCTCAAAACACCTTTCAGAGAAGGGTTTAGGGCAAAATCAAGGAGGAGGTCGCAGGGCTTAGGAACATTCTTCTGATTGGCTGGTGGTGAGATAACCAGGAGGGAGTTACTTGATCCACTTTCTGGTTCCAATGGTCTGGGCTCTATGTGCCAGTGGGCAGCATGTACTTAAGTTCTTCCCCCTGGTGGGTGTTTTAGTTATGTGCAAAACAGCTCGAGGATACAACTCAGGATTTTATTTATGGCTCTTGGGGAAGACTTTAGTCTAAACTTATTGTTTTGTCTTGCTTATCAGCTTTCCTTTGTTTCTGCATTTCCTCACTTCTTTGATTAAATGTGCTCCTTGGAACTTGGAAAGGCCTAGGAGGCTAACGCTTTTCAACAAACAAGAGGTGGGGGACCCTGGGAGGATCAACTTCCCACCCCCCTCCACCCCGGCTCTGCAGGGTCCTGCTCAGAGGGACCAGCCCTGCCCTGGCTGGGAGGGTGCTCCTCCCGGGCCCCCTAATCTTTCAAAGCTGACCTCACTGCCTGGGCATGGTCTGCAGCCCCCAGCCCGGGAGCCCTAGCACCCAGCCTGGGGCCAGGCTCCAAGTGTCCTAGGAGCTCAGCCCAAGGGACCTGGGCAGACCAGACTGGATGGGGTGCAGCCTCAGCCTGGGTCTCCCCTCATCACCCCACCCCCAGAACGAAGCCATGGAGATGATGGATCAGATCGTGAGCTGGGTGCGGGAGGACCCCTCTGGGCTGGGCCGGCCCCAGCTCCCTGGGGCCCCAGCCTCAGAGTCCATGGCGGTGCCCATGATGCTGCTCAACCTGGTGGAGCAGCTTGGGGAGGCGGACGAGGAGCTGGCAGGCATCTCTGCGGAGCTGGGGGACTGGTGCGCTCAGAGGATTCTGCAACATGTGCAGGTGGGGGCAGGAGGCAGACGCTGGCTGCCAGACCAGTCCTGGGGGGCTGGGGCACAGGGTGACCCCAATTCCCCACCCCCACCCCCAAGCTCAGTCATCTCCGATTCTTTGTGACCCTATGGACTGTAGCCTGCCAGGCCAGATTCTCCCAGGCCAGAATACTGGAGTGGGTTGCCATGCCCTCCTCCAGGGGATCTTCCCCACCCAGGGATCCAACCCAGGTCTGCCGCGTGTTGCAGGCAGATTCTTTACCATCTGAGCCACCAGGGAAGCCCACTCATGTGCTGGGGGTCTATTTTACAGATGGGGAGACACAGGGAGGTGTGGCCCAGAACCCTTGGAAAGGGTGCGGGAGGCCCCTGGGGAGCCAGGTTGGGGTGAGGGCAGGAGGGTGGGGTCCAGACCCCCAGGCCCATCAGGGAGCATGAAACCCAGACCCAGCTTCCTCCCAGGCCTCTGGACAGCCAGGTCGGCCCAATCTCAGTCCCCACCATTCAGTGTCTTCCGGGACCAGGCCCAAAGCAAGTTCCAGACCCTTGGGAGTGAATCAGCTCCTCCTCAAAATCCCTTTGCCCACCCCCGCCAGCCCACCCAAGCCTGCAGATGAGGAGGGAGAGGGTGGAGGGGGTTGCTGAGCACTGAACCCCCTTCTGCTCCTCCCTCTGCAGAGGGGTGGGCAGGCTGTGCTGGAGAACGTGTCAGAGGATGGTGAGGAACTCTCAGGCTGCTTGGGGAGACACCAGAACCCAGGTGAGGAGTGGGAGTGGGGTGGGCTTCAGATGTGGGGACTGCCTGCCTCCCTCCACACTGGGCACCGAGGACCAGGCAGAGAAGCAGGGATGGGCCTGCCATGCTGGGGGGCACAGCTCAGAGCAGCCCCCACTGCTGGCAAGAGAGGAAGAGAGTCAGCATACAGCACAGGGGGCTGGAGCCCCCTACCTGGGGGAGACCGCACTACCTGCCTTACCCTGAGCCCTCACCAGGCCACGCGCTGGAGGCTGGCTGGTTCCTGCTCCGTTATGCCATCCAGAGAGGTGATGCCAAACTTCGAGCCCACGTGATTGACAAGTTCCTACTGTTGCCTTTCCACTCTGGATGGGACCCTGAGCATGGTGGCCTCTTCTACTTCCAGGATGCTGATGGCCTCTGCCCCACCCAGGTGGGAATGTGCCCAGGGCTGTCCTTAAACCATTTCACAGAGTGGGGGGCCCAGGGAGACCCCAGTGGTCCTCAAGCTCATGTACACAAGGAGACACATGTCCCTCCATCTTGGAAAGGTTCGCTGGATGATTCTAAGCCATCAGCACTGAGGGCAGATTTGTGTGTGATCATTACGTCTGTGTGATTATGCCTTGATCCCACTGAGGTCCACAGAAGGTGGCTGAGTTGGCCACTGGCAGGAGCTGACTGTCCAAGGGGCTCTAGACAGACTGATGAGACAGCCAGGGTTTGGATTCCAGGGCTTAAGGGGAGCCTGGCCCAGCCCTGCCCTTCCAGCTCAAGAAGCTAGTGCCAATCTGCTGGGTGGTCAAGGCCTCCATAGACGTCCATGTCACAATGAAGCTCCAAGTGCCTGGGCCAAATGGAGTCTTAGCCAGGGCCTGAATGATGGGGGTGACCTTCCTGCTGAGAGGGGTGGTGGAGGGTGGGACCCAGGCTTCCAGATGCCTCCTCTCTGCTCCCAGCTGGAGTGGGCCATGAAGCTCTGGTGGCCACATAGTGAAGCCATGATCGCCTTCCTCATGGGCTACAGTGAGACTGGGGACCCTGCCTTGCTGCGCATCTTCTACCAGGTGGCTGAGTACACCTTCCACCGGGTAAGTGCTGCTTCCTGGTCTTAGCAAAGGTGTGGAAACTGCAGACTGGGCGGGGAGGGCGAGTCTTCCTGCACATCCCCCGCTTGCCCCTCAGCAGACATGGAGGTGCCAGCCCCAGTATCCTCTGTTGAGTCAACAGAGCAGCCCCTTCCCCACTGGAGCTCACATTTTGCTGGCAGTGACTGACCATAAACAAGTAAACAAGCAAACAGAGATGGGACTGAGAGCTCTGGGAAATACATCAAGGTCAGGGGCTGCAGGCGGGGCTGATGGGAAGGAAAAAAGCTGGAAGGGGTGCTCAGCAAAGAGGGGTCATCCTGACTCTGGGGTTCACGGGTGCTGGGGCTTTGGAAGGGGAGGCCATAGGGCCGTGGGCCAAGTCAGGGAGATGGCGCAGTGGCTGTCATCCTGGCCAGTGAGTGGGGGCCTGACCTGGGGTGGAAGATGCAACAGGAGCAGGGCTCAGAGTCTGGCTGAGTGGGAGGAGTCTGGACTGGCCACAAGTGTTGGGTGTCATAAGGATATAGATGATATATACTGCGAGCCACGAGGCAAGGTGAGCTTTGAGGACAGAAGGAAAAGAGAAGAGGGAATAGGAGGGCCCAGCAAAGGAGACAAGAATCAGTTGTGAGGCAGGAAGGGAGCCAAAGACTCCCCTCCACTACAGCCCGAGCGCAATGAGTGGAGTGATGACCTGTGCCAGCCGTGGCTGAGAGGCACCTTGGGGGCTGAGCCTGAATGAAGGAAAATTCCCAATGTGTTTCGAAAGCCACAACTCACTCCATCAGTAAACCCCAGTACATGAAGGATTACAACAGGGAGTCTTACTTGGTGGTCTGTGGGTTTTGCGACCTGGGAGAAAATTCTATCTTTCTTTAGGCTAACCTCTAACTGAAATCCAGTATTTGCTTCCATCATGAATGAAAGCACAGTGGTATTAGCAGTGTCTGACTTCATCACCAGTAGACATCCCAAATGTGTTCACATTATATTGTAGTTCGAGGGGCATCTCCCAGTATTGCACATATTCATCATTACTTCCAAACACAACAGTCACAAGACCCGGGGTGATATATGTTAATATTTAATGCATTCAAAAGAACCTGTGTTTGAGGCCATTGGTGTTAACTGCATAAAGTGAAATTTAAGGAATAAATTGTCAAGAAAGAGAGATGGCCATCGAACAATCAGGAAACTTATAAACAGATCAGTCATTATGCACTGATCATCATAACAGAAGACAAGAAATTCAGACATCCACAGAAATGCTGGACAGGAAAACAGTTCAATCTGTCCGTGTCAGATCAAATAGTTGAATAATGTGAGGACATAAGCAGTGTCACTGGAAAGATAGAATGAATAGATATAGAACTAGTGTTACCTGCTATGAAGAGGAGTAGGCCTATTCACAGGTCGACATTTAAAAAGACATTTTGATAGTGGACTTCAGTGTCACTGAAGTTCTTCCACAGTCCTGAGAAGGGATTCCACCCAGGTCTCTATCTGGGGAGGAAAGAGAAGGGTCTAGGCCAGGGGTCTGGAGTCTACCCTGGAGCATCTGCAAGGAACTGTGGGCAAGAGAGAAGAAAGGAATTTGGAATGGGTCAACACAGCTGCTGGGCAGGGTCAGGCTTCAGGGGGCTCCAAGGGAGAGGGAGATGTGTTTGGGACCTGTGACAAGCAAGGCTGGAGTCAGCTCAGTGCTAGATATCTACAATCTCATCAACTGGAAGACAGGCCTGTGAAGCATAGAACAGGAACTCAAAGGGAATCATCTGTTACAAAGTTACATGACAGGTCAGCACTTCTATTCTCTTTCTTTAAATCAATTCTGTTGAAGTGCAATTAATATTTTAAGTATCCATTTTAAGTATTCAGTTCACTGAGATATAGCAATGTATATATCTGTGTTTAGTACCTAAATTGTACCTGACTCTTGCGGCCCAATGGACTGCAGCCTCCCAGGCTCCTCTGTTCATGGGATTTCCCAGGCAAGAATACTGGAATGGGTTGCCATTTCCTTCTCCAGGGGATTTTTCCCGATCCAGGGATCCAACCCAGGTCTCCTGCATTGGCAAGCAGGTTCTTTTGCACAGAGCCACCAGGGAAGTACCATATATATCTGTATAACTACCAGCATACTCAAGATATGGAACTGTTCCATCATACCCAAGCAGGGTTCTTTTATTCCATCTTGCAAGGTTTCATCTCACAGTCAGCAGCCCCTTTCCAAAGTGGAGTATCTAGGCGCCCACTTCGGCTGCAGAAAAAGGAAAAGAGAAAGCCCTTTGTGTTCATATGTGTCCAGGACGCGGGATCTAACAGCACCGGTTCTGTAGTTACGGTATCTGGGGTCTGCCCAGGCTCTGATCCCGAGTAGCGCTTTAGTGGGACAGGTGAACTCTTATTCCCCAGGCGTCTGTCATCTGGGCAGCTCCTGCCGGCGCTGCTTGTCACTGCCTTGTTATTGCAGTTTCGCGATCCAGAGTACGGGGAATGGTTTGGCTACCTGAATCGAGACGGGAAGGTCGCCCTCACTATCAAGGGGGGTCCTTTCAAAGGTGAGTTGGGGACAGGGCGAGGCCTCAGGGGCTCAGGGCACTTCGCTGTCCCCAGCCCTCCCAACCCGCTGTCCCGCCTCTCCCCGTAGGCTGCTTCCACGTGCCACGGTGCCTGGCCATGTGCGAGGAGATGCTGAACAGCCTGCTGAGCCGCCTCGCTCCGGCCTCAGCCCTCAGCACCCGGTCTCCGCCCGCTGGTCCCGCCCGCCCGGGCGCAGAATAAAACGAAGCCTGTTACACTGTCTGTGTGTGTGAGCTTCCGTGGGGTCGCGGGAGGTGGGGAACGTCCGCCGCCTTCGGCTGGAGGGCACCTGCTCGCCCGGCCAGTGACCCACCCAGAGCGCTGGAACCTCCCACCTTGCCAAGAGGCCCGCCCCGCGCCCGGGTTTGCCCGGCCATTGGCCCGCCCCGCGTAGAGACCCCGCCCCACCCTTGGAGCTCCCTGCGCATTAGCCGAGCACCCAGGAGGGTGGGTCCGGCAGCGCGCCACTTCCATCCGGTGGACTGGCCAGGCGCGCGCCGCCTCTTCCGCCACCGCCCCCGCGATCCCGGACCTAGCTCCAACCCTAGCCGTGGCCTGGCAGCCCCGGTGTCGCTCTGAAGCGCGGCGGCAGCTGACTGCGCGTTCACGACCCGCTGGGAGCCGCGAGTCCCGCCGCCGTTATGAACATCCGCAATGCGAGGGTGAGGGGCCGGGGCCGGAGACGGTCCGCGCCGCGTGGGAGCGAGGCCCGGTGGCCGCGTGCGCATGCTCCCGAGGGGCCCGGCCGAGCCCCAGGGCCGGCCGCCTGGATCGCCTGCGGCAGCCCGGCACAAAACAGTGAAGGCCACCGTTCCCGTGGGGTTGGCCCTCCCCACAGATGAGGCCAGGGGTTCAAAGCCGGGGCTGCGAACCCCTTCTTTCGGGGATGTCGGGGCTCCGTGGGATGGTGTTGGGGAGCTTCCTGGCGCTCACGTCCGTTCCTGGAACAGTCAAGTTTTTGCCCGGCGGCCCTGGCCCAGGACTGTGCAGAGACAGATAGTCCCAGCTCCCGCCCAGGTCTGGGGGTGGGGGCGGAGGGTCGGTGAGTAGACAGCGAGCAGGGCTCCAACAGAACTGGGGCCTACTTAGTGCAGCCCCAGGCCTGACCACGTTCCACTGCCCTCCCTCGCAGCCAGAGGACCTGATGAACATGCAACACTGCAACCTCCTGTGCCTGCCTGAGAACTACCAGATGAAATATTATTTCTACCATGGCCTCTCCTGGCCCCAGGTGGGCAGCTGTTGCATTTGGGGACTGGGTCAAGGAGGCCAGGGAATTCCCACCCTGGGTTGGCTGAGACCATGAAGAGTCCCAGGGGGGCACCTGGGTGAAGGAGGCCTTGAGTGTTGGCTTCATCTGGGGTGGCTGGGGGTGGAAAGGAGGTGCCTGAAGACGGGAGACGAACAGGGCCAACCTAGGAGCAGAATTACCACCTGTCTGCCCACCTCTTCCCGGTTAAGAACAAGGGGCACCGTGTGGTATGGGAAAACAAGGCCACATTGCCTGGAGGTCAGGAGCTGTCACTGAACTCCACCCTGGCCTGCTGTCCATCATGGCCAGGGCAAGAGACAGGCAGTGGGGCCAGGTGTCCACTAAGGGCTCCTCCAGCTCTGATAGAAACTTGTTTTCTGCCTCCTCTTTCCTCCTGTCTTCCAGCTCTCGTACATCGCTGAGGACGAGAATGGGAAGATCGTGGGGTACGTCCTGGCCAAAATGTGAGTCACCAGAGGCAGAGAGACAAAAGTGGCGCCTGACCTGCGGGTGGGGGAGGAGGGACACTGACATCTGCACATGTCTGATGGAGGCTGCCTGGGTTGGGTTGGTTTTTTTTTTTTTTTTTCTTTTTGAAATGAATAGACTGTTCTTTAGTTCAGTTTGAGCTTTACAGGAAATGTGAGTGCAAAATACACACCGCTCTCACATAACTCCTTCCCTGTCTTTCCTGGTTGCCTCTCTTACTAATATCTCCTGGTACGTCTGTTACAATATTGCTACATCATTATTAAAGTCCATAGTTCACAGTAAGTTTCATCCTTGGAGTCATATGGACAAATGTATAACAACATGTGTTCACTACTATAGTATCACACAGAGTAGTCTTAGTGCCCGCCGAGTTTTCCGTACTCCACCTGTTCATCCCTCCTCTCTCCCCAGGGAACCACTGATCTCTTTACTGTCTCCATAGTTTTACCTTTTCTAGAACATCCCATGATTAGAATCATACAGTGTGTGGGCTTCCCTGGTGGCTCAGTGGTAAAGAATCTGCCTGCCAGTGCAGGAGACACAGGTTCAATCCCTGGGTGGGGAAGATCCCCTGGAGGAGGAAATGGCAACCCACTCCAGTACTCTTGCCTGGAGAATCTCCATGGACAAAGGAGCCTGGTGGGCTACTGTCCATGGTGTCGCAGAGTCGGAACACGAGTGACTGCTTACGTACCTCAACATACAGTGTAGCCATTTCAGACTGCCTCTCAGTCATATGCATTGAAGTTTCCTCCATGTCTTTTCCTGGCTTTATAACTCCCTTCTTTTTAGCACTGAATAGTGTTCCATTGATACTGCACATGTCTTTTGTCTGCTGCCTGAGGTCTGGAGAGCCCTGACTCTCTCCCCTACCCGGGATCTGGGGGCACTGTGGGGTTCGCTCCTAGCCTCTCTTTCTTCTTGATCTAGGGAAGAAGACCCGGACGATGTGCCCCATGGACATATCACCTCGCTGGTGCGTAGGACCTCCCCACCCAGGCTCTGGTGGGCATGGAAGTTAGTTGGAGTCGCCTCTGAGGTCCCACTTTTCTGCCCCTAGGCTGTTAAGCGTTCCCACCGGCGTCTTGGCCTGGCTCAAAAGCTGATGGACCAGGCCTCCCGAGCCATGATTGAGAACTTCAATGCCAAATATGTCTCTCTGCATGTCAGGAAGAGGTGGAAGCCGGGGTCAAAGGAAGGGGGGTGGGGGCTGCTGTCTTGATACGGGTCCTGGGCTGCCTTAGCTTTTGGAGAAGACTGGGAGGTGGGATTTGTGGGGAGCGGGACTGGGAGGATGGGCAGGACCTGGACGTGTTGTCCCTGTCTGGCCTGGTCTGTAGAGCTCAGCACAGCCTTGTTCCCCTACAGTAACCGGGCAGCTCTGCACCTTTATTCCAACACGCTCAACTTTCAGTAAGTAGATCTAGATGTTTCTAATGGGAGTGGGACAGTCCCCAGGTCTGGCTTGCCCAGGTGGCTGAGATGGGCTGAGCTACTTTCTGGGCATGAAGGTGGGCGGCAGCTGGAGCTAGGGACAGGCTTTGGCCTCCACTCAGAGACAGTGACACCCACCTGCCACTGTCTGTTCGAGATGTGTTGTGCGCCTAGAGGACATTTAGTGTTTCTTGCTGGGCAGAAGAGGACTACCTGCTGCTGGTGGGGGCCAGGTGAAGGGCAGCATGGTGAAGGGATTCAGAAGTAGAGACAAGGACCCAGGACAGGAACAGGACTGAGAGTGACCAGGCACCTAGAAGCATCTCAGCAGAACCAGAAGAAAGGGTAAACCGAAGCATATTTGTGCAGGAAGGGTGCAGCAGAGGGGTCTAGAGCCCTGGGTGTCCTAGTGGGTGAGAGCAGTCCGCTCAGTGTGCCCAGCACAGGACACAGAGAGCCTGGCCAGGAACTGCCCCGCCCAGGGCATTGTGGTGAAAGCTGCTGGGACGGGCTGTTTGTGGAGAGCCCACTGAGACAGCCTTAGCTTCAGCTTGCTTAAGGAAGGGAAGGACCTACGGGCTGGGCATCTGAGGATCTTTGACCTGGATGCAGACTCCCCTGCTGGTTGACAGTTCCTGGGTCTGAAGGCTGGCAGGGCCTTTCTGGGCCATCCAAGAACACCAAGAACAGAGGCCACAGCACCACCCCCCCCCCCAGCCGTTTCCAACTGTTCGGCATGGGAGCCAGCCAGCCATGCATGCCCAGGAAATGACAGGGAACTGGGCAAGGAGGGGTAGGGTACTGCCACATGCAGGGGCCGTGGTTCCCAGGAAACCACAGAAACAGATCCTTGGGAGCCAGGTTAGGGATGAGGTGGGGTGGCAGAATGCCAAGGGTGGGAGGGAGTCCGGCTTACTGTTGGAGAAAGCAGACAGAAGGCCACGTTGGAAATGTCTCCAAAGGGCCTTTGGGGGGTACTGACACCCCATCCCAATGGCAGATGGCACCAGAGGGTGGAGGAGAATTGCCCCCAACTCGGTTTCTCCTCCTCCTCTCCACCCCCCCGCCCCCAGGATCAGTGAAGTGGAGCCCAAATACTACGCTGACGGGGAAGATGCATATGCCATGAAGCGGGACCTCACCCAGATGGCCGATGAGGTGAGTCCAGTGGGGCCAGGTCCACCCGCCCCAAGCAGGCTGAGCGGGGTGGCCTGAGGGAGTTGGAGGTGTCCTGGTCCTCTTCACCTCAGCTGACAGGTGGGGAGCCAGACCTTGTCAGGGCTTTAAAGAAGGCTGTCATCAGGCCAAGGCTCCATTTTCTGAGGAGGAGGCCTGTCCTGCCCAGAGGCCGCTGTGACAGGACAGTCTGGACATGCTGAGGCATGGGGCTGGGGATGGCTGCAGCTGGCTCCAAGGCTGAGGAGATAGGGCTCTGCCCAAGGCTCCATGGGGGCCGGGGCCATTCAGAGGGCTCCACAGCAGCTGCGTGAGGGCGTGTGAACACCTCCACTTCACTGCAGAGGAAACAGGCCCAGAGGGGACAGTTGCCAGGACTAGCCCTGGGTCTCTCAATGCAGTCCTGTGTTTCCTGCCCTGCCTGCACCCCCAGCAAGGGACCAGAAACGGGCAGTGGGAGCGGGCCCTCATGGTCTAGAGACTTAGGCCCTGTCTCCTTCCTCCCGCCTCTCCCGGGCTTCCCGTGGCAGCTGAGGCGGCACCTGGAGCTGAAGGAGAAGGGCAGGCACGTGGTACTGGGCTCCATCGAGAACAAGATGGAAGGCAAGGGCAACTCGCTTCCGAGCTCAGGGGAGGCCTGTCGTGAGGAAAAGGGCCTGGTTGCGGAGGACAGCGGTGGCGACAGCAAGGACCTCAGCGAGGTCAGCGAGACCACAGAGAGCACCGACGTTAAGGACAGCTCAGAGGCCTCTGACTCGGCCTCCTAGAGCCCACACCTGCTCCCCTCCCTATCCTGGCCCGCCCATCCCATCCTCACCGAAAGAGGTTTCACAATAAACTTCACCCAGTGGCCTTGGGGAGTTCACGTGTGCGAGTGTGCACCTTTTGGGTGGTGTGTGGATGCCCCGCTCTGGCTCTTGTGTTCTTCTGGATGTGGACCTCACAGCCTTTTGGCACAGTGCGTCCTGCAAGCCCTCCTAGAAGGGAAGAACTTTGTCAGGGCTTTGGAGAGGTCTGATGGCTTTGAACCATCTTTGGGTCTGGGGGGGTGGGGGAAAGAGACCCCGGAGTTCTGGAAGCCTTCTGAGCCTTGCTGTGCTGCTGCCCTGCCAGGCTCCAGATGTGGGAGTCCAGCGGGTCATTGACCTTATCTACCATCTCGGTAGGGGCCCAACCAGCTCCCTAGTTCCCCAAGCCCTGGCAAGTGTCCTTGATTCCTCCCTCCCCTGCAAACTAACAGATCCACCAATTCTGTGTGTTTGATCACCGTGATACCCCTTGAATCTCCTTCCTAACGGTTTTAGATTCACAGAGGTGAGCAGATAGTACAGGGTTTCCATGGATGCACGCCCCCCCCTCCCCACTTTCAACTATTAATAACATTTTGACCTTTCTTTTTTCTTTTTATTTTAATTGGAGGCTAATTATTATTAATAATATTTTGTATTCTTACATTTGACTCAATACTGATACATTATTAACTATAGTCCAGGGTTTACATTTCCTTCTGCGTTGTACACTCTGGGTTTTGACAAATAACATCATGTCGTTTCATGCAGAATAGAAGCCTAAAATTTGCTCCAGTACCTTTCATCCCTGCCATTCCCTCCGGCTGCAGCACCGTTGTTTGCTGCCCCTCCTCCCTGGGCGGGCTGCCTGGGCCGCCCAACTCCCAGCGGAACTCAACACTCCTTAGCTGTCACTACCTTATGCCCCTGCTACCGCAGATGGCACACTGCTCTCCTGCTACGCTGAATAATTCGCTACCAAGGGTTGGAGCTCCTGTCTCTCTCTGGCTGGCGCCTGCCACGTGATCAACAGGCAGCAGGGTAAGCAGAGACCAGTGGGCGGTCCGGGAATTGGAAAACGCGCCTGCGCGGGCCTGTGCGCCGCCGCCGGCTCCTGGGCCGGCGAGGAGGAGGGAGGCCGTGTTCTGATTGACTCAAATTTCTGCCTCGCCCCACCTTCCGCGCCCGGCGTCAGTCCCTTTAGATTCACCTACGGAGCCGGCTTCGTTCCCAGGCTCTGATAGGTCCGCCGGCGGCTGGGCCGGGCTCCGCGCGGAGGGCGGGGCGGGGCGAGCGGTGGAGCATGCGCACTACCTCGACCGCGCCCCAGCGCAGCCGGGCGGGAGCCGGCAGAGGCTCTCACGGCCCCTTGTGGGCCTTTCCTTCCTGCCTCTTCCGACCGGCGTTCTGCCCGCCCTCCCGCCCGCGCCCTGAGGCCCAAGCGGGCCGGTTGAAGCTCGGCCGCCCTCAGGCAGTCGAGTTTCCTGAGCGGAGGCGGGAGCTGCGGCGAGGGCGGAGGGCAAAGAGGGGAAGCCGCAGGCCTGGGTGACCCTTGGGGCCCAGCACTTCCTCCGCCTCTGCAGGGCTCGCCTCTGGAGCAGCCCCTTAAGGGCCATCGTGCCAACCTGAGGCCAGAAGGCTGGGGTGGAAAAGCAGGAACGCCTGCCCTGTAGCCTTGGGACTGTGGGTGGGTTCCGGGGACGTTTTCCCTGGCATGAGCCTGTACACCGAGGTGCACAACCTGACATGAGCACCTGGTAACAGCCTCGCCACCGATCTCATCTCCCTCTGGTCCATTCTCCGGGTAGCAGACCTGACCCTGCCTCCGCCCGGACCAAGTATTCACTCGCCAACAGGTTTAGCAAGCTCCCGCAGATCTGGTCCTGCACAGATCTGGTCCTGCCCTTCTGAGCAGTTTAGATCCTCCGAAGTGGAGAAATATGGCTGAGGCTAGAGCAGGCAGTATGGCCTTAAAGGCCAAAGAAGCATTTGGCCAGTACTAGTGACCATCACTTCATGAGAAATAGATGGGGAAACAGTGAAAACAGTGTCAGACTTTATTTTTTTGGGCTCCAAAATCACTGCAGATGGTGATTGCAGCCATGAAATTAAAAGACGCTTACTCCTCGGAAGGAAAGTTATGACCAACCTAGATACCATATTAAAAAGCAGAGACATTACTTTGCCAACAAAGGTCCTAGACAGTCAAGGCTATGGTTTTTCCAGTGGTCATGTATGGATGTGAGAGTTGGACTGTGAAGAAAGCTGAGCGCTGAAGAATTGATGTGCTTTTGAACTGTGGTGCTGGAGAAGACTCTTGAGAGTCCTTTGGACTGCAAGGAGATCCAACCAGTCCATCCTAAAGGATATCAGTCCTGGATGTTCATTGGAAGGACTGATGCTGAGGCTGAAACTCCAGGACTTTGGCCACCTCTTGCAAAGAGTTGACTGATTGGAAAAGACTCTGGTGCTGGGAGGGATTGGGGGCAGGAGGAGAAGGGGACGACAGGGGATGAGATGGCTGGATGGCATCACAGACTCGATGCACATGAGTTTGGGTGAACTCTGGGAGTTGGTGATGGACAGGGAGGCCTGGCGTGCTGCGATTCATGGGGTCGCAAAGAGTCGGACACGATTGAGCGACTGAACTGAATTGAGTGACTCAAAAGTTTTACACCAGTGGCCGAATGGGGCACACGTGGGTATTTCTGGAGTGATAAAGCAAAAGGACAGAAGGAGAGTAGGGGCCGAGGCCAGTTCAGCAGCCATTTATTGTGGGCTTGAGCCTTGTGCCTGGCTCTGCTGAATCGGGGAGGGACTTTGGGGGACCAGTCAGGGCTCAGATAGAGGGGAAGGGGCAAGATGTGTTCCATCCAGCTCCCAGGTCCAACAGCCCCAGTCCCCGGTGCACACACTGCACCTTAGAGAAGGGCCTAGACACGGGGGGTGGGGGGCAGGGAGCTGAGAAGGTATGTTTTCCCCTTCTGGGCAAGAGAACTGTGCACAGTTGAAAGCCAGGAAGTACCTGTGCAAAGTCCCCTCCCTTGCAGAGCTGCAGGTCAGGGTCACGTGTGTCCACATTCGCACGGAGGCTGACTTTGACTTCCATGCAAACACATGCCTGGACCCCTTGCACAAGTGCCCACAGGCTCCCCTTCCCTGGGCACCACCCCAAAGCCTAAATACCTTTGCCACCCTTGTCACCATCTGTGTACCCCAGGGATTTCTCTAACACAGTTGTCTACTCTGCCTTGTCTACCTGCTAACTGCATCCTGCCTTAGTATACCAGAGAAAAACTTGCCCTCTGACTTTGTGTTGCTAGAGAGACGTGAAGCATCCCTAGATAAGAGGAGCCCCAAGCTGACCCCCGGGCTCAGTAAGGCCCTGTTCTGAGGGTGCAGGAAGAGGGCTACCCCTCCTCAGCCCCCCAGGCCTAAGACAGAGCAGGTGTGAGGTGCAGGGGAAAGGAGACAGAAGAGTGTCTTCCGGTAGCAGGAAGTGGTAACCACCTATGGGGAAACAAGGCTGGTTCCTCTCTATGGGGCTGAACAGAAGGGGAACCTGAGCCTAGCCCTGCCCTCTGCCCCTGCCCCCACTCCACCATGCGGCCTGGAGGGACCAAGGGCAGGTTCTGGTCTCCCCTGTTGATCTTCCTAACCCCCTGGCTCTCCTAGTGTTGGGAAGGGTGGGCCCCATTGGATGTCCTGGGGGTCTAAGGGAAGGCAGCTGATCCAGGGGAGCCCGGCGGTCAGGAGCAGCTATGGTGTTGCTGCACACTGGCATTGATGGCTGATGGCCACGATGTGAGGGGTGCAGTCTGGCAATGGGGACCACAAGCCCTCTGGAGTTTGGGAGGGAGAGGCAGCCAGAGGGTGCCAGCTTGTTGGGCACCTTGGGGCTCTCACAGCGACCCTGGCTGCTTGGCAGCTGAACCTGGGGCACAAGGCTGCCTGGGGGCGTGCCCTGTGTGCCCGGGGTTGGGGGGGGAACGGCAAGGTCCAGCCACAGTGAGAAACACACCGGCACCGAGACCCTCGTGGGCAGTGCCAGGCCCGGGGCGCCCCGCCCCAGGAGCCGCGTTGGGGGCGGGACAGGGCAGGGCGGGGCCGGCACAGGGTGCTGGCTGCCGGCCCGCGGGTCCCCGCGCCTGGCCCGCTCGAGGCCGCGTGGGAGCAGCCGGGCTCAACGGCGCGGCCGCCCAGCGGTCATGGCCACGCATGGGAAGCTACGCCGAGAGCGAGGGCCGCAGGCTGACTATGAGGCGCAGGTCAAAGGTGAGAGGGCACTGGGTGCTCCTGGCCCGTTTCCCCGCGGAGACCCCAAAGGTCGTGGGAGACCCTGCAATGTGCTGGCTGCTGGCCTGGGGCTCGCGGCCTACCCCCAGCAACCTCCGGAGCGGGCTGAGGGAGGGAACCCGAGCCCCCTGCCCGCCTCCTCACGCCCCTTCGGCCTCAACCGCCACTGGTCCCACTTCCTTCCTCCTTCCCTCCATTCCTGTCCTGGTAGCTCTGCTCTCCTAGGTTCTCCCTGCCCCTCAGGAGCCCGAGGAGGAAAGGGGAGCACCTGGTTTCCTTCAAAAAGTGGCATTCTAGCCACCAGAAAGTGGAACACCTTGACTTTGCTGAAGGGGGCTGGGTAAGGGGGTCCAGGGGCTTCAATGGGTGGATTAGTGATGGCTTTACCCTAAGACCACTCCAGTCCTATAGCCCAGTCCCGGTTGCCCTTCTTTGGGCCCTGCGGTGGTTCTGAGTTGAAGGCCACTCTGGGTCCAGCTGGCACAGCGAATGGAGGACTGCAGAGCAGACCTCTTTGGGTTCTGATAAACACTCTGTGCAAATCGCATGCAAATGAGTCTTGCAAACTTAGGCGACAGCTTGTCTCCGGGTCTTATTCAGGGTGTGGTGGCTCTCGCAAAGGGAAGAAAGCCACATCCAAGCACCAGCAGTTTCCTGGTGTCTCAATCACTCGATTTTACCGATGAAGGAGACGCAGCTCAGAGTGTGCTCATGGTCACACAGCACCATAGGTCCTAGGAGGTGTAAGAAAATGAACCTCGAATGTCCTTCCAGTCCAGAGGTGGAGAGTCCAGTGTAATTCTGTGATACAAACAATTTGCACTAGTGTGCACGAGTCCTTCCCGTCTGGTAAAGGTGGGCTGCTGTCCAGACCCAGCTTGATGTGACTGAGCATGGCGAGCCAGCTCTCCAGGCCTTGCTGCATCATCCCTCAGATGGAGAGAGCAATCCCAGCCTGTATCCCCCAAACGTCATGAAGCTGAAGGACTTTGGAAACCCTTCAGTCGGCAGATATGTGTCAGTTCACTCACACCAAAAAGATTGGGCTTTGAGCAAGGCTGTCTTTAGATGTTCGTCGCCTGCTGTGGGCGTCTAATGACTTGAGCTTCTGTTTCCCATCTCCTCCGCTCTCCAGCCCCCGCCAAAGAAACTTCCTACTATGCTACAAAAAGAGGATCAGTATCTCAACACCCGAAATTCTGAAAGGTCAGCACAGTCATGGTTTGGGAGGCTGTCTTTTCTGCTTTGCTTGTCAGCAGAAGTGAGACTGAATGCCTCGCTCACAGGAAATGTTGTTGGGGCCCAGTCCTGGCTCTGCAATGCAAGCAGACATGGATTCCATCCTTTTGACAGATGTTTTGTATGCGTCGGTTCTCTGCCAGGCCCTGAAGATACAGCGAGGAGCACACAAGAAGCCATCCTTGCTCTCATATGGCTCACAGTGGAGGAGACATGTAGTAAACAACTTATCACACAACTTGTTTCAATTATGATGAAAACCACTGTAAAAGAAAAGCGCAGATGTCCAGAAAGGAGATGGGAAGAGGGCCAGACCTAGTTTATGGGGAAGTTGGGAAGGGTTCCCTGATGAGTACACCTCAGCTAAGATCTGAGAGCGGATGCTGCTGTGGCCTAGAGCCTGGGGATTTAGGTAGGTGCCAGCTGTGCTCAGACCCTGCCGACTCACGTCTGCTTGACACCAGGTCTGCTGGATCTCAGCCAAGGCTTGGTTGCACTGAAGAAGAAATGAACATTTTGGTGCTGGCCCAGCGAGCACTACTCACTTATGATAGGTCCCCAGGGAACTATTGTTCCAGGAGGGTGAGCAGATGCCAGTGGACAGCGGGGCAAGCCAGGACATCTCAGCTCTTTCTTGGAATGAAATGAAATTGACTTTTATCTGAAAAAATGTTACCATGATTCAGCAAATAGTCTCATGATTCCAAGTGGCTGAGAGCCCACTCCAGCCGGCCTATGGAGTTGAGTCGGCCCCTGGGGCCAGGCCTCAGACAGTGTAAGGAAACGGCGTTGGTTTCACCATCAGGAAGCAGTCCCGCCCACCCAGGCTTCCATTAACCCAGCTTGACTCTTAGGTGGAGAGTGCTCCCATTCAGTGTTTGCAGTGAAATGAAAGCATGGGCTTGGTGGCCCCCGGGCCTATCACTGAGCTAGTCCCAGCGGTGGAGTGGGGTGAAGGGGCCACAGCTGGGGTACCTGGAGCCAGGGAGACAGACCCAGGGGTTGAGAGTAGGAAAGGGACCTTCTCCAATGGGAAATCAGAGGAGGAGATGGGAGTGCTGGGCAAGCAGGACCCATGGAGGCTGCCGCAGGCTCCACAGACCCCCTTGGGATGGCACTGATGGGACAGAAGTCCCAAGTGTACCAGTACCGAGTCCTTACCCACAGCCACCCTGGGTCCTGCCACTTCCTGCCTCCTCTAATTCTGGCTCCTGGTCGAAACCCCCAATTTTCTATTGCCTAGATGGGTGCAGTAGTGGCCACTGGGGCTGGGCACTTTTCCTTTGTCACCTGACCCCTGCCCAGGCTCTGAGGGCCCAAGTGGGCCCTGAGAGCAAAGCAGGACCCTATGGCTCCACTGCTGTGGCTGCCCTCTCCCTTGCCGTCTTCTCCCTGCCACCCCCACCGGCACGGCTCTCTTCAGCCATGCTGCCTGCAACAGCCTTCACAGTGCCGTCTGTCTGAACATTCTTCCCCTGGATGTCTCCACGGCCCCTCTGTCACTTCCTTCAGCTCTGTGTTCCAAAGCTGCTTGTTCCTGACCACCTTCCTCTAAAAGAACCCCTCCCTGCTGCCACCTCCTGCTCTGCGTTGTCACCCCTTGTTCCCCTGCTGTTCCCCTCACCCACACTGTTCCTATCCCTGCTCCAGGAGGGCAGGAAGTGTGTCTCTGAGTCTAGACCCACTGGGTGTATAATCAACATTCTGCTGAATGAAGACATCAGTTAATGCCCCCTCCCCACCCCCGGCATCTGGACAGCTGTTAGTACAGGGGTGACCCACTTGCTGGAAGCCAAGATACAGGGCTTCTCTCCCTGGGATGCCCAGGGCTTGCCAATGGCTTACTTAAGCTCGTCATTCTCATTGAGGTGGTTCTTTGATTTGGGTCTCTGTGGGGAAAGCGGCATTGCCAAATCAAGCCAGTGATAAGATGTCACAAGCCAGCAGTGTGGGGACCCTGGGTGTGGCTCTCTGCTGAGAGGTGGTGTTGGGGTGCCCTGGAGCTGGGTCATCAGGAGTCGGTACTGGGAACAGAAATCAGCCCCATTGCCTCAGTCCTGTCACTGGTCAGCCCCCACCAGCCAGCCTGGCCCTTGCAGTGGGGCTGCCCTTTCTCCTGGGGGCCGAGGGCCGGGTTTCCAGTTCCCGAGGCTGCAACTTCACGGCAAGTTTGGCAAGAATGCCGTGGCCGCCCCAGCCCTGTGCAGCCCCGTGCGTCCCTGTGTTTATCGGAGAGGCTGCCCTTCCTGGAGTCCTGGGCACCCCAGGGACCGCAAGTGGCAGGGGAAGTTACTGGGGGCTTTCTGGGAAGCAGGGAATCATGGGAAGGCCACGTGACTGATGCCTGGCAGGGATAGGCCCCACTGCGTCTCAGCCCTGGCCCATGGTCCCGTGAATGGCCTTTCTGTTCCTTGGGCCCTGGCCCACCTGGCTGGTTCCCCTTAGCTTCCGCTTGGAGGTCCATTTCCTCAGGCCTGCCCGGAGCCCAGCTGGACTGCTGAGCCCGGTACTGGCCCCTCTCCCCCCGGGGCCAGCATCACCTCCCCGGACTCAGGGGGCCCACAGCCCCAGCCTGAGCTGCCCTCCCACCCTGCAGAGATGCGCTGGCAACTGGGCGAGCAACTGCGATGCCTGGAGCTGCAGGGCGAACTGCGGCGGGAGCTGCTGCAGGAGCTGGCTGAGTTCATGCGGCGCCGCGCCGAGGTTGAGCTTGAGTACTCCCGGGGCCTCGACAAGCTGGTAGAGCGATTCTCCGGCCGTGGAGGCCGCCTCGGGGGCGGCAGTCGGGAGCACCAGAGCTTCCGGTGGGTCCTGGGGCCGGGCAGCTGGGATGGCCGAGGTGGGGGGAGGGGAGGCCCGACGCCCACTCCTGGTCGGTCTGAGCCCCGATCTCCACCCCCCCACCCCCAGGAAGGAGCCGTCCCTGCTGTCGCCCTTGCACTGCTGGGCTGTGTTGTTGCAGCAGACTCGGCAGCAGAGCCGGGAGAGCACAGCCCTCAGCGAGGTGCTGGGCGGGCCCCTGGCCCAGCGCCTGAGCTACATTGCCGAGGATGTGGGGCGCCTGGTCAAGAAGGCAAGACCCCTGCCCTGGGCCCGGGAGGCGGGCAGACCCCAGGATCCAGCGAGGGCAGCCCGTGGATGCTCAAAGCCCAAGTGTCAGGAACGGGAAGGCCCTGGAGGCCAGGGGGAGCTGGTGGGAGCCTGGAGTGCTGAGCTGAGGGCTGGCGGGATGGATGTGGGTGTTGCCCTGGGGCAGGGTGGCACTCAGCTCACCTCCTCCCCAGAGTAAGGATCTGGAGCAACAGCTGCAAGAGGAGCTCCTGGAGGTGGTGTCAGAGCTTCAGATGGTGAGAGCCCGCAATTACAGGGAGGCCGTCACCTCACCTCTCCCGGGGCCAGGCTCAGGGAGAAGGATCAGGTGCCTGGGAGAGACCTGGGTTTCGGGGATGGTAAGCCGGGCCCTTTCTCCCTGCCCCGGGTGCTGAGTGCCTGGGCCAAGTGCTCAAGGCCCAAGTCCCAGATGGGCTGGGAGGAGGACGGGGCGGGCTGCCTGTGGCCACGGCCTTGAGCAGGCCTGCCTGGCCTCGGGCCTCCCTGCAGGCCAAGAAGACCTATCAGGTCTACCACACGGAGAGCCTGAGTGCTGAGGCCAAGCTCCGTGAAGCCGAGCGGCAGGAGGAGAAGCGGGCAGGCCGAAGTGCCACCGCCACCACCACCAGCACCGAGTCTGGGCCTCTCCGCAAGGGCTCTGTCAAGAAGGGAGGGCGGCTGGTGGAGAAGGTGGGCCTGGGGGGCACCTGTCTGTGTCCAAAGGCTCTGGCTCCTGGCCTTTGTCCTTTCACGTCCTCAACCCTCATTGGGCCCTGCAGGGAGGTGGTGTGTGCATCAGGAAAGCAGGTCTGGCTCTTGGGGTGGGGGGCTCCCCAGGCTCGGTTGGTAGACACAGGGGGCAGGAGAACGGCCTCTAGGTCCAGGACAGCCCACATGCTCCCCTCCTTGCAAACCCAGCTGGCAAAAGAGCGATCCCAAGCCTGGGGGTCCTGCCTCCCACCCATCCTCGCCTCATACAGTGCTGGGAGATCTTAGAGGAGTGAGGGGACACGTTGGATGCGGGGGCCGAGTGATCAGCGGGGAGGACACATGTTCTAGGTGGTCCCCGAAGGAAGGATGGGGAAGTGGAGGCTGGCAGGATTTAGGAATGAAGACCCTTTCAACTTCTGGGCTACATAGTTTGAGGGGCCCAGTGGGATAGTGGGGGAGCTGTCCAAATGGGGAAGGGAGGGGTGGGGAGTGTGTGTCGAGGGTGGTGGGTACACGGGAGGCAGGGCTGGGGTATTCGGCCATGTGGATGACCCGGGGGCTCATGTGATCCTGAGCAGCGTCACGCCAAGTTCTTGGAGCACAAACTCAAGTGCACAAAGGCTCGCAATGAGTACCTGCTAAGCCTGGCCAGCGTCAACGCCGCCGTCAGCAACTACTACCTGCGAGACGTCATGGACCTGATGGATGTGAGTGTGGGGTGTGGGGAGGGGTCCGGAGGGGTCCGGGCGCCCGTGCCCCGAGCCCTCCCAAGCCGTGTCCTCGCTTGTTCCCCAGTGTTGTGACACAGGATTCCACCTGGCCCTGGGCCAAGTGCTCCGGAGCTACACAGCTGCAGAGAGCCGCATCCAAGCCTCCCAGATGCAGGGCCTGGGCAGCCTGGAGGAGGCCGTGGATGCCCTGGATCCTGTAGGTGACAAGGCCAAGGTGCTGGAGGTGCACGCTATCGCCTTCTGTCCTCCGCTGCGTTTCGACTACCAGCCCCACGAGGGGGATGAGGTGAGAGTCTCTGCCCAGCCTTCAGGAAAATGGCTTTGTGTTCTGATCTTCACTGTGATGGTAGCTGAGTGGAATGGATTTCCTTCCCTTTGCTGAGACCTCAAACCTCTTGAATGCCACTTACTTCTCAGACCCTTGTGCAGTGGCCTCAAGGCAAATGGGGTTCTGGAGTTTCTGCACTTGCATTGAAGCAAGCAGACCTCCCCAACCCACTTCTGCGGTACAACTAGTGAACACAACATCCCCCACAAGGGCAAACATAGCCAGCATGGCAGCAATTTTGAGGCCGGCTTGTTGGTGGTAGACAGCTGCCTGTATACTGTTCTTTTGGTGGTTCTGTGTGCTTTAGACATTTCACAATGCAAACTTGGGAGGGAAAGAAACCATGCCAACACTAGCATATAACTAGGCATCTTCTTTTTTGGCCGCACCATGTGGCATGGGGGACCCTAGTTCCCTAACCAGGAATAGAACCTGTGCCCCCTGCAGTGGACCTCCAGGGAATTCCTCACTAGGGCACCTTTTTATGCATCTCTGAGCTGTACTCTCCTTTACCAGTTTATCCTCATCAGCATGGACTGGGATTACACTGGATTGTAATGTACACTGGGGTTCCACTGACCTTTTTCTTTTTTTTTTTTTTTTTTGCTTATTTCATTTGTATTTTGACCGAAGTCATATCTGATAAAGTCAAATGTTACTCAAGGCATTCAAGGGCACACCGCCCTTCTCTGACCCACCCTTCCTGTTCCTGATTCCCACTCCCCAGATGCAGCCACTTCCCAGTCTTCTAGCGGCTGCTGCTGCTGCAGACAATGCATCAGGTGCTGCTTGTGCTTTGCAGCTTGTCAGAGGCCCTACAATCCCCTTCCATGGACGATTAAGGCTCCACCCCACATCACCACCGTCTGTCTCCACCACATCAGGCAATCTTTTCTCTTCAGAGACCTGCTGTGGAGCCGTGCAGTCCCAGCTTGTAGGCCTTGATTGACTTCTAGGCCAGCACAGTCCAGGACCTTTCTTTCCCCATTGTCCTGAGCTTCCCTGCATTAGACCCTCTGCATCCCAGATCACGTGTCTTCCTCTGTTTTGTTTTATTACCTTGTTTTCACAGACATCTTCCTACATACTTTCCTGACTTAGACTGTCTGAAAAAAAATGCCCGTATTCTGTTCTTGAAATTGGTTGGTAGTTTACCTGGGTGTAGAAGTCAAGGTTGAAAAGCATTTTCTTTTCGGAATGTTCAAAGTATCCCTCCAAGTTTTCAGTAGTATTGTGGGTGAGAAGTTCAGCTGCCGTTCTGATTTCTGCACTGTTGTCTGTCACCTGTAATTGTTCTCGTTGAAGCTTTTAGGATAGTCCCTTTCCCTCATGTACAATTTTATAATGATGTACCTTGGGGATCCTTTTGCCTTCATGGTGCTGGGCCACCCGTGGGCTTTGTCAGTACAGAAACTTAAGTCTTAAGGTTTTGAGCTCATATTGTTCCTTTGGTAATTTCCGTCCCTTAATTTTCTTTGTGCTTGCTTTCAAGAATTCTTGTAATTAGATATTGAACCTCATGGGTTGTCTAATTTCGTTATCTTTTATCTTTCCTATTTCTCATCACTACAACTTTTATGTTTATTAATACTATATAGGTATATTTAAAATTTTTATTTGGCTGCATTGTGTCTTTAGTTGTGGCATGAAAGAGCTTTCTCTACTTGTGGCATGTGGACTCCAGAGCTCGAGGACTCAGCACTGCATACATGTGAGATCTTAGTTCCCAGACCAAGGATTGAACCCAAATCTTCTGCATTGGAAGGCAGATTCTTAACCACTGGGCCACCAGGGAAGTCCCATCACTATACCTTTTAATTCTGTTCTCTTAGAGATTTTTTTGACTTATCTCTGCCCACCCCTTTTTAATTTTTCTTAAAAATTTACTTTCATAAGTTTTTAAAAAAAGTTTTGGTTTGTTTTACATGTTCTTATTTAAAATAGCCCTTTGTTCTTGTTTCATGGATATAGTATATTCTCAAATTTTTCTGAAATGTTTATCATTTTTCTTGATATTCCCGTGTCCCCTACATTTTTTGTTTTCTTGCATTGCTCTCTGTCTTCCACTTAATTTTTTTAGATTTTTTTTGTGGACCATTTTTAAAGTCTTTATGGAATTTGTTAGAGTATTGCTTCTGTTTTGTATTTTGTTTGTTGGCCTTGAGGCATGTGGGATCTTAGCCCCCTGACCAGGGATCGAACCTGCATTCTGTGCATTGGAAGGCAAAGTCTTAATCACTGGACCACCAGGGAAGTCCCTATGTCTTCTACTTTAGAGCTATCCCTCAGATTGCTGCCAGTTCTTGGCTGTCAGTTCCTATTCCCGAGGAGGCACTGAGAGATAGATTAGGTATTTGGTATGTGTGAGAAGAGCTTGTCAACAGTGGTTTTCCCCACAGGGTGGCCGGGTAGGGACTTGGAATGTTCTGTGATGCTCGCTTTCAGCACGGGGAACTGGAGGTGTCTCAGCTGCTGGAAAGAACTTCAAGGACTTGGGGGAGGGGCTCGGCTCTCACTTGGATGCTGTCAGGAGGCAGGGGTGACTCTGATTCTGTGTCTTAATAAATCTTCTCAAGAAGAGGGGGCGGAGGTGGGTAGAAAGAGGCTAGAGCAGTCATTAGCGAGGAGGGAAACGCCCGGCACTCTAGCCGGGCCAGCGGGAGGTTTGGTAATTTTTGTGGCTTGGACGAAGTTCTTGTTCTGGTCCGTGCTTGGATGTGCTGATGAGGTGATCTTGTTTTTATCTTCAGCCGCCATGGCCAGAGAGTGGCTTTGTGTGATGCTGATGCTCTGTGACGTTCCTTATGTCTGACAGGTCCACGCCGAGGCACAGATGGTGGTGGCTGCTGTGCCTGTTCATCAGGACTAGTCTCTGATTTATCCTTTCCAAAGAGTCACTTTCTCGTGATCTGCCCATTATGTGGGCTTGAGGGGGGTGGGTCTTCTCACATCAGCGTTTCCTAGAGCCTGGATAGAAATATTTCATTGCTGCTAAGTCGCTTCAGTCATGTACGACTCTGTACAACCCCAAAGACGGCAGCCCACCAGGCTCCCCCATCCCTGGGATTCTCCAGGCAAGAACACTGGAGTGGGTTGCCATTTCCTTCTCCAATGCATGAAAGTGAAAAGTGACAGTGAAGTCGCTCAGTCATGTCTGACTCTTAGCGACCCCATGGACTGCAGCCCACCAGGCTCCTCTATCCATGGGATTTTCCAGGCAAGAGCACCAGAGTGGGGTGCCATTGCCTTCTCCGTGACTGCTCTAGGCACCTCATATAAGTAGAGTCTTATACTTTTTGTCCTGTTTTTTTTTTTTTTTTTTTTTTTTTTTTTTTTTTTTACAAAAGGCTTATTTCGCTGAGTATAATGTCCTCAGGGTTCACCCATGTTGAAACATGTATGAGAATTTCCTCCCTTTTTACTGCTGAATAATATTCTACATGGAGACACCACCCTTTGCTTATCCACCCGTCAGGGGCTGGACACTTGGGGTGCTTCCACCTTTGGGCTATTATGAGTAGCGCTGCAAGTACATCCATGCATGAGTCTCAGTGCTCATGAGTGTACACTGCCTTCTTCTCAGAAGGGGTCCCTGCTTCAGATCTGGCTGGACCAGGTGTCAAGGCTGGTGACCCTCTGCAGTAGCCCCCGAGGCAGTGAAAACCAGCCCCAGAAACCTCTGCGCCTGCTGCACAGCCCATCCCGGTGTCTCAGGTGCGGCCCTAACTGCCCCCCACCCAATGCTGCACCCTGCAGGTTGCTGAGATCCAGGTTGAGATGGAGCTGCGGGATGAGATTCTGCCCAGAGCCCAGAATATCCAGAGCCGCCTGGACCGCCAGACCATCGAGACAGAGGAGGTACAGGATGGCCTAGACACATGGAGCCAGATGGCCGTGATCTCCTTTTCCCCTTCCTTCTGACTCAACCTCCTTGTTCTTCGTCTCTCCCCTATTTCTTCCCGCCTGGGTGCCATCTCCTCCCAAGGTGAATAAGACGCTGAAGGCCACACTGCAGGCCCTGCTGGAGGTGGTGGCGTCAGAAGACAGCGACATGCTCGACTCCTTCCAGGCCAGCCTGTCCACCGAGTCCCTCAAGTCCACCAGCTCGGACCCGGGGGCTCGGCAGGCTGGCCGGCGGCGGGGCCAGCAGCAGGAGACTGAGACCTTCTACATCACGGTGGGGAGGTGGTGCTAGACCAGGAGGGCGGGTGGGGTGGTGGGGGCCAGGGAGGGCCAGGGCTAGGACTAAAGCCCTGGGCTCTTTCCGGGGGCTTGGCAGAAACTCCAGGAGTACCTGAGTGGACGGAGTATCCTTGCCAAGCTGCAGGCCAAGCATGAGAAACTGCAGGACGCCATCCAGCGAGGTGGGCCCCCTGCCTCGCCACCCCCAGGGCCGGGAGCAGCCCAGCCATGGTGTGGCTCTTCTCCTGCGGCCTCTCCCTGGCCAGAGAGGGTGCTGGGCACACAGGAAGGAAGCCAGCCAGGGTCTCGGCCCCCATCCTGCTCTTTGTCCTGCGGCTGCCCTCACCTGTAGGCTGCCCTGTTCCTCTGCCATGTGCCGAGAAACCTCCTGGCCTGAGGCACACCAACCCTTTCTCCTTCCCAGGTGACAAGGAAGACCGGGAGGTGACTTGGTGAGTCCTTCGAGAGGGACCAGTTTGTTCTAAGGACCCATGGTATCCCCACCTCCCCTCTGCTTGTTCCTCGGTGGCCTTAGTTTCCTACTTATTTTGCCCAGAGGGTTCTGGAATAACTTGCGAGCCCCAGCATCCAGTTGGGCTGGGCTGGGGGGTCCAGGCAGCCTAGTATCCAGGCCTGGTCCCCTCAGAGGCAGCTCCTGTTCACCGCGACAGGACCCAGTACACACAGAGAAAACTCCAGAAGAGCCGTGCCCCCCGCCCCAGCTCCCAGTATAACCAGAAACTCTTCGGGGGAGACATGGAGAAGTTTATCCAGGTACTTGCCTTACCCTTCAACCGAGTGCAGGCCCCTTCCTGCTTCAGCCGTGCCTCCAGCCCTGGGGCCCCTGTGAACCCGAATGAGTTACCACGAGCTGAGGACTTACCAGGAGCACGGATACCCGCAGGCCCCACTTCTGGGATGCTTGCTAGGGAGGGAAGTCAGGAAAGCACCAGAGATCAGAAAAGGAGAAATGACACTATTGTTTGAGGCGATGATTCAGTCTCTCACCGTTCAGAAGAATCAGCAGGTTATTTAAGTGAACAAACCCAAGGTTCATGATATTGCTTGATTTGAGGTCAGCAGAGAGAGTTGGGTGGCATTTCCACTCCATAGCAGGAAACAGATAAAATGTCAGGCACGGCACCAGGGATCAGACACCCCCCCCTCCACCGGGCATACATCTCCCTAGCCTTGTTTCTGACTGCAGAATGCATTAAGACAAAATGAAAATGAGTGAGTGGCAAGGTGTGCCGCGCCATACCCACCATGGAGGGCACTCTCTCTGTCCTTGTCCGCAGAGCTCAGGCCAGCCCGTGCCCCTGGTGGTGGAGAGCTGTGTCCGCTTCATTAACCTCAATGGTGAGTGAGATCTGGGGCCTCCCGCCTCTGGCCTGCCCCGCCCCTCGCAAGATTGGAGGGGCGGGGGTGAGGAGGAGGTTTGGTGCCCACCAGTTTTCCATCCTCCCACAGGCCTGCAGCATGAGGGCATCTTCCGGGTGTCGGGTGCCCAGCCCCAGATCTCGGAGATCCGTGATGCTTTTGAGAGAGGTGGGGACCGGTGAGGTGGGGCGGAGGGTGGGGAGGCTGGGAGAGCCGGTGTCACGGGCCTCTCTCCTCGCCCCCTCCCAGGAGAGGACCCGCTGGTGGAGGGCTGCACCGCCCATGACCTGGACTCGGTGGCGGGCGTGCTGAAACTCTACTTCCGGAGCTTGCAGCCCCCCATATTCCCACCAGACCTGTTTGGAGAGCTGCTGGCTTCTGCAGGTGAGCCAGGGGCCTGGGGGTGGGGTGGGGTTGGGGGGCTCCCCACTCCCTAGTGGCCACCTTGCCCGGGCTCATGGCTTCTCCCTGGGGTGATGGCCTTGTCTGCAGAGCTGGAGGCTGTGGCCGAGCGGGTGGAACACGTGGCTGGCCTCCTGGCCCGGCTGCCCAGACCCGTGCTGGTGGTCTTGCGGTACCTCTTCACCTTCCTCAACCAGTGAGTGCTTCTGGGGAATGGGCGGGAGCTCGGGCATCCCAGGTTGGGGCGTGGTGATGCCGAGCCAGGAGCTCCATGCCTATGACCTGTCTGTACCCCCAGCCTGGCCCAGTACAGTGATGAGAACATGATGGACCCCTACAACCTGGCCGTGTGCTTTGGGCCGACGCTGCTGCCCATCCCTGCTGGGCAGGACCCAGTGGCTTTGCAAGGCCGTGTCAACCAGCTGGTGCAGACCCTCATCATCCAGCCTGGACGGGTCTTCCCGGCCCCGGCCCAGCTGCCCGGCCCCGTCTATGAGAAGTGCATGGCACCACCTTCTGCCAGCTGCTTGGGGTAGGCTCTTGGTGCCGCCAGGAGAGAGAGACTGGCTGCAGGGGGCACCCTGAGGATGTTCAGCCACCTCGCTCTTCTCTGGACTACAGGGATGCCCAGTTGGAGGGCCCGACGGGGGACAACGAGTTGGAGCTGGAGCCGGGGACCTCAGCCCAGGAGGAGGGTAGGGGTGGGGAAGGACAGCCCCATGGGGTCCCTGGCCAGGGCATCCACGCAACCCCCCACCTCACTTGCATCTCTTCTCCTCCCCAGACCTGGAGGGTGTCGTGGAGGCTGTGGCTTGCTTTGCCTACACAGGCCGCACGGCCCAGGAGCTGACCTTCCAGCGCGGGGACATCTTGCGGCTGCACGAGCGGGCGTCAGGCGACTGGTGGCGGGGCGAGCACGCGGGGGCACGGGGGCTCATCCCCCACAAGTATATCACTCTGCCTGCGGGGTGAGTTTGGAGGCTCTCCTTCCAGCCCCCCCTCCACCCCCGGGCTTCCAGCCCTTCCCGCATGCCGAGTCCCAGGTTCCGCAGGCCCAGGCTGTGCCTTGCTGACCGCTGGCCCGCACTGTGCCCTCTGCCCTGCAGACCCCAAACCCAGAGTGAGCATTCCAAGTGTCTTGTCTTTCCATCTCCAGAGCAGAGAAGCTTGCGGCAGGCCAGGGGCTGCTGGCCGCCGGGGACCTGCTGAGCAGCTCAGAGGGGCTCCCCATGGTGGAGCTCGTCCAGAGGTGAGCAGGAGCAGGGAAGACCCCTTCTGGGCCTTGCTTGCTCATCCCAGGCTGGAGGCAGGATGGCCAGGGACCAGCTTTGCTGTTTCTTTCCCTTTCCCATGCCCTGGGCTGGGAGAAGCCCCTGCCTGGGAGCGCGGGGCCTCCCAAGGGCCCCCTCTAGGCTCCCTGTCTGTGCCCTGCAGGCCAGAGCCGTGCACCCCACCTGAGATCCCTCTTGGTATCCCCGGGAGTCACTCTGGGTACCGACGGCCCTGCGTGGTCCCAGCATCCCCAGAACGACACGTGGAGGTGGATAAGGTAAGCGCTGGGGATGGTCATGTGGCAAGAGGGGTGCACCTCCCCAGGGGTGGGTTCTCTGCTTCCCCTTACAAGCCACTGTTCCTGCCTGAGGTTCAAGTCTGACCCTCCTGATCGCAGACACACTGGCCGAGCCCAGCCTAGAGAGGGGCAGGCCGGTAAGGGGGTGAGCTTGGTGGGGAGGGACTGGCCTGGAGGCAAGGTAGTGGGAGACCTGGGGGAGAGCAGTCACACATTTAGGCCTCACGTTTGGTTCCTGAGTGGGAAGCAGCACATGGGACAGGCTTCAAGGCTGGCATCTAGAGCCAGGCTAGGTGACAGGTGGTAACATGGCAGGCGCTTTGTGAGCCAGAGAAGATGAAAGAGGCAGATGGAAAAGCGGCTGAGGGAGGTGGTGAACTGGGGAGCCTGGCGGGGTCATGGTTCTTACAGGAGGGCAGAGAGCAGGTGCCAGATGGGGCCCTGGTGTGGGGTGCAGCCTGGGGAGACCCAGCTGCCTGCTCTGCCCACTGGCCCAAGCAAACCCCTTTGTGGGCTCCTGGTGGGCACTGCCAGAAGCCCTGGGGGACAATGTGAGCCTGGGGACAATGTGAGCCTGGGGACAGAGAGTGAGAGAGCCCACCATGTCCCAGGTGTGGCCTGGCGACCAGGCCTGGGTACCGGGGACAGAGGGGTGATCGGGGACACACATGTGTGGTGGCCGGGGGAGGATGGGCCAGGGGTGGGGGGCAGAGCATCCATGAGACCCCAGGGCAGGTGGTCGGTAGGCTGGGCCAGGCGGGCTGTGGGGGAGCCCTGGCCTGGGACGTCGGGGCACTTGAGAGGCTGAGGGCCCCCCAAGCCAGGGGGTGGTGGCTGTGATCTCTGCCAGGGAGAGAGTGGGGAGAGGATGGGTACCCAGGGCCCACCCTGAGGGGCTCCCATTTGAAGGCTGAGCTAATCACTGCAGTCCACAGAGGCAGTGGCTGTGGACTTTGTTTCAGGGGGCAGAGGAGTTCAGAGGATCAGCAGGCCTGACTCCTGGGTCAGGTCACTGTCCTGGGGGCAGGGGACCGACTGGGCAGGTGGGGCCCACTTGTGCCAACATCCTGCGTTTCTCTCCTCTCCGCCAGGCTGTGGCACAGACCATGGACTCTGTGTTTAAGGAGCTCTTGGGGAAGACCGCCCTCCGTCAGGGCCTCGGACCGGGCACCAACAACTCTTCGAGCCCCAGGCCTCGCAGCCCGAAGCCTCCAGGTTGTGGGCGCCTGGGCAAGAACAAAGGCTTCTCGCGGGGCCCTGGTGCCCCGGCCTCACCCTCGACCTCCCATCCCCAGGGCCTAGACTCACCATTCAAGTCCCACTGAAGGGCCCCCTCATCCTCTGTAGGCCCTGCCCCAGCCCAGGGCAAAACCGGCCAGGCGCCCCCAACCCTTTGCTTCTCCCTGGCCCTGTCCAGCATACCTGCTCGTGACCCTCTGCAGAGAGGAGGAAGTGGCCGCTCCAGCTCACCCCTGCCTTCCCTCTCTGGCTTGGGCCCCTCTGGGAGGCTGCTGCAGTGGGAGGCAGGGGCAGGCCCCTCCTGGCCCTGGGTGTGAGGGCTCGTGGCTGGTTGTCACCCTTGACAGCCAGTAGGTGGCGGGTGCCTTTGCTCAGCTGAGGGCGCCAGCCTGGTGGGGGTTGACAGGCATTGGCAACCATTCATAAAGTCCTGTGCATTGACTCCCAGATGCGAGCCAGTTCTCTGTCTGGCTGGGAGGGGTGGGTGGTTGGAAGGTGGGTACAGGGTCAGCCTCTTGGCACCCCCAGCACTCGAGGCCGGGGCGCCCAGCTTCTGGGGCTTCTTGGCACAGGGCTGTGTGGCTTGGGGACCTGCATCTTGGAAGTCCCGTCTCCTGTGTGGTAGGTTCCAGATCCGTGCACATGTCTGTGGGTGTAGGAGGGGCCTGAGAATCTCTCTGCACTTCCCCCACATTTAATGCAATAAACATGCATGAATTTTTTAAAATACCATCCTTGTAGAAAAGGGGGACAAAAAGAAGCAAATATAGAAAAATATGGGAAACCTATTGAAAATGTGTTCATTTCTCCAGTACCCCAGTATCCAAAGAGACTCACCAGGTGGAAAATGAGCCGGAGTTTTTATGAGGCAAGGTCAGAAGGGAGGGCCAAGGGGGACAAGACAGGGTGGGGGCAAGGATGGCCCCTGACCCAACCGCCTTTTTTTGCCCCCTGGGCCCCCAGGACTTCCACTGGCTGGCTGCATGTCTCGGCCGGGCCCCCGTGGAGCCAGTTTGTAGGCGGTCAGCTGAGTTCCGTGGAGCCTCTAGAAGGAAAGCAGCGCCCACCCCCACTGCCCCCGCTGCCACCCCGATTTCTCAGGAGGGGGTGTCCTTGGCCAAGAAGGAGCTGGCTGTGGCGCATGACTCTTCTTGGGGCCCCGGGCTGGGCGGGGTGCGCCTCCAGGTGCAGCAGAGCAGGCTTCGCAGCTCGGAGGAGACGCTGCTGCTGAAGGAGGCGTAGATCCAGGGGTTGGTACAGCTGTTGAGGCTGGCCAGCAGCATGAGCAACACGAAGGGAGGCCCTGTGTGGGGCGGGAATCGGGGCTGGGGCTGAGGGGGCCTCGAGGTCAGCGTACCTAGGCTCGAAGGCCATGCTGGCTGCGTTGGGGGGGTGGAGGGGGATGAAGGTGCACATGCACCAGGATTGGGTGGGCCCCGCAGCCCCAGCCATCGCCACGCACCTTCCCGCGGTGCCTCCGGGTCCCACGCGGCCCACAGCTGCACAAGGAAGAAGGGCGCCCAGCACAGCACGTACACTATGACGATTACCAGCGTCATCCTCACTGTCTTGGCCACGGCCGCCGACACCCGGGCTCCCTCGGCAGGGCCGCCCGGCCGGCACCCTCGGCGGGGCCCGCCGGCCCTCGGCACTGGCCCCGGCCCCAGGCTGGCATGAATCTCCCGGAAGATGAGCACCTGACAGGCAGCAATACCCAGGGCAGGAGCCACAAACACCATCAGGGCGATCCAGGTGACATAGGCGCGGAGGCCCCAGGGCTCGGCAAAGTGGGCCCAGCAGTCAAGGACCCCGCTACCATCCACGTCACGCTGGGCAAAGATGAAGAGCTGGGGCAGGCTGAGGAGCAGCGAGAAGGCCCAGGCCAGCAGCACCGGCCGGTTCCAATGAGTGCCACCTCCGTGGCGGTGTGCCAGCATGGGGCGGCAGATGGCACGGTGGCGGTCCAGCGTCATGGCCAGGATCATGTAGGAGGAGGCATACATGCCCACCATCTGCAGGTACTTGACTGCCCGGCACAGGGCATCGGGCCCACGGAAGCGGTCGGTGGCATCCCAGGCCAGCTGGGGCAGCACTTGGAACAGAGCTACGGCCAGGTCGGCCAGGCACAGGTGGCCGATGAAGACGTGCATCGGTGCCCAGCGGCCCCGCCGGCCCCGCCGCACCAGGGCCCCCAAAACCAGGCCATTGCTCAGGGCCACGGCCACGAAGACGGTGGAGAGCAGGGCCAGCTCTGCCTGGGCTAGCAGCGGGTCCCGGGCAGTCAACAGCTCCCCTTCACTGCTGTTGCCTGCTGGGGTAGGTTGAGAGAGGTGCCAGGGCACAGCTGGGCAGAGGTGGGGGCAGAGGGCCAAGTCAGTGAGTCTATTCTGCCCGGGCACCAGGCCGCTGTCAACCTGGGCCCTCTGTTTCCCTCCAGCCTCCTCCCTCCTGGCTCCTGGCCTTCCAGCACAGCACACGTCGTCCAACACCCCCCACCCCCGCAACCACCTCAAACCTCATGTGGTGGGGAGGAAAGGGCAGCCCCAGGCCCAGGTGAACCAGAGGGCCAGCTCTTTCCAGTGAGGGAGGCAGGCTGAGTTTGGGGCGCCGAGGGACAGGAAACTTACCTGAGGTGGTGGATGCCATGAACATGGCAGGGCGTGCAGGAGTCCTGAATGCCTGGGGAAGACGAGGTTGTGAGCTCAGCCTCCCACCCAAGGGGCCAGCCGTGCTGCGCAGAGTCTCTGGATAAGGGTCCTTAGAGCCTTGGCCGGGGTGGTGGGGTGGGGGCCTGTGCGTGTGACTCTGTGTGTGTGTCTGTGAGACTGTGTGTGTGACTCGTGTGTGTGTGAGAGAGACTCTGTGTGTGTGTGTGAGACTGTGTGTGTTTGACTGTGTGTGTGTGCGTTCATTCTCATGTCCGGGCCCTGGGGGGTACGTCTTAGCCTAATCGACGTTGGTGAGGTCTGGCCACTGAGGCAGACACAGACCTTGGCGCCCATGACCGGGCCGGGGAAGATGGCGCCAGGGGTCATCAGACAGATGGACGAACCCAGCCTAAGACCCATCCAGGCAGCCCATGAGAAGCAAGGCAGACATACAGACCACCCCCACCTCCTGCCCTGACAGAGGCCCAGAGAGGGAACCGTTGGAGGGCTGGGGGCAGGGTAGGAGGGCTGCTACGTCCCCCTTACCTGGCTGGACTCCCGGGCTCCTGGGCAGCTGGGCGGCAGCGGGCGTAAAGGTGGCCCCAGAGCTCAGATCGGCTTTCCATGGGCGGCCCCGCCCCAGCCAGTCCTCTGGGAGTGACCAGCTCAGGAGGGGACTTCCTCCCCCACCTCCGCAAGCCTCCTGGCCTCTGGTACCGGGAAGTAGGCTCCTGGCCTCCTCTGCTTCCCTTCCTGGCCTGCCCAAGCCATCCCAGGTCTGTCCCTGGGGCCCCAGGCTGCCCCTAAGAAGGCCTGAGCCCTCCTGAGCTGGGCCTGGCTACCCCCCAACACCCCCCCTACACAACGCCTTATGACAATGTCGGGTCTGCAGAGCTCTGGGCCATCCCCGAGTTCACTGTCTTATTTTCAAAGTGGGGTAGCTGCGACCAGAGACGCACTGGCTCAGTGCCACACAGCTTTCTCGTGGCAAAGCCTGACTCCCCTTTGCCGGAACAGGCTCCTCTGGCTCCTACTAGGCAGAGGGAGGGCTTGTCCCCAGCCAGTGAAGGCCCCTCCCATCCTCAATTAGGCCTCCCGGAGATGAGGGCCAGAGATGATGGGTGGGAAGGCGGTGGAGTGAGGTCCTGCCAGCTCCCTCCCCTGAGGCTCTGTGGGAGGCCAGACACCCCGCCTCCCCTCACAGCTATCTGTCCGTCTCTGTACCCCACATCCCATCTCCCCCCCCCCTTGCGCTTCCTCAGCCTCCAGGACCCCCTCCCCTCCAGCCCATTATTTCTGCCCCTCGCCAGCCCTCTCGTGCCTGACCTCCCTCAGTCCAGGCTGGCCCAGCCCAGCCCCAGGAAGCGGCCTACACACCACACGGAGCCTGGCTCCAGGCTGACATTGGCCCTGTCTTCCTGTTTGTCCGTCTTCCCTGTTGACCTGCGAGGTTAGAGACCAAAACGGCCTCTCCCAGAATAGGCCCGGGTATAGCCCAGGCCAGGCCTCCTCCTGGCCAGACTCTGGCAGCACCAGTAGGGAGACATTAGGACAGGGGTCCACCCAACCTTATGCACCACACACAGCACACACCACATGCCACAAACACCACACACCCACACAGCACACACACCGCACACAGTACACAGCACATACCCACACACCACACACACACACACCACACACACACATACCACACAAACCATACCCACACACATCCACACCACATACCCACATCACGCACCCACACACAGCACGCAGGACACACAGCACACACTGTACACAGCACACACCCACACATACCACACACCACACAAACCACACCCACACACATACACACTACATACCCACACTGCACACCCACACCATGCACCCACACACAGCACACAACACACACATTACACAGCAGCACACGCCCACACACAGCACACACCCACATCACACACCCACACATAGCATATCACACTTGCATCATGTTCAGTATTCACACAGCACACAGTACGTTCACACACTGCTTGTACACATGCTCCACCCCACACCCCTACAGTACACATGGGTATTTATAATGGTTTTTTCTATTTGGGAGCCGGTTGTAGAATACCAGCTCCGCATGTCTGAACACATCAGCCATACTTCCTAACAACAAGAGCATCCTCACTTTCTGCCTGTAACCACATGAGTGTTATTAACCCAGAAGCATAGAAAGAACTTTTCAGCTGCCATCTGGATCTACTAAAAAAGTAGAAAGTGGAGTTCCCAGGTAAGATTATAGAACAGATTTTTCAAAGGAAAACTGTAAGCCACTGGGAAAAACTCACATCACATCACACTGACTCAATGGACATGAGTTTGAGCAAATCCCAGGAGACAGTGGAGGGTAGAGGAGCCTGGCGTGCTGCAGTCCCCAGGGTCACAGAGTCGGACACAGCTTAGTGACTGAAACAACACACTACCACTCCGTGTGTCTTTCTTCTTGCCTTGTGTCCCTGTGTGCCTCATAGGACCCCAGTCCCCAGGACTCCCCCATCGGCCTGGGAATCTGAGATACCTGCTTTGCCACTCCCCCACTGCGTGACTCTGGAAGGCTGTGACCAGCTCTCTGTGACTCAGCTTGCCCCTCTGTAAAATTGGAATCCAGTGACTGAAAGTTGAGCCCTGGATCTAGGATGGGCAGAGACCTGAGCCGGCTGATGATAAAGTGCCAACCCCATCACCTCCTTACAGGGTTCTCTGCCCAGACCCAAACGGGGCCCCACAGGGCTGGATTCTGGTGGCGAGCTGGTGCAGGGCCGGGGA
Organism: Bubalus kerabau; assembly: GCF_029407905.1. Lineage (NCBI taxonomy): Eukaryota > Metazoa > Chordata > Mammalia > Artiodactyla > Bovidae > Bubalus > Bubalus kerabau. The sequence continues at coordinate 49,993,902 of NC_073647.1, read as the reverse complement.
CCATCTCTGCTCCCTGTGTTCCTTGTTTCCTGTTGTCAAGAGTCCAGGGAAAGTCACAGGGAAGGCCCCTCCCTGCGGCTTTCTCTGGGTTCCAAGAAACAAGAGGAGGAATTTGTGTCTACACCAAGGCCAGGGTGTGAAGGGAAGCAAGTGCTGGGGACCTCTGGAAGGCACAGACAGACCCCGAGGCCAGTGGCTATGCCTGGAGAGAGACTCTGGCCTCCCCTGGCCCCTTGAGAGCCTGGGCTGAGTCCTGCTGCCTGCAGCAGAGACCTATGAGAGAGAGACACCCCAGGAGGCCCCTGCCCCAGCCACCAAGAAAGACTTAGCCATGGAGCTATGCTGATTAGCCTCAGGTGGCCTCAGGCATGGGGCAGAGCTGAGCAGACACTCTCCCTACCCCCTCAAGCCCCTTCCCCAGCACAGCCCCCTCTGCCCTGCCCAGGACTGCATTTGCAGAAAGGTTCTATGTGTGGCCAAGGAGCATGCCCTGAGCTCCCCTGGCCCAGTGTCCGAGCAGAAGGCCACAGAAGGCTGTCCCCCAGGTACTGGGTGCCAGGGCAGAGGTCAGAGAGGAGGTCAGGAGGGGCAGGACCCAGATCCTGGGAAGTGCAGTCCTGTGCCAAGTGGTGTGCAGGCAGGCAACAGGTGATGGTGGTTGTTTTTCAGTTGCTCACTCATGTCTGACTCTTTGCGACCCCAGGGACTGCAGCATGCCAGGCCTCCCTGTCCATCACCAATTCCCGGACCCTGCTTAAACTCATGTCCATCAAGTCAGTGATGCCATCCAACCATCTCATCCTCTGTCCTCCCCGTCTCCTCCTGCCTTCAACCTATCCCAGCATCAGGGTCTTTTCCAATGAGTTGACTCTTCGCATCAGGTGGCCAAAGTATTGGAGCTTCTGTATCAGTCCTTCTAATGAATATTCAGAACTGACTTCCTTTAGGATTGATTGGTTGGATCTCCTTGCAGTCCAGGGGACTGTCAAGAGTCTTCCCCAACACCACAGTTCAAAAGCATCCATTCTTTGGCGCTCAGCTTTTTTTATGGTCCAACTCTCACTTCCATACATGACAATTGGAAAAACCATAGCTTTGGCTAGATACACCTTTGCTGGTAAAGTGATGTCTCTGCTTTTTAATGTGCTGTCTAGGTTGGTCATAGCTTTTCTTCCAAGGTACAAGCGTCTTTTCATTTCATGGCTGCAGTTACCATGTGCAGTGATTTTGGAGCCCAGCAGGAATGGAGACCAAAGGCATTTCTCAGGCCTTGGGGAAGACCCTGGAAGGCTATTTTAGGCATGAGCAAGAAAGAGGAGCCAGCCCAGGACACAAGGAAAGAGTGACAAAAAGCCTGGAGAAAAACCAGGGGAGCAGAGGTTCCCAAGGTTGGGAGGGGAGACAGGTACTGTGAGGGAAGGAAAGACAGGAGCCAAGCCGAGGGGAGGCCATACCTCGGGTCAACTGGAAAGAATGCACACCTCAAAAGTGAAGTATGTTTTATTCAGCAGACTTTTGGAGGACTGCATCGCAGGGGACCAGCCTCTCAGAAAGCTCTGAGGGACGGTCTCCAACAGGTAAGGGAGGAGCCAGGATGTATAGGAGTTTTTGCAACTAAAACCAGGTCATGGGAACATCAAAAGATTAGCGTCGGCTAAAGAAAGCTAGACAACTCAAGTGATTGCATCCAGTACTTTTCTGTGTGTGGCAAGATGCAGAGGTGCAGGTGACATTCTTTGTCCACATCAGACATGGAGAGAGGGCCTGTAACTGGGCATCCCCCCAGGAGCAGGCGTTGCAGACCGCAGCTCCTGCCTGGTGGTGGGAGGAATGCGTGATGTCCCAGCGAGTGAACCAGTATGACAGGGACCAAGCAGGGCCAGGAGGCAGGCTGAGGACACAGATGCCCTGAATCCAAACATGCGCATGTGCTTTTGGGCAAGTGTGTGCTGGGACAATGGAAAGGTAGGGTGACCACTCACCTGAGGTCTGAATGAAAGTGAGCAGGGATCTTGAAAGTGAGACAAGCCCCGTTTGCCCACTGGGGGGAGGCTGGGCAATGACACTTGATGGCTTAGGAGCCCTGCAGGCTCTGAGCTCTCTCCAGGTCCTGGATGGGTTTTCAAACATTAAGTCATGAGGTCTTCCCTGGTGGCTCAGGGGTAAAGAATTCACCTGCCCATTCAGGAGACACGAGTTCCATCCCTGATCCGGGAAGATCCCACATGCCTTAGAGCACTTAAGACTGTGCGCCGCAACTAGTGATCCCGTGTTCTAAAACCTGTGCTCTGCAACAAGAACAGCCACCATGATGAGAAGCCTGTGCACCCCAACTAGGGAAAAGCCCGTGCAACAATGAAGACCCAGCACAGCCATAAATACAAAAATAAATACACAATTTTTTTTAATTAATTAAATAATCATTTCGGTCTCACCTCTGCTGGTGGGATCTTAGTTCCCTGACCAGAGATTGAACCTGCACCCTCGACACTGAAAGCACCAAGTCCTACCCACTTGATGGCCAGGGAATTCCCCAGGAATGACTCTGTAAAATCAACTCTATTGAAGGATGATTAGCATACAGTAAAATTCATGACTTGTTTCACAAGATCTGACACATAATACAGTCATGTAAGTGAAAGTGAAAGTTGCTCAGTCGTGTCTGACACTTTGCAACCTCATGAACTCATCCGTGGAATTCTCCAGGCCAGAATACTGGAGTGGGTAGCCTTTCCCTTCTCCAGGGGATCTTCCTAACCCAGGTCTCCCACATTGTGGGCAGATTCTTTACCAGCTGAGCCACAAGGGAAGTCCAATACGGTTGTGTAAGCACCACTATAATTATGATATGGAACAGTTGCATCACTGCAGAAAGCTTCCTCATGGCTCTTTGCAGTCTCCTTCCCCTACCTAGAGCCTGGCATTTTCCTATCCCTATATCTGTGTCTTCCCTAGAACTGTCTACACGTACAATCCAAACATGTGCAATATTTCATGTCTGGCTTTTTTCACTCAACAGGATGCCTTTGAGTTCATCTCTGTGGCTGTTTGTATCAGGACTTTGTTCTTCTTTCTTACTAAGAAGCATTCTATTGTCCAGATGGACCACAGGCAGCTTATTCCATTAACGGTTGATAGACAGATAGGTCGTTTCCAGTTCGGGGCTTTCATGAATAAGGTGACTCTGAGCCCTTGAGTGCAAGCCTTTCCATGCTTTAGCTTCTCTAGCGGGCAGCCTTAGCCCTGCGACAGCCAGCTCCTGTGAGAAATAGGTTTCATTTGATAAGAAACCAGCAGATTGTTTTCTACACACCCCGGATCGTTTTGCATTCCCACAAGCACAGTTTCATTTGCTCTCCATCTTCACCAGCCCTTGCTATGATTGGTCTGTCATTTTTCTTTAGCCTCTTTCAATTTTAACCATTTCAGCGGTATTTTATCCAGGTTTTATTTTGCATTTTCTTTTGACTGATGATGGTGAGAATCTTTTCATATACTTACTTGCCAGTTGTCTATATTCTTTGGTGAAGAATATAGAATATAGAATTCTTTGGTCCAATCTTTGGCACTTTTTTTAAAAGTTTTCTCTCTCATTTTCTTTCCATTTTGTGTGTATTTTGGTTACAAGTCCTCCAACAGAAAGGTTTTGCAAATAGCTTCTCCTGCCCTGTGGCAAATGGTTTTCTAAGTTTGACAAAGTCTAATTTTATATATTTTTTTCTATCATGGTTTGTGTTTTTTTGTGTCCTCTTCAAAAAGTCTTTGAGTAATTCACTGTCCCAGAGATATTCTATGATTTCTTCTAGGTGTATATTTCTAGCTCCTAGAGTTAGGTCTACAATTCATTTCAAGTTAAATCTTGTGCATAGTATGAGGTAAAAGTCTGCATTCCTTGTTTTCTGTGTGGATACAAATTTGTGCTAGAATCAGTGGTTCAGAAGACTGTCCTTTTCGTCTTGAATTACCTTGCACCTTTCCTGAAAATTGATCATATGCGTGTAGGTCTTAGTTTTTCTGGACTCGCAATTCTGTTCCTTTGATTTCTAAGCCTATCCTTATACCTTATACCAAGGCTGGCTGTACTGCCTATTTAAAAACAAAAATTATGTATGTCTTTATTTATTGTGTGGCTGTGCTGGGTTTTGGGTGCTGCTTGGGCTTTTTTCTAGTTGCAGAGAACGGGGGCTACTTTCCAGTTGCTGTGCATAGTCTTCTCATCGTGGTCATTTCTCTAGTTGGGGAGCACGGGCTCTAGGGTGCGAGGGCTTCAGTAGTTGCAGGCCCTGGGCTGTAGACCACAGGCTCAACAGATATGGCAGAAGTGTTTAGATGCTCCTAGATAAGCATGATCCTCCTGGACCAGGGATCGAACATGTGTCTCCTGCATTGGCAGGCAGACTCTACCACTGAGCCACTAGGGAAACCCAAGGCTATACTATCTTGACTACTCTAGAGTGATAGTAATTTATTTTTTTGGATCATACCGCACAGCTTGTGGGGATCTTACTTCCCTGATAAAGGATCGAACCCATGCCTTCTGTGGTGAAAGCTCAGAGTCCTAACCCCTGGACTGCCAGAAAATTCCCTACTGTAAGTCTTGAAATCAGAGAGCATAAATCTTGTACATTTGTTCTTTCTCAAAATCCTTTTGGCTAGTCTAGGTAATTTGCATTTCCATGTAAATTTTAAAATCAGCTTGTCTGTTTCTCCAAAAAAATAAAAAAAGCCTGCCAGGATTTTAATTGCTATTACATTGAATCTGTAGATAAATCTGGGGAGAATTGGCATCGTAACAGTAACAAGTCTTTCAACCCAAGAATGTGTTGTTTCTTTCCATTTATTTAAGTTTCTTTAATTTCTCTCAGCAATGTTTTGTCGTTTTTGATATACAGCTTTTACACATACGTTAAGTTATCCCTAAGTGTTCACATTTTTTATGCTATTGTAAATGGTAGTTTTAAACTTCAATTTCTGATTGCTGTTAGTTTATAAAAATACTAATGATTTTTGGATATTGACTGTTTATCCTGCAACTTTGCTAAACACTTATTGGTTCTACTGGTTTTTGCAGATTTCTTAGAACTTTTTCTTACATAGGCATTCATGTTCTTTCTGAATCAAGACACTCTTACTCTTTTTTTTTCTGATCTGTATGCCTTTTATTCCCTTTTCGTGCCTTACTGCACTTGCTAGGGCCTCCAGTGCAGCGAAGGGTGAAGGTGATAAGAGCAAACAGCCTTGCCTTGTTCCTGATCATAAGGGAAAAGCAATCTGTCACCATTAAATATGACAGTAACTGTGGGTTTTTCATAGACACCCTTTATCATGCTGAGGCAGTTTTCCTCTATTCGTAGTTTACTGAAAGTTTTTATCATGAGTGGGTGTGGAATTTTATCAAATATTTTCTTGCAGCTATTGAGATGATCACGTGATTTTCTTTTTTTTATTGTTGCCTTGTTAATATGGTCAATTACACTGACTGATTTTCAGCTGTCGAAGCAAACTGTCTCCTTATTTGGTCATGATGTGTTATCTTTTTACATATTGCTAGATATGATTTGCTAAATTGTAAAAAAAAAATTATGCCTCACAGCTTGTAAGATCTTAGTTCCCTGACCAAGGATTGAACCTAGGACCTTGGCAGTGAGAGCATGAGTCCTAACCACTGAAATGCTAAAATTTTGATTAGTACTTTTGCATCATGTGTGTTCATGAGCGATACAGCTCTGTAGTTTGCTCTTCATGTAATGTTTTCAGTTTTGGTATAAAGATAATGCTTACCTTGTAAACTCAGTATACTGAGTGATATTTTGATGTACATATTCATCACCCCACCTTTTTAAAATTTAAAAAAAATTTTTTGGTGGTGGTGAGAACCCTTGAGATCTACTCTCTTAGCAGAGTTCGAGTATACTATCATGCCATACATTAGGTCTCCAGAACTTATTGAACTTATAACTGAAAATGTGTACCCTTTTCCAACATCTTCCCATTTCAGCTGGCCCACAATCTTTAGTACTCACCATTCTCTGTTACTACGTGTTCCACTTTTTTGGATTCTATGTATAAGTGAGATCATTTGTCTCTCTGTATTATTTCACTTAAATTCATTAAGTTCAACTATTTAACAATTTTTAAAAATTCCTGTACAGAAAATAAGTCATAAGAGAAAGAACAAAATTGATTTGGGACTTTTCTCCTTTTCCAATATAAACAGTTAATGTTGCACATTTTCCTCTCATCACTTATTTAATTGAATTCCCAATTTATGATATGTCATATCTTTAGTTTTATTCAATTACAAATATTTTCTACTTTAACTTATGATTTCTCCTTCGATCTATGAAGCATATATTTTTTTTCATTTCCAAATAGAAATTTCCTTGTGATCAGAAATCGTGCTTTCTGTGATTTCTATCCTGTGTGACTTATTGAGGCTTGCTCTATTGCCCAGCAAGTTGTCTATGTATTTGAGAAAAATGTGTATACTCTTGTTGTCAGGTGTAGTTGTCCATGATATCAGTTAGGTTACTGTGGTTCAAATCTTCTTTAGCTTAACAATTTTTTTACTATTTATTCTGTCAGTTGCTGAGAAAGGAATAGGAAAGTCTCCAACTATGTTTTTAGATTTGTCTATTTTCAGATCAGTTTGGTGCTGTCCATTTTTTTTATGTACTTGGGAACTCTGTTATAGGGTGCTTACATATTTAAAATGATTATATCTTCTTGATGATTTGTCCTTTTTCCATTATGAAATATTCCTCTTTACCTCAGGTAATATTCCTTGTCTTGAAGTCTACTCTATCTGATGTTAATGTAGCTATACTGACTTTTTTATGTTCAGTGTTTTGCATGGTGTATCTTTTCCTGTCCTTTTACTTGCAACTTCTCTGTGTCTTTGTGCATGTAAATAGCACAGAGCTATTTTATCTAGCCTGATGTTCCCTGCCTTTTAACTGGTGTGTGTGGCAGATTGTGTTTTTCAAAGGTAGCCGCAACAATATTTCCCGTCCCACATGCTCTTCTGGAACCTTTCCATTTTCCCATCAAGAGGTGGGATTTAACCCTCTCCCTATAATCTGGGCAGACTTGTGACTTACTTCTAATCAAGATGATATGGTAAAAGTGGTGCTGCTTGATTTCCGAGGCTAGATCAGGAAAGGCAATGCAGCCTTTAGCTACCACGTGAGCAGTCCAAGTGCCCTGAAGCTGCCATGCTATGAAGAGGCCCAAGGTAGCCCTTGATGGAGAGACCACATGAAAACGCTCTGAGACGCCATGAAGATGGAAAGAAAGGTACCTGACCAGCTCTAAGCTGCCGCAGCTGAAGCCACTAATGACAACCATGTGAAAGACCTTCAGTCAGAACTGCCCAGTTGAGCGCTTCTCACATCCTTTTTTTTTTTTTTTTAAAAAAACTGTGGAATCACTGGATAATATGGTCCTCCTTTGTTTAGCTTTTTGAGGAATGCCTGTCCCATATACTTGACTCACAGAAGCCATGCACAATAAGAAAATGATTTTAACTATTTAAAAACACTAGGGGAGGGAGGTGGGAGGGAGGTTCAGGATGGGGAACACATGTACACCCATGGCTGATTCATGTCAATATATGGCAAAAACCACTACAATATTGTAAAGTAATTAGCCTCCAATTAAAATTAATTAATTAATTTAAAAAATAGAAAACACTAAATTTGGGAGCGATTTGTTACAAAACAGCAGTAACAGGAATAGTTTTAGTACATTTGGTCCATTGATATTTTACCAAAATTATTGATATCTTTGGGTTGATCATGTCAATGTTTGATTTCTATTTGTTCCATCCTTTTTTCTTCTTTTTCTCCTTTTCTCCCCCCTTCTTCGGGGAAGAGGACAAACTGGATTTTTTCAGTATTTCATCTTCTTTATTGCCTTGGTAGTGCTAAATCTTTGGTGTTATTTTAAAAATTGTTGCTCTAGAGACTACCATTTGTTTCTTTGGTTTAGCACACTCTACTCTCAAAAAAATAATTCTACTACTTTATAAACAATGTAAGACTGTTAGAACAGTATTCCAATTCCTTCAGTCCCAACTTTTGTGTTCTGGTTGTTATATAATTATTTTCACACACAACATACAAAAAGATAACTCGACCTTCCATTGTTATTATTTTTACTTCAAAGAGTAAATAGTCATATTTTAACTCTTTCTGGTCTTTTTCATTCCTTTCTTCAGTCTGATATAATTTATCTTCCATTTGGGGATGCAACTTTATTTTGTCTTAATTTTTGTAGGATATATTTTCTGGATATAGAATTCCAGATTAATTTTTTTTCTTTTTTCCCTAGCATTTGACGGTGTTGTTTCATTACTCTCTGGCTTCCATTTGTTTTTAGATTAGGGGTCTGCTGTCATTCTTAGTATTCCTCTGGATATAGTATGTCTTTTCTTCTCTGACTGCTTTCAAAGTTTTAAAGAAATTTTGTTTTTTAGCAGTTTGACTATGAAGTGCCTAAGGGGTATTGGAATTATGATAAATACATTATTATGTTAAACTCTCTGTCTGGTAATTATAACCTTTAGGCCATCTATGAGTTTGGTTTCATTAATTCTTTTCTTTTGATGATGGTTCCTATTTCCTTGCTTTTCTACATGTATCTTTTTTAAAAAGAATTGAATGCCAGACATTGTATGTAATAGAACAGTAGGGAGTATAATAAATAACATTTATGCCCTATACCCTTAGAAAACCATAATTCAAAAGGACACATGCTCCCCAGTGTTCACTGAAGCACTATTGACAATAGCCAGGACATAGAAGGGCTTCCCTTGTGGCTCAGATGGTAAGAACCTGCCTGCAATGCAGGAGACCCAGGTTCAATCTCTGAGTCAGGAAGATACCCTGGAGAAGGGAATGGCAACCTACTCCAGTATTCTTGCCTGGAGAATTCCATGGACAGAGGAGCCTGGCAGGACATAGAGACAATCTAAATGTTTATTGAGAGATGAATGGATAAAGAAGATGTAGTACATATATACAATGGAATATTAGCCATAAAAAGGAACAACGTTGGGTCATTCTGAAGATGGGGATGGACCTAGAATCTGTCATACAGAGTGAGGTAAGTCTGAAAGAGAAAAACAAATATCATATATTAACACATATATATGGAATCTAGAAAAATGCTGCTGATGAACCTATTTGCAAGGCACAGGTAGAGACATGGATGTAGACATGTGGACACAGAGGGAGATGGGGAGGGTGGGATGAATTGGGAGATTGCGATTAACATATATACACTACCATGTATAAATAGACAGCTAGTGGGAAGCCTCTGTACAACACAGGGAGCTCAGCTCACCGCTCTGTGATGACCTAAAGGGGTGGGATGGGGGTGGGGTAGGAGGGAGGTCCTAGAGGGAGGGGATTTATGCACACATATAGCTGACAGAATGGAAACCACAATTACTAAAAACTAACCTGATCACTTGGATCACAACCTTGTCTAACTCAATGAAACTATGAGCCATGTCGCGTAAGGCCACCCAAGATGGATGGGTCATGGTGGAGAGTTCTGACAAAATATGCTACACTGGAGAAGGGAATGGCAAACCGCTTCAATATTCTTGCCTTGAGAACCCCATGAACAGTATGAAAAGGCAAAAATATAGGACACTAAAAGATGAACACCCCAGGTCAGTAGGTGCCCAATATGCTACTGGAGATCAGTGGAGAAATAACTTCAGAAAGAATGAAGAGGCTGAGCCAAAGAGAAAACAACACCCAGTTGTGGATGTGACTGGTGATAGAAGTAAAGTTCCATGCTGTAGAGAGCAATATTGCATAGGAACCTGGAATGATGAATAAAACCTGGAACCTGGAACCATGAATAAAAGTAAATTGGAAGTGATCAAACAGGAGATGGCAAGAGTGAACATTGACATTTTAGGAATCAGTGAACTAAAATGGACCAGAATCGGTGAATTTAATTCAGATGACCATTGTATCTACTACTGTGGGCAATAATCCCTTAGAAGAGATGCAGTAGCCCTCATAGTCAACAAAAGAGTCCAAAACACAGTACTTGGAGGCAATCCCAAAAATGACAGAATGATCTCTGTTCTTTTCCAAGGCAAACCATTCACTATTACAGTACTCCAAGTCTATGCCCTGACCAGTAACGTTGAAGAAGCTGAAGTTGAATGGTTCTATGAAAATATACAACACCTTCTAGAACTAACACACCAAAAAAGATATCCTTTTCATCATAGGGGACTGGACTGCAAAAGGAGGAAGTTAAGAGATACCTGGAGTAACAGGCAAGTTTGGTCTTGGAGTACAAAATGAAGCAGGGCAAAGGCTAACAGAGTTTTGCAAAGAAAACGCACTGGTCATAGCAAACACTCTCTTCCAACAACACAAAAGATGACTCTACACATTGACATCACCAGATGATCAATACCAAAATCAGATTGATTATATTCTTTGCAGCCGAAGATGGAGAAGCTCTATACAGTCAACAAAACAAGACTGGGAGCTGACTGTGGCTCAGATCATGAACTCCTTGTTGCAAAATCCAGACGTAAATTGAAGAAAGTAGGGAAAACCACTAGACCATTCAGAAAGAAAGAAAAGAAGTAAGTGAAGTCACTCAGTCGAGTTTGACTCTTTGCAACCCCATGGACTGTAGCCTGCCAGGCTCCTCTGTCCATGGAATTTTCCAGGCAAGGATACTGGATGGGTTGCCATTTCCTCCTCCAGGGGATCTTCCCGACCCAGGGATCAAACCAGAGTCTCCGGCACTACAGGCAGCCTCTTTACTGTCTGAGCCACCAGGGAAGCAGGTATGACCTAAATCAAATCCCTTATGATTATACAGTGGAAGTGACAAATAGATTCAAGGGATTAGATCTGATAGAGTGCCTGAAGAACTATGGACAGTTTGCAACATTGTACAGGAGGCAGTGATCAAGACCATCCCCAAGAAAAAGAAATGCAAAAAGGCAAAATGGTTGTCTGAGGAGGCCTTACACATAGCTGAAAATAGAAGAGAAACAAAAGGCAAAGGAGAAAAGGAAAGATATAAATGCAGAGTTCCAAAGAATAGCAAGGAGAGATAAGAAAGGCTTCCTAAGTGAGCAATGTAAAGAAATAGAGGAGAACAATAGAATGGGAAGGACTAGAGATCTCTTCAAGAAAATTAGAGATACCAAGGGAACATATCATGCAAAGATGGGCTCGATAAAGGACAAAAATGGTATGGACCTAACAGAAGCAGAAGATATTAAGAAGAGGTGGCAAGAACACACAGAAGAACTGTACAAAAAAAGATCCTAATGACCCAGATAACCACAATGGTGTAATCATTCACCTAGAGCCAGACATCCTGGAGTGTGAAGTCAAGTGGGCCTTAGGAAGCATCACTAAGAACAAAGCTAGTGGAGGTGACGGAATTCCAGCTGAGCTATTTCAAATCCTAAAAGATGATGCTGTGAAAGTGCTCCACTCAATGTGCCAGCAAATTTGGAAAACTCAGCAATGGCCACAGGAGTGCAAAAGGTCAGTTTTCATTCCAATCCCAAAGAAAAGCAATGCCAAAGAATGTTCAAACTACTGCACGATTGTACTCATCTCACATGCTAGCCAAGTAATGCTCAAAATTCTCCAAGCCAGGCTTCAACAGTACTGAACTGAGAACTTCGAGATGTTCAAGATGGATTTAGAAAAGGCAGAGGAACCAGAGATCAGATTGCCAACATCCGTTGGATTATAGAAAAAGCAAGAGAATTCCAGAAAAAACATCTACTTCTGCTTTATTGACTATGCCAAAGCCTTTGACTGTGTGGATCACAATAAACTGTGGGAAATTCTTCAAGAGATGAGAATACCAGACCACCTTACCTGCCTCCTGAGAAGTCTATATGCAGGTCAAGAAGCAACAGTTAGAACCAGACATGGGACAATGGACTGGTTCAAAATTGGGAAAGGAGTACATCAAGGCTGTATATTGTCACCCTGCTTATTTAACTTATATGCAGAGTACATCATGAGAAATGCCAGACTGGATGAAGCACAAGCTGGAATCAAGATCGCAGGGAGAAATATCAATAACCTTAGATATGCAGATGCCATCACCCTTATGGCAGAAAGTGAAGAGGAACTAAAGAGCCTCTTGATAAAAGTGAAAGAGAAGAGTGAAAAAGCTGGCTTAAAACTCAATATTCCAAAAAGGAAGATCATGGCATCCGGTCCCATCATTTCATGGCAAATAGATGGGGAAACAATGAAAACAGTGACAGACTTTATTTTCTTGGGCTCCAAAATCACTGCAGAGGGTAACTGCAGCCATGAAATTAAAAGATGCTTGCTCCTTATAAGAAAAGCTATGACAAATCTAGACAGCATATTAAAAAGCAGAGACATTACTTTGCCAACAAAGGTCTGTCTAGTCAAAGCTATAGTTTTTCCAGCAGTCCTGTATGGATGTGAGAGTTGGACCATAAAGAAAGCTGAATACTGAAGAATTGATGCTTTTGAACAGTGGTGTTGGAGAAGACTCCCGAGAGTCCCTTGGACTGCAAGGAGATCCAACCAGTCAATTCTAAAGGAAATCAGTTCGGAATATTCATTGGAAGCTGAAGCTCCTATACTTTGCCCACGTGATGCAAAGAACTGACTCATTGGAAAAGACCCTGATGCTGGGAAAGACTGAAGGCAAGAGGAGAAGGGGATGACAGAGGATAAGATGGTTGGATGGCATCACCAGCTCAATGGACATGAGTTTGAGCAAGCTTCGGGAGTTGATGAAGGACAGAGAAGCCTGGCATGCTGCAGTCCATGGGGTCGCAAGGGGTTGGACATGACTGAGCAACTGAACTGAACTGAATAGCTGATTTACTCTGTTGTACAGCAGAAACTAACACAGCATTGTAAAGCAATTATACTCCAATTATAAAACAAAGCAGAAACATATTTATGTCCCCCAAAAGACATGCCTCCTCTTCTGTTAGACTATGTGTGTGTGTGAGTGTGTGTGTGTGTGTGTGTGTGTGTGTTGGATGTTGGTTCTGAGTCAATTTGCTCTGTAGTTGAGCTACATCTGCGATTTCTTGTTGCTTTGGGTAGATTCTGTTCTCCGTGATCTTCAAAGATTTCAAGTAAGGACTTCCCTGGTGGTCCAGTGGTTAAGACTCCGAGCTGCCAGTGCCTCAGGGCATGGCCAAAAAGAAAATAAAAATGATTTCAAGGTAGGATCAGAGCCTTCTCTGTAGCAGGACTTGTGATCTGAGACTCCAGTAGGTCCATGAGCATGTGCTTCCAGTCTTCTGCCATAGCAGCCTTCTGCTTTGGGTTTTTATTCACCCTAAGTCTCAGTAGGAGACTTAGGCGGTGGCCTGGAAGGTGTCTCTCAGTCCTCCTTATCCTGACTTAGGACCTCAACATCCTTGTCCCTTCGACCTGGGGAGGCTCTCTCTTAGCTCTTTTGCCCCTTACCAGCCACCAACTAGCACTGGAAGGTCTGGAGTGTGGTTTCCCTCAGCCCAGCTGCCCTGTCTGCAAACTTTGTCGGTGAAGGCCATGGCAAAGGGTTGGTGGGTGAATGCAAACTCTATGTCTAAGGTTCCTAGGAATTCAAACTGTCACATCATCCCATACTCAACGTTTAAAAAATTTATCAAAAGTTCCTCTGTTTTCTGCTCACACTAGTGTCTGGCAGCTTCCTTCTCCTCCTGCTGCAGCTGCTGTCCAGGATAAAAGCAGCGATGGGTCTTTTTCCTGGGAAGGACTTGTCATTTTTCAGATTTTGGCCCACTTTTGTTGTTGTGATTTCAGATCCCTGATAGGCTTCAAAGAAAAAAACCTATGACTCTGTTCCCAGACAGCAGCAAAATAGCCATCTATTGACTTTGGAATTTCTGCAACTGCAGAAATCTCTCTTTGGTTCTCTGAATGTTCCTTTTTATGGCTTCTGTTCTTCTCTCATGGATATTCATCTTATTATCTCCCTGAGGAAGTTAAGGAGTTTTTAAGAAAATATTTCTTATCCCTCACAATCCTGTTTCCCATCAGTTGTTTTCCTCTTCGTTTTGATCTTTATTTTTCATGCTTTCATGTTGGAGGCATTCTCAGATGTTTAGTGAGCCTTGGTTGTCGTCTCATATTTAAGGATGGGATACTAAAGAGCTTATTGCAAGAGGCAGGCTTGTCAATATGAGCCTCATGGTAGGGTGAAGTACCTGGGCTGTTTTTGAGGGGAATCCCAATGTTACCCTCTGGGGTCCCTTCCTTGTGGAATGTTCAAATAGTCCAGAGAAAGACCTTTAGTCTGATAGCTGTGGCTGGTTGTCAGCACTTGAAGAACTGAGTCAGTGAGAAGGCCCAGACGACCCCATGTTCAGTAGTAAATAAACAGTCTCCTTGTTTTCAACATGGTAATCGCTCAGCTGTTCCTGGTGTTTTCTAATTGAGACACTCATGCTTTCATCATTCCCAAAGAATGAAGTTATTTTTCTTCTGGGATGGACGATGGCATCCAACTGACTCTTGTACAGTTTCATTCCCCTCCCCACCCCCATTTCTACTGAGTTCTAAGCCTGCGTGAGCTCTGTCCTGTGAATTCAGCTGGTGCTCAGTCGTCCCCACTGCCTCGGCTTTCTTGGACCTGCTACAGCGGTTACTGCTCTGCTATCATAACTTTGTTGCTGCTATTTCATCTCCTATTATTTTTGCCCTTGGAATTTTTGCTTTTAAAAAATCATTTACTGTCATTGTCATGGGGCTTCAGGGGGGGTGGGGAGAGAAAGTAAATGCATGTGTTTAATCTGTCCCCTTTGTTTCCAAGTCCACAGTATGTGGAAAAAGTCTGGAGGAGCCACTGAATGGAAACAGAGTAAGGTTGGCAGGGGGTGTGTGACAGGGCTATGGTGCCCACCAGCCAGCTTGTTTGGAGCCCATGAGTCCCTAGTGATCTGTCTACACACTGACTTGGTTTCATCCAGTAGCACTCTCTGCAGCCTGTTGGTGGGGAGCAAAGTCAAATAGGCAATTCTGTTCAAAACCTGGGGGTTTATAGGGAAAACAAGAGACTAGGTGACTTAGGTGTGGTTAGACTGGACAGGCCCAACAAGATGCCTTCAAAGACATAGCTCCCTACTGTGGGAGCATCTCCAGCCAGTGATTTACACATAGCTGCTGTTTTTGTCAACTCTCTTCCTGGCGTGTAGATGGTTGTCTTCTCACTGAGTTCTCACATAGCAGAGAAAGAGAGAGGGCATGGGGACAGGTAACTGTGGGGTCTGATGTGTCATCTTATAAGGACACTAATCCTATCAGATCAGGGCCCCACCCCTATGACCTCATTCAAACTTAATTATTTTCTCAGAGGCCCCATCTCCAAATATAGTCACATGGGAGGCTGGGGGTTCAACATATGAATTGTGGGGGGATGGGGACACAAAATTCAGTCCATAGCAGATGACCAGACTATATATCAAATAGCCCGTCCCAACTTTAGCCTTAGCTGCTTGGATCAGGAGCAAGCACTGGCCAAGAACAACCAGTCTTTATAGACTAGTTGCCTATCAGGTTACCTGGGATGAAGGCTCTTCCCAAATAAGGATAGTGAGGATTTGGGCCAATAAGCTCCTTTCTTGTAGGTACTTGAACTACAGTGAGATTAGAAGCCAAAAGACATACAGAGGAAAGGTCACATGTGACTTTCATGAAGCAGTCGAGGCCAATGGGGAGCAGAAACTAAGGTTAGGGAGAAGCAAAGGGATGAAGAAGACAGCCACAGAGCAGAGGTTATATTGTTGGCTGGTGGTGGTAGGAGCTGCAGGTGCTGAGTCACCATAATAGCAGCTCAGGGGTGGGAGGTTAGGCATATAGATCAGAAAACCTGGTCCACAGAGCTGCTTAAAAATCTGGTTCAGATTCCCCAAACCTCAGGTGTCGGGTTTTGCCTGGAGACCTATCCATATGTCTGAGGTCAACCTTGTCATGGTTAATTTTATGTGTCAACTTGACTGGGCAACGGGATGCCCAGACATGTGGTCAAACATCATTCTGGGCATGTCGGTGAGGGTGTTTGTGCATGAGATCTATATTTGAATAAGTAGATTGAATGAGGTCGATTGCCCTTCATAAGGTGAGTGGACCTCATCCAATCAATTGAAGATCAGAATAGAACAAAGAGGCTGAGTGAGGGGGACTCTCTGGCCAGACTGCAGGAGCTGGGATATGGGTGTTTTCCTGCACATGGGCTGGAATTTACACGGTCAGGCCTCCAGCTTGTCAACTGTAGATTTTGGAACTTCTCAGGCTCCATACTTACAGGAACCAATTCCTTCTAATAAATCTCTTTCCACACACACACTCATACACATCCTATTGGTTCTGTTTCTCTAGAAAACCTCTGACTGACACAATGGCCTTCCTCATTCTTACAGGAACCCTCCCTCAAGGCAGAAACTTGAGCATGAAGAGATCTGCTAAAGAGCTGAGGTGGGATATGGAAGGGAGAAAAAAGTCAAATGGGATCCAATAGATTGGGTGCAGGGGTCAAGTGGAGAAAGCAATGGCACCCCACTCCAGTACTCTTGCCTGGAAAATCCCATGGACGGAGAAGCCTGGTAGGCTGCAGTCCATGGGGTCGCTAAGAGTTGGGCACAACTGAGTGACTTCACTTTCACTTTTCACTTTCATGCATTGGAGAAGGAAATGGCAACCCACTCCAGTGCTCTTGCCTGGAGAATCCCAGGGACAGGGGAGCCTGGTGGGCTGCCGTCTATGGGGTCGCACAGAGTCAGACACGACTGAAGCGACTTAGCAGTAGCAGCAGCAGGGGTCAAGGGACTGGAAAACTTGGAGCTCAGCTCAGATGCAGGGGTGGTAGAAGGGTGGAAGCTAGAGAACGAGAAGGGAAGATTGAAGGTCATGCCCAGAGAGATGGCATTTGGAACTTAACACCTCAGAGCAATTCTGTGGGTGGTGATGAGGCACAACTGTGAGACAGAGAGGCTGAGGTGAGGCCAAGAAGGTCTTTAGAGATAAGGTCAAGGAACTGAGAGGTGGGGATGTTGTATGGGTGAAGGGCAGGTTGGCAGAGTGATAGCACAAGAGGGAGCAGAGGGTGGCCAGGCCCGATGAGGATAACCTCAAACAACATGGCGTCTGACTTTCAGACAGAGCAACCCTGGAAGAGAATGGGAAGCAAGAAGCAGTACTTTTCATGACCTGCTCCCCAAAGTTGCCTGTTATCCCTTCTGTCTCTCTCTATTCATTAGAAATGAGTCACCAAGTCCGGCTCACACCTCTTGAAGAGATGAGCATCAAAGAGCTTGTGGCCACAGGTTAAAATCGCCAGACTAACTTTAGACTTTGTTAAGGAGGCATGTTGAAATGGGAACTACAGTCCTTCTAAACAAATAAGAGGGGAGAATGAAAAAAGAGCACATTCAGTCTGTCTAAAAGATGGCCCAGAGCTGAGGGAACGGCTGGGACAGTAGCTGGCGCTCAGCTTTCAGGCCCACTTTTTTTTTTTTTTTTTTTTTTTCAGTTCAGTGCAGTTTGGTTGCTCAGTCATGTCCGACTCTTTGCAATCCCATGGACTGCAGCACGCCAGGCCTCCCTGTCCATCGCCAACTCCCGGAGCTTGCTCAAACTCATGTCCATCGAATCGGTGATGCCATCCAACCATCTCACCCTCTGTCGTCCCCTTCTCCTCCTGCCCCCAATCCCTCCCAGCATCAGGGTCTTTTCCAATGAGTCAGTTCTTCACATCAGGTGGCCAAAGTGTTGGAGTTTCAGCCTCAGCATCAGTCCTTTCAATGAATATTCAGGGCTGATTTCCCTTGGGTTTGATCTCCTTGCAGTCCAAGGGACTCTCTAGAGTCTTCCCCAACACCACGGTTCAAAAGCATCCATTCTTCGGTGCTCAGCTTTCTTTATAGTCCAACTCTCACATCCATACATGACTACTGGAAAAACCATGGCTTTGACTAGACAGACCTTTGTTGGCAAAGTAATGTCTCTGCTTTTTAATATGCTGTCTAGGTTGGTCATAGTTTTTCTTCCAAAGAGCAAGCGTCTTTTAATTACATTTCCCTTGTGGCTCAGCTGGTAAAGAATCCACCTGCAATGTGGGAAACCTGGGTTGGGAAGATCCCCTGGAGAATACCCACTCCAGTATTCTGGCCTGGAGAATTCCATGGACTGTATATAGTCCATGGGGTTGCAAAGAGTCAGACACGACTGAGCAACTTTCGCTTTCTTTTTTAAAAAGTAATTTATATTGGAGTATTGTTGACTTGGGGCTTCCCTGGTGGCTCAGAGGTAAAGAATCTGCCTGCCAATGCTTCCCCTGTGACTCGCTCTGCCCACAGTCCTCTCTTATTCCTCCATTTGTGCATATGGCACATACAGAAACAAGTGCAAATCCCAGCTCTACCATTCACCTTCTGGGTGATCTTGTGTCAGTCACTTAACCAGTGTGAAGCTCAGTTTCTTCATTTGGGAAATGGGAGCAATACTGGTGCTGACGTAGAGTGATGTGCTGAAGAGCAGGTGGGTGAATGCAGGCGAACTGCTCCATATAGCACCCCTGGTTGCTCGATTGCCCCCCTGCCCCTTGGGCCCCTCTCTTGGAGAAGGGGGTAACTTGTGGACACAATGAGCTAAAGAGACAAAGACACTCTTCCCAGCCTTGCTTCCTGGACACATTCCTTGAGTTGGTTGATGTGGTCCACAGTTGACCTCACTGGTTGGTGTGAAAAGTAAATATGCCAAGACTCGACATGTGCTGAGAACAGTGGCAGGTCTGAGGCAATGGTCAGTAAATGGGATGTAGTGGAATAATAGTAATGAATATAGTATGAGAAATGGAGACTGAGCCCATGACTGCGCTTAGCAGGAGCACACGAAATGGCTCTATCCCCTTCTTACTTCAGTGTGGTCATTCTCATCCCAGGGATCAGCATGGAACCCTAGGGTCCTTAACTGGAGCTGGCCGAAGAGTTTGGGAACTTGGGGGTGGGGGGGAAGGGAGGGTGCTGAGTGAAGGCACAGGCCAGGCCTATCAGAGGTCAGATCAGAGCCTGCAGGAAGCTAAGCCTATCGGAGATCAGATCAGAGCAGAGGCAGGAAGCCAACCGCAGCTCAGTGCCTCATGGAAAATACCCCCTCTTGGGCGCCCATGCCTGCCCTCTGCCCAGCTTCTTCCAAGCCCAGTTCCCAGCCTACTGGCCTAGTGCCCCAGCCAGCCCCAGCCTCCTCACAGCTCCTGAAGGGGCCGGCCGGTTGGCACAAAGGCCCAGCCAGCTCTCCTGCCCTGGGTCTTTTGGAATCGAAGAGTAGGGGGCCACTGGCCACCCTGGGACACACCTTGCCCCCCGCTCCCTTGGTTCTCCCTGCCCCAGCCCCCCGCTTCACTCAAGATCCTGAAGAAGCCTGGCAACCTTGCATCCAGACATTCCCTGGGGGCACGTGGGACCACTCAAAGTCTCCCCTTCCAGGGATTGTGAGATGGGATGGCGAATCGAGGCCCCCTACCATGAGGGCCTCTTGCGACTTGCACGACTTGCCTTAGGAGGCCCAGCTGAGGGACCGAGTATGCTTCACTGGGCCACAGGCATGCCCATAAAAATACCATGGCCACCAGGGCCGCAATCTGCCATCTGGGCCCTAGGCCTTCCTTGCCCTGCGGCTGGGCTCGGCTGGCTCCGGAATAGCTCTGCCCTCCTCCTGGCCTCGGAGGTCACGGCCGCCAGCCCTGGTAGGGGGCGCTGGGGAGGGGATGGTCCCCGGGGGGACTTCCAGAGAGGGGGAGGGCTGGGCCACCAGGAGAGGTCGGGATGAGGCCATTCCCCAGGACAAAGAAATCAGACCCCAGGAAAAGGGACAGAGAGCGGGGGAAGGGGGGATGGGGGGTAGTTCTGGGGATGGGTGATGGCAGCTCGACTAGGGACCCTCTCAGCCACCTCCGCACACCCCCCCTTTCCTGGGCTCTGCGCTGCTCAGGAGCGCGCGCCCCGCTGTGCCTCCCTGGCGGGCTGAGATCCAGGCCCCAGCGGATAGAGCTCCTAGGAGAGTTTCCAGGAAGAGCTGAGAAACTCGGGAATCCTGCCGGAGGTGGGGGGAGAGGAGCCGTCCAAACATCCCCCAGCCAGGGCGCGGCCGAGCCCGCTTGGTGCGTGGGTGCCCGCCGCTCGCCAGCGCCCTCGAAGGCCGGGTGGAGTCTGGGGGTCATCTGTTTCTCCTCCCCCCACCCCGCTCCCCGATTCCTCTCTCCGCCGCCCGGCACCACGCCTCGGGGGGCACACCAGCTCTGAGACTCCTGCCTAGGGCCTCCACTGCGGAGCGGATGCCCGGCTGCGGGGCGCCGCCGGGCCAGGGACTCCAGGGCTACGGGCGCGGGTCCGGTGGGACCCGGCGGCCGGGATGCCACTGAGCTCCGGAGGGGGGTCATCGGGGTTCCCCGGCCCGCGCCGGCCTCGGTCGCCGGGTCCCGCTGGGACGAGGGGCACGACGGGGCGGGGCGGGCGGCGGGAAGGTGATCTCACTCCCCCCGCCCCCACGTCCCCCGCCCTCCCCGCGCGCACGCCCGCCCCGCCCCGCCCCCGCCCCCGCCCCGCAGCCGCGGCCGCCGCAGCATCAGCATCGCAGTCTCGCTCCGGCGGCGACTCCGAGGCCGGCGCGTGCGGAGGCTGGGCGGGCAGCCCGAGCGGCGGCCGCAGCGCAGGTAAGGCGGCCAGGCCAGCCCTCGCGCACGGGCCGCGCGGGCAGCGCCCCGAGCCTCCTGTCCCAGCCCTGCCCGGGGGGGTTGGAGGGGTGGGCAGATGGGCGAGAGCGGGGAGCCCCACCCGGACCAGCCCGCAACCACCAGCGGAGCGGCCAGAGCCCCACCCAGGCCGGGCGCTCGGCTCCGGGCCCCGCGGAGCGCAGCGGGGCAGGGAAGGAGCATCCCCGACAGGTGAAGACTACCTGGGCGGCGCCCCCAGTGCCGTCTCTCCGGGGGGAGTCGGGCAGGGTCGGTGCGGGCCGATGGGGGGCCGAAGTTGGCACGTCTCGCCGGGTGTGCGTGCGCGGGTGAGAAGGCGAGAGGGGTGAGACCCAGGGACCCCCACCCAGGCGTCCCCATCAGCCGCCGTGGGGTGTGGCCCTGGGCGTGGCTGCCCCCTTCCCCCGTTCAGAATCCTGTTTGGTGGAACATTCAGCTGCCCCGTGTGCTTTCGAGGCAGGTTGGACTCGGCCGCCCCTGGGAGGGGAGGGAACTGGGCTGGGCGCTGCCCGGCTCTCCGCCCCAAGGTAGGAGAGGGGGGCTTTGTTCTCCTGCTTTCTAAACCTCAACCTGGCCTCCCCAGGGTTCTCCTCCCACCTTGTGCCATGACCAGAGTCTCCTGCCCTGGAGCCCGCAGGTTCTGCGGGCTCTCGGGACCCAAACAGGAAACCCCAAGTGAGGTGGGCCTGGGCACCCACTAGGGTGCCGCTGGGCGCATGGATGTAGACTGTGGCCCATCAGGTGGGGGGGTTGCAGGAAGAGGGGGCCGCGTTGATCTGGTCGTGACTTGGCCCTGCCCACTGCAGGGCTTGCACCCATGGCTGTCTTCCTTCTGGCTGGCTGGTTATGGGAGGAGACGGCGATTCCTCTTGCCCTTTCCTAGGGTACATTTTCGGAGACTCTTGGTTGGCAGGCCCAGGGCCATCCGGTCCCCCCAAGATGTGGGGGGCCTGACACCCTCTTCCAAGGAGGTACCCTACTCCAGTTAACTCCACCCAGAGAGCAGGGGCTTCTGGGCAACTCGGTGCCATCTCTGCTGACTCACGTGGCCCTGAGGGTGAATAAGCCAGTCACCCTTCCCTCCCATGAAGTGCCCCGAGTCCCACCTTCCTGGTCCCCTGTGGGGTGGCTGGGGTGGGGTGGGCAGCCTCACGCCTCTGACCAACGCCTTGCTGCAGGTGATGGAGCTCAGCCCGGCCTGGCCAATCACAGGGCCTCCATGCAACACCCACAGGTGCACCCATGGGCTCCTTAGCTCTCGTGGGGGGCTCTTGGCTAATCTATGGCCACATGGCAAGTCCTTATCAGTGCTGAGGCTGCGACACCCCTCCGCCTGACGTTTGTCTTTGCTACATCCTTTCTATTCATGTGTGTGTCTCTTTCTCTTCACGTGTGTGTGTGTGATCCCCAAAGTAATACATCTTATTGTGGTAGGCTTGAAATATACAAAAAATAGAACAAAAGAAATTAGGGATCTTTGGGGATCTGATCACAGAGAGAGACCCCCGCTCAGCACACCCCAGCCTCAGTCTCCCTGCTTGGCTACAAACCACTCCCAAAAGGCTCCTCCCCCAGCACCCAGCCCCCTGCCACCGGGCAGTTGGGAGCTCCTCCCAGCTCAGGAGCTCTGGGGCCCATGGGGCGCACATTCATTCATGGGGCAGCATGCCCTGCCAGGTGCCGGCCTGAGCCAGGCTCGGGCCCGCCCATGGAAAAGCCAGGGACACACTGGACCCGCACCTTCTTTGTCTCCAGATGGGTTTTCTGTTTTCCTTTGTGACTCCCTGCAGGGTAAGAGGAGGCAAGAATTGAGGCAGGGCCTTGTCCCAGGCCTACTCCAGTGGGCAGACGTGCCCAGGCTGTGTGCCCCTGTTAGCCTCCTCCTGTGCCGGGGTGGGTAGCTTCCATGGCATGCACTTGGGCGAGGCCAGCTGGGGAGGCACCCCTGTGCCACACCCGCCATTCCATGGCCCAGCGATGCAGGCCCCTCTGCCCTTTCCCTTCTGAATCGTGGCGTTCTTGGCTGTCACGTGGGGTTTGGACCCCTTCATCTACAAGGTCCTTTTCAAGGCAGACGGTCCCTGGTGCCCCTCTCAATGGACAGAATGTCTCCTGGGGCACTCTTTCTGTCCAAGGGGCAGACAGCCTTGCCGTACCTGGCCTGGCGAGCCAGGGCGAAGGTGTGATGGAAGCCTTTCTCCAGCCCCTTCTTGGGGGTGAAACAGGAGTGGGTGGGAGCAGCTTCCCAGGGGGTGTTCTGGGTTGAGCAGGGGCCTGTTCTGGGGGAGAACAGAATAATGGGGCCCACTTCCCTCTTCCACCGGGCCCCCCCCCACATGGCATCAGTGGCCATCCAGAGCGCCACCCACCCAGGGCTGTGCCCCACCCTGGGATGTGGACCGTGAGGGAGAGAGAGGATCTGAATCCCCGCTCTAGGGTCCCAGGTGGGCTGCTGGCTTGGCCCTGTCCCTCCTCCCCTAATTAGGAAGGCTGGGTTGAGGTCCCTGGGTGGGGCCTTACCTCCCCCGTCTTTCTCCCTCCTGCTAGCTCTGACCTGGCCATTCCTGGATACTCCCCCCCCCCCACCCCCGTACCCTGCTCTCAGCTGTCTCTTTATACCCTCGCCCCCCACCTGTCAGCTTCCTCCTCCCTCTGCTCGCTTCCTGCCCCCTCGCTGTGGGGGGGGCACACCACTGTCCCCCTCTCTTCAGTCCCCAGACGCCCTTGTCCCTTGTCTCCCAATTTCCCCTTTTGTCTGTCTCCCCTCTCAGCGTGACCACCTCCCAGCCCGGTCCACTGGGTTGGGCCCCGGCCTCCCATGGAGCTTTGTCTGACCTGCAGGGTGGCCGGGGTGGGGGGTGGGGATGCCTGGTGGCCACCAGCAGAAGACTGGGGGCAATCAGCAAAGGCCGGCCCACCTTCTCCCCAGACATCAACAGGATCTTTGTGGCTTCCTAGAGGCTGTGGTCTGAAAGCGGGAGGGGCCGGGAGGGTGGTGAGTTCCTCTGCAGGGGGAGGGTCTGGGTGGACTGCTGGTCTTTCCAGAAGCTTTTCTTTGTCCAGTGCCCCCCACCCAAGGCCTGGGCCTATGCCCCCACCCCCCACCGTGTTCTCCCCAGGTCACAGAGCTGGGGGAGGGGGTCACAGACCCTGCCTCTCCCCTGCCACGGGGCAGTCCCTGCCAGCCTCTGGCCCTCAACTTAGCGGGGCCAACGGGGACGACCTCCAGTTGAGAGGAGCAGGAGGGCTGTGGTGTCCTAGGCCTGGCCCTTCGTGCCCTTCTGGTGTGTCCCGGGAGCCAGGCTTTGCTCAGAAGTGTTCAGAGCCAGGCAGCTGGTCTGGAGGTTTGCACCGGGCAGCTTTGTGTGTGTGTGTGTGTGTGTGTGTGTGTGTGCGGCTTCCCCATATTCCTGTTTGCATGCGTGGGCATTAGCCATCTCATTACACGTGTGCAATTGTGTGTGTGTGCGTGTGCTTGGGAGAGCGTATGCACACAGATTGTCCTGTACCCGCGTGGATCCTGTGCTAGGAAGGGGCGGGGCTGATGCTGGTGGTGGCTTGGAGGAGGCTGTGTGTGTGTGTGTGTGTGTGTGTGTGTGTGTGTGTTTCCCTGCGCCCCTGTGCTGCAGAGGCTTCCTGCTGGGGGGCGGGGTGCCCTCTGGCCCCTCCCCTGGCCGCCTGCATTCATGCCTTAGGAATGCTGAGGCCCAGGGGACAACAGAGCCTCCATTGTCCATCTCCAGGCTTCCGGTGCCCCCTCTGCCCTTTAACCCTTTGGAACAGGGAGCCCCGAGGCAACCAGAGGGGCCCGGCTGTGTCTGAGCTGTTTCCAGGAGGCCCCTTCTCGCTTGGGCCAGTTGTCCCGGGGCCAGTGGGGCTGTGCAGCTCGGGGTGGGCCTTGGGCCGGTCCCCTCCTGCCTCTCCTGTTGGCTGGGCACCTTTCCTCTCCCTCAGGGCCTGCCACCTTCTCTCCTCTGGGGTCCTGGAGTGGATATATGTTGCCCCCTCTTGCCCGGTCCCTGAAGCCCCCAGCCCCCTCTGATGCCAGGTTCATTTCTCAGGATGGGGGCTTGCGATCTTATTCTGAGCCCACTTTCCAGACCCAGAGGGAGGGCTTAGAGGGGATGAGGGGGCCCCATTTTAGGCCGTGGGCATCAGTTTTCCCAACTGGTCACACACCCTGGGAACCTCCCTGCTGCCCAGGAAGGGAGTCCATGCTGCCCCTAAGCTGTATCTGGAGAGAGGGGCCCTCTAGGTAGCCAGGTCTTTGTGAGGGGGCCCCTGGAGCCTTTGGTTTACAGAAAGGGGTCAGAGCATCCCAAGGTTCTGCATGGCCAGGGAGAGAGGAGCCAGAAACCAAGAACTGTCTGCCTTCTCTTGTGCAGAGTCCTGGGGGGGGGGGGCGGGCAGTGGGGAAGGGGGTTGAGGGGTAGGGTGGTTTCTGCTTTGTGCTGAGATGGGATGTGGGTCACCTTCTACTTCCGCGTGGCCCGCTCCCAAGAGTTCCCTCCCAGTTGCCCGCATTTGCCTGCCATCTGCCTAGCAAATAGGCCCTTCCCCAGGGGGCAGGCCGGCTTGGAGCGCATCCCTGTCCAGACCCCTGACCCTCTGCAAATGCAGGCAGGTGCACGCACAAAGATGCCTGAGAGGCCCAGAGGCGAGCTGATCCCCCCCCGGAGTTGTCTTTGGTGGCTTTGGGGGCCTCCATGCCATCTAGAACCCCATACCTGGTGAGCATGGTGCTCCAGTTCTCTGAGCCTCAGTTTCCTCAATGTATACAATGGAGATAATGATAGTACTGCTCCCCCAGGGTCATTTTCAGGATTCAATGAGTGATGCATGTAAGGGTATTTAGAAGCGTCCCTGGCTTGTGGGACGTGCTGGCCATGAATTCAGTTAATAAAATAGGAAAGGGGGAAATGTCCGACTTCCGTTGGGGAGACTCCCCCCCTTCCTTTCTCAGTGGAGACCGTCCACTCTCCCCTCTCTCCCACAAAGAGTTAACCTTTGCCCCACCCCTTCCTTACCCTGTAAGGAGAATGGTCCATTACAGGTGAGCTGGTGTTGCCTTGGAGACCGCAGCCTTGAAGGGGCTGAGGGTGTGCTCTCCCTGAGAGTGGGGCGAGGATGGGATCACTGAGGACTCAGCAGCTTCCTCTAAGACTTCCGGCCGCCCCCACACCCCCACCCCCCACCTCAGTACCTGTGGGGGCTCCCACCCAGGAGCCTCTTTTCTGTAGTATCTAAATTACCCATTAGGCTGCGGCAAGCTTTCCTCCCTTCTTCCCCCATCTTTGCCAGTGGAGAGAGCTGGCTCCCATCTCCATGGAAACCCGCCAGCCATAGCCTGGTGGGGAGGGTGAGGAGGAGCCTTAAAGAAACACAGTGCCTGGGGTGGAGGTGACACACACCCCACCCCATTTGTATACCCATCTACAGCCTGGAAGATTCCCCACCAGCCCTGCTGAGCAGACAGCCCAGGTGTAGGTGCCCCCAAGCACCCCTTCAGGCCTACCAGATCATGGCCCTGGCACTGCCACTCTGGACTATCTTATATACCCAGGCTGAGCCCCCAGCCCTGCCCCCTGCTCATAACAGACCAGCGGGGGCACCTTCCTGTGGCAGGAGCATTTCTGTCCCATGGGAAGGGCCCAGGAGGAGGCCAGCCAGGAGGTTCCCAGGGTGTGTGCAAGGAGAAAAGCAGCCCTCCCAGATCGAAACCTGGCTTCAGAGCCTCCCAAGTGTGCCCCCCCCCACCGCCCCGCCCTGTCCCCATTTAGAGGATGGAGGCTGGAGGAGAGGACTGGCCTGAGGATTCAGGGTGTGGCGGGGTGGGGCTCCTCCAGGGTCTCACTGAGGTACTCCCTGCTGGCTCTTGTACCTCGGAGCCTGCCACACCCTATCTCCCTCCCTGCCTGCCCCCACTCTTGAGTTTGCAGGAGGCCTCATGGAGGAGGGGTACTCAGCCCGCCCTGGTCTCTCCTCCCCCAGCGTGCGGGCACTCATTGTTGAGCTGGCCCATGGGCGCACAGGCACCCCCTCTGCCTGGGGGCGGCTCACTGTGTGCCAGCAGAAATCTTGGAGCGAGGTCCTCTGAGTACTTGTCCCTCCTCCCTTGTGGGACTCCCCACCTGCTTCCTAAGGGTCTGCCAGCAGCAGCTTGTTTCATCTGTAACCGCCCCCCATCCTACGGCCACAAGTGGTCAGGGCTCTGCTGCTCTGTATCTGTTGTTGCAGGCTTTGTCTGTCTCTGCCTTCTGTTGGTCTCTCCACCGTCCAGTCTGCCCTCCGAGCCCAAGAAGCCCCATTCCTGTGACTCGGGTCCATCTCTCCCTCTGTGGCCCTTTCCTGGCACACTCCTGTCTACAAGGATGTGGAAGAGGTGCCCCTGGGCTTGCACACACTCACACACACACTCAAGCACGCACGCACATACACACCCCTCACTCATCTTGCTCTTTTGGCCATTTCTCATCAGTTGCTTTTTGCTTTTTGTCTTGTCCTTTGTGCTCCTCACCCTTCTCCTCCCTTTCCCCGCTGTCCAGGTCTCTGTTTCTGGGTTTCTCCACATGGGTTACTGTGGTGGTCCAGCATCTGTCTTTGTCTCCCATTTCCTGCCCCCCAACCCCCCCAAGCCCTCCTGCTCTGTCTCTCCTGTTCCCTCCTGCCTCTTTCTCGCCCTGTCTGTCACCCTTCAGTCTTCCTCAGCCTGCCCCCCCCCAGCGGCCCCCACCCCGCCTTTGCAGACGTGGCCTTGGCTCCATCTGTACACCAGCTTGTGGAACACTCCCCCGCCTCCTTTGCCCCTGGAGGTGCTGATGGGGGGTGGGGGGCCTGCTGTGCTGACAACCTGAGCTGCTTGCTCTGTAATTGCCTGAGGAATGGGGAGAGATCAGAGACCCAGCCACAGCTGTCAGGGGCCTCCCCACCTTCTGGCTCCTGCCTGGGCTCCAAGGGCCTGGGAAGGTGGTGAGCTGGGTGGCAAAGACCAGGAGACTAAAAGAGTTTGAATGTGAGACTGCGGGGTGTCAGGATGGGGCAGTAAGTGGAGCCCACAGGGATTGGGGCTATCCTGTATCCCCTGCATATACACCAGGGTACACATGCCAAACCCCATTCTGGGGACAAGCAGCCATCCTCCTTCCAGCAAAAGAGAGTGCTCCAGCCTCACAGCCCAGAAGGACAGCCTTGGAGATTCTTGCTTGTCTCCCTCCCCTCCCCCTCTGAAGACCAGAGCACTCAGAGCTCCCAAGGCAGCTGTTTGATTGCCTGCCCTCTGATCTGAGTCTCCTACTGCTTCCTACAGGCCTTGAAGCTGAGGCCAAGGTCGTGTGAGGCCCACCCGGCTTGCATTGACTTGGTAGACCACCTCCTTTCTGGGACCCAGCTTGGCTCTTGCCCTGGGGAAGTGACCAGGCCATTGACACTTACTCTCCTGGTCACTCTCTCGGCCATCAGCCTGTCCACGTTGACCCACCTGGGTGCTTCCTTCCCCGCCTCCCCCTCCAGCTTTGGGTCTGGGAGTCTGAGAGCTCTAGGCTGGCAGCTATTCACTACTGTCTTATTTTGCCTGCTGGGTCCCAGGGCAGTCTGCTGAATTCACCATACTTCTCAGGTCACCTTCCACAAAACCAAGCTGTGGCTTCTGGCTGCCTCCTGATTGACTGAGTCTGGATGTCTTGGCATAGCATTCCAGGCTTCCACACCCACTGCTCCTGCCTTCTGAATGAGGCTGGTCCCCATGTTGATCAGGTCCTGGCTGGGAGGGAGTTTGCCTGGGATGGACTTGATGAGCTCAGGCATCACATCCAAGCTCCAGCCCCGAAGCTCTCGGTCACTTTTACTATTGTCTCTTTCTCACACCTCTTCCTGTTTGGGGGTCACAATTCTCTGTCTTCTTGGGAGTGCCCTGGGGAAGTGACCAGGCCATTCTTCTCGTTGTTGGCAGAGAAGAGCCCTCCACTAGGCCCTCGGTCACTGGGCCTTCTGGCATGCAGAAGTGGCCTGTGCATATAGCTGACAGACTTGGGCTTGGGGTGGACACATCTATCAGTTGAGCCCTGAAGACTCAGAAAAAAAATCCAGAAGGTGGGCCTGCCAGACACTCTAGATGTAAGAAATGCTGTCCCAGAGCTTTCCCTGAGCCCTGCTCTGAGCCTGGCTTGGAGCATCTGGAAGGGGGGAGGCCACAGTTGCCTCTGTTGGCCCCCTAGGAGCCCAAGGGACAGCTGAGAGGTGCTTTCCTCCTTGACTGCCACTTCTTGAGGGCAGGCTTCCTTTCCCCTTCTTTCTTCTTTTTCCCTCAATCTGTTCAATGAAATTCAGCCTTCTTGGTTCCCTTCCCTTCTTGCCCTGTTCCCACTTCCCTAGTCTCCCTGTCCCCTACCAGGTTTTTAGGCCTGAACAGCACCCAAGGACCAGTTGGTTCCGAAACCCCCAGCAATGAGACTGTGACGAGGGTTCTTCTCTACATATGTGTGAGTGCATGCTGTGTGTGCGCACAGAGATAGCAGACAGGAGTCATCCCCCAGAGACACAGATGCACAGGAGCACACGCCCATACTTCTGTGTGCCTGCAGTCATACACACACCCATTCATGAGCGCTTCCCGGTTGCAGAGAAGAGGGACATGTCCTCCTGTGTGTACGCACATAGTCACACAGCTACTGCACACCCACATCCACACTCATGCCCACAGACACCTGCTTATGGGCCCTTGAGTCACACATCGGGAGGATGGGCACAGAGCAGCCTGTGGCATGCCCAGGGGAGCGGATGGGGCAACAAGTTGGTTGTGCTGGGGAGGTAGCTGGTGGAGGAGGCACAGCCAGTAGGAAGGGAATGAAATGCGAACTGGAGGCCCAGCTTCTGCTGGTCTCTTCAGGTTTTCTTCTCCAAAATGGGGGGGTTGGGGGAGGGAAGAATGGAGGGGGCGGGGCCGGGGGCGGGGCCAGGAGCCCAGGCTCGCCCAGATGTTAGTCACTAACATCCCTCCGTTCTCTCTCCTCCCTTACCTTGCCCTTCCCCTCCTTCCCTCTCGCAGTGCCCTCACCCCCGGCTCCCTCCCACAGCCACCCACCAGCCACCCTTCCCTCCGGCCGGAGCCCGGCTTTGCCACCGAGCTGCCGAGCTGCCGGCGCCGCCGGGAAGATGGCCGTGGCGCTGTGGTACTTGTGGCCTCTCCTCCTCTGCAGCCCTTGCGTGCTCATCCAGATCCCTGAGGAATGTGAGTAATCGGAGGGCGCCGCGGCGCCTCCCTTCCCCGCCACACTGGGCTTTTCTTTATTTTCTGCCTCCTCACCTTCTCTGGGTTCCAGACCCCCCGCCCTTCACTCCCTGGGGGCCCGGAGTGCGCAAGAGGTACCCGGACTTTGGATCCCCCTGGAAAGGACCGGGTGGAAGACTCGGGCTGTCTCAGTACCACGGACAGGGACCAGAGACGCGGGAGGGCGGGTGCTGTTTCAGCACCACGGACAGCAGGCCTGACGCCTGACCCGCCCCCTTAAGCCTCAGTGCCGGCCCCAACCCGCCAAGGATGGGGCAAGCACGAGAATGTCCTCAGCTAGCTAGACCAAGCCTCGCTCTGGCTTCTGACTTGGGTAATCCTATCTGGGGCCCTTGGTAGCCCTTTCCATGAACTGAGACAGGAAAAGACCCCTTGCGAAGATCCAGCAGCCTTCTGGATCCTTAAAATGTGATGTGTAGTTACTTAGTGAGGGGTTGGGGGTGGGGCTGTTGGAGTAATCCCTTCGAGGGGGGTTTCTGGGGAGGGTGGCTACAGGGCTGTGACTGAACGCGAGTGTTTGTGTATGCTTTTGAGCTGGACAGACGGTGTAATTTGTCTGGATATATTTTTAGATGTGTATGGTGTGATACATTGACTAAATGGGGATATTCCAAGTGTGATTTTGATGTCCTGTGTAGGTAAGTTTGTGAGTCACTCTAACCACTACTTACTGGTCAAATTTGTGAAGCTCTGTAGGTATTTGACTGTTGACATTGGATTATACTAGTGAGTCATACGGGCCTGTGAGTACCTGTCTGTGTGTGGACTGTATGTTACTGTGATGGTGTTTTCTCCTGAGTGTGAGCAGGAGATATAAACACACTGCTATAAGCGGCTTTGGGGCTTGTGTGAGGGACAGTTGACATGGTAGCATTTGTGTATCTTAAATCTGCTCCTTGTTCACTCCAGTCCCTTCCCCCCTCACCTTTCCACCTTTGTCTCTGAGCCTGCACCGGTTGGAGGCCAGCATCACTGAGAGATGAGCTGTGCGCTGAGGCTGGGGGAGACGTCCAAGCCAGGAATGGGTCAGGGGCTGCGGGAGGTGACCATGACCGGCCCCTGACATTGAGGGGTCCTGAGGGTTTGCAGGAGGTGGGGAGGGTCTGATGGGAAGAAAGGTTGGGGCTGTCTCCCTAGATATACACATGGAGCTCTGTGCAGTCACACCCGAAACCCTACCGTAGCTGCAGAGGCACATGGATCAGCCACCTATATCTAGCCAGGCACAGAGACCCCCCCAAGAGGACACACGGGGGCAAACAGGCACACACAAGTGAGAGGTTGAGATACAAAGGAACACAGCCATCCACATGAACACAGGAGCAGGTAGGCCACACAGAGTCATACAGTAAACACAGGCAGGCACTCACAGCCTTCCGAGATACTCTGGCCAGACACGTCCGTATAGAGGCACATGGGTGGATACTCACAACGTCACTGCAGCACTGCCTGGGGTGTGCCCACATGTGCCCAGATTCATACTTTGTCACATTCCCACACATGTGCTCGTCCGCCTCCCCCTTCATCTCTCCCCAGTGACTTTCAGGCCTTACCCTGCTATACCTGTGTGCAGAGGGGCGTCGGAGACCCATGGCAGGTCTAAGGGGGCCCTGGGCACCGGCTGGCACTTGTTATTGACCCTGATGCAACATGGCGAGCAGCCTGGTACCTCCCAGTTGGAAGCTCTCCTCCAGCTCTCTCCCTCCCCGGCCCCTCCAGGCCCCTTTGTCTCCTTCCCTGTTTGCCCCATCCTGTGGTCCCTCTCACTGTCTCTGCCTCTTGGGCTGCCTTCACTGGCCCCTCCCCAGTGCAGAACCCTCTTTGCAGTGTCCCCAGGGAGCCCTGTCCTCTCTCCTGGGGGCCCCTACCCTGAGGTCTTCCACAGAAACAAAAGCTTTCAGAGGCAGCCCACTGCTGTCAGGCACCCCAGCCAGTGCTCTGCTGAAGCCTGCTGGCACTGGGGGCAGAAGCCCCGGCCTCAGCTCCAGGGAGCTCGGTGGCAGGCTGGGAAGAAGAAAGGGGAGAAATTGAGGCCTGGCACTGGGCCGGCAGGCCCTAGAAACTCAGATTCAGCAGGGCCTTGGGGAGGATTTGGAAGGGAGGGGACCGCTGGGCCCAGGTAATTGAAAACACTGAGCTGTGCTAATTGGATTAGGAGGGATATGAGCTGGAGCAGGGGAGTGTTCCCTGGCTGCTGTAGGCGGGCTGTCTGCCTCTCTGGCTTCCAAGGTGTCCTGGGTGGAGGGCGGGGGGTCAGTTCTGCAGACCCTGCCAGGAGGAGGCAAGGATCTGGCCACAGTGCAGTCTTTGTTAAAGTCATGGATTTCTTTCTCCCTGCCCTCTAGAGCTGAGGCCTACTGGTCCTGGCCATTGCCCCACCCCAGGACTGGTGATCAGGCTGTGTCCTGGAGGTCTTGACCTGCCATAGCTGTAGCGTGGCATGTGTCCCCTTCTTACAGCCTCTCCCAGCCTCCCCCTCCCCCAGGGTTGTCTGTACTTCTTTCTGCCTAAGCCATGGGGCGACTTGTCAGCCTTTTTCTCATTCTGTCCCTTGCTGCATGGATCTCTCAGATGAAGGACACCATGGTAAGTTGGGGGGAGGGTGGAAATGTTTCCCAGGAGGCCCTGTATGCCTTGTGCCTCATGCAGGCTGCAGTCTTTTCTGCTTCCTGGGTCCTGCGGCACCTGGTGGCGGGGGGAAGGGGGGCGGCTTTGTTCTGTCTCCAGCAGGTGGGTTTCCTCCCTGGCTTTTCACTTGTCTCTGGTGGTCCACCCTTCCCTCTGGTCCTCCTCTCTCCCCGTGAGGGGTTTGCCCTGGTTGGTGCTTCTGTCTTTGGCTTCCCCTGTCTCTCTTTTCTTTCTTTCACATGCTTTGTCTTTCTGTTTGGCTTCTTCTCTCTCTTCTGGTTTCTTTCTCTGTGACTTTTGGTGCCATCTTCTCTCTGTTCTGGTCCCTTCCACCTTTGCCCAGCTGCTTTGGGCTCAACTTGCTCCTCCCCGCCCGGCCACCCAATGGCCATGCGGCCTGTCAGGCTCCAGACCTGGCTTCTGTCCCCATGGGACAAGGGTGAGGGCCGAAGTGCTCACTACGTCTGTCCCCCCTCCTGCCCCAGTGATGGAACCCCCCATCATCACGGAGCAGTCTCCCCGGCGTGTGGTCGTCTTCCCCACAGATGACGTCAGCCTCAAGTGTGAGGCCAGCGGCAAACCCGAAGTGCAGTGAGTGACCGTCACCCTCTAAGCCCTGGGGCTGACCTGACTTGACCCCCCAGCCCTCGTGGTCCCCAGGGCCTTCCCCCTCCTGGGCATCCCTCACCAGCCAGGGTCGTCGCCCTGGCCCAGCCCCTGGCCTGGCTGCCCGGCTTCAGGGCTCCTCTGAGCCTTTTTCTGCCCCGCAGGTTTCGCTGGACTCGGGATGGCATCCTCTTCAAACCCAGAGAGGAACTGGGCATGATCGTGAACCAGGTGCCCCATTCTGGCTCCTTCAGCATCACGGGCAACAGCAGCAACTTCGCCCAGAGCTTCCAGGGCACCTATCGCTGCTTTGCCAGCAACAAGCTGGGCACCGCCATGTCCCACGAGATCCAGCTCATGGCTGAGGGTGCGAGGCACTGCAGGGACCGGGCAGGGTCTGGGGCATGTGAGCGGGTCCCCAAACGGATCTGCCGAGCGCGTGTGAGGCTCCAACCTGAGAGCTGACATCTCTCAGCTGATTATTAAGAGTGCCAAGGGACCGGGCACCCTGCTGGCCCGCAGCCACCTCTTCCCTCCTCCCCCTGTTCTTTTGCCACTCTTTCTGGTCAGCTCCATCCCCCCTTCCCTCTCTTCTGTGCTTTTCCTTTCTTGGCCTTGGGGCTTGCTGCCTGGGGAGTGCCCTGGGAGGGCTTGTTGACTGAATGTGGGCAGGACTGAGCCTGTCTGAGCCTGGGCTTCAGCTTCTACCCCATCCACCCCTCAGTTGCTGTCTGCTCTCCACTTCCCTTCAGTCATCTCCTCCCATGTCCCCTCCATCAGTGTGTCTCCTCTCCCCTCCGTTGTGCACCTCTCACCTGACCTCTCTGGCTTCCCTTCTTACCGCTGTCTGCTTCTGTCTTTATCTGTGTCGCCCTCTCCCTGGGGTTTTTCCCCCCAAGCATTCCATCCTCCTCCATGAGCTTTCCGCCTCCTGAGCTTGCACTCATCTCCTCTCCTCTGCCCCTCCAGTTACCTTGGGAACCGTTGCCATGGTTTCTGTGTCAAGATGATGGAAGGGGCTATGACTCCAGCATCCCACCACGGCTCCCCTCCCCCCATCACTGCACCTCAGCCTTCCCCCACCCGCCCTCATCCCTTCCTCCTGGTGGGAGCTAAGAGTTGTAGAGAGTTAACCCTTCACGGCCATCTGGCCTCCAGCCCATCTCATCTGCACGCTGCGCTGGTCTCAGCCTTGAGCCCAGAGAGGATCCAGAGTCTCTGCCTCCCTCATGTCCTGGCTTGCCAACCTGTGTCCTCGGGTAGCCCTCCTCCTCTCCCCCTGCCCTGCCTTCTCCAGGAAGAGACTGGAGAATCCACGGGGCCAGCCTCTCTGTCCCTTCCAGGTACCCCCAAGTGGCCAAAGGAGACAGTGAAACCTGTTGAGGTCGAGGAAGGGGAGTCGGTGATTCTCCCTTGCCACCCGCCCCCCAGTGCAGAGCCACTCCGGATCTACTGGATGAACAGCAGTGGGTGCCCACGAGGGGCTGCCGCCAGGGGCAAGGGACGGGTCAGTGGGTGTATGTTCCCGGGGGAGGGCTCCTGACCTCTGACCTCTGGCCTCTGCTTCCTTCCTTCCCGCCCCCCCACCCTGCCCACAGAGATCTTGCACATCAAACAGGATGAGCGGGTGACCATGGGCCAGAATGGCAACCTTTACTTTGCTAATGTGCTCACCTCGGACAACCACTCAGACTACATCTGTCACGCCCACTTCCCTGGCACCCGAACCATCATTCAAAAGGAACCCATTGACCTCCGGGTCAAAGCCAGTGAGTCCCAAAGGCTCTGATACACTGCCCTACTCTTCTCCTACCCTCATGGTGCATCCCATCAGTCTTCTTCAAAGACAGCGTGGCCCACACACCTTCCCTGGGTGGTGAGGGCAGAGATAGGGCCCTCTCTTTAAGAAGAGGAGGATGGAGAAGGAAATGGCAACTCACTCCTGGAAAAGTCCATGGACAGAGGAGCCTGGTGGGCTACAGTCTATGGGGTTACATGACTGAGCATGTGTGCATGAGGGTGGAGGGAGATGGGTTGGTAGCAATAAACTGGTAGAACTAAAAAAAAAAAGAAGATGAAACTGAGGCTCAGAGGGCTCCCTGGGGTGTCCAGAGTCACCCAGCCTGGGAACTTAGTGCGTCGGAGCGGGGGAAGAGTGCGCCATGCTGCCCGCCCTGTCTCCTCACAGCCAACAGCATGATGGACAGAAAACCACACCTGCTCTTCCCCACCAATTCCAGCAGCCACCTGGTGGCCCTGCAGGGGCAGCCCTTAATCTTGGAGTGCATAGCTGAGGGCTTGTGAGTCTGGGTCCCCTGGGAGGGGCGGGGCAGGGGGTGGAGCCTCTGCCGTGGGGCGGGGCATGGGTGGAGCCTCTGCTGTGGGGCAGGGCTGAGCAGCCTGGTCCTCTCTCCCCTCTGCTGTCTCCCTTGGCCTCTGTGCTCGGTGGCCCCGGGCAGCCCCACGCCCACCATCAAGTGGCTGCGCCCAAGCGGCCCCATGCCAGCCGACCGGGTCACCTACCAGAACCACAACAAGACTCTGCAGTTGCTGAACGTGGGTGAGGAGGACGACGGCGAGTACCGCTGCCTGGCTGAGAACTCGCTGGGCAGCGACCGCCACGCCTACTACGTCACCGTGGAGGGTATGGCGCCACTGCGGGCATTCAGGCAGCCAGAATGCCATGCCCATGGTCACGGGGGGGTGAGGGTGGGCAGAGTCAGGGCCAGCCCAAGAGCTGGTCACCTGCTGTGAGCTCATATCAGTTCTTCCCTTCCTGGCAGCTGCACCATACTGGCTACACAAGCCCCAGAGCCATCTGTACGGGCCAGGGGAGACTGCCCGCCTAGACTGTCAAGTGCAGGGCAGGCCCCAACCGGAGGTCACCTGGAGAATCAACGGGATCCCTGTGGAGGGTAAGCAGGGCTTTGAGCAGGGATGGGGAGCGAGGCTGGGGGGCCCTGGGGATAGTGACTCACTGCCCCGCCCTGGGCCCATGGCCCACCTGCCATCTGCTCAGAGCTGGGCAAGGACCAGAAGTACCGGATCCACCATGGAGCCCTGGTCCTGAGCAATCTGCAGCCCAGTGACACTATGGTGACCCAGTGTGAGGCCCGCAACCGCCACGGGCTCCTGCTGGCCAATGCCTACATCTATGTTGTGGGTGAGTGTCAGCCACCTTGCCTTATAGCCCCCTGGTCCGTCCCTGAAGCCCTTCCCCAGGCAAGGCCACCAGGCCAACTCAGCCACCAGCTGGTCTGTGTGCTGTGGCTGCCCTGCTCCTGTCTGGAGCCTTCCCCACGTCTCCCGCCCATCCTGCCAACAGCGGGGCAGGGTCTTACTGGTATTTCCAGACAAAAAAGCAGCCTCTGAGTGTGGTCCCCGAGCAGAGGCTCACCCTGGCCAGGATGCTTCTATCCCCAAGCCTCAGGGAAGGTGGGCTTGGGGAGACCCAGAGAGCTTTCAGGAAGAGGCAGGCTGTCGGTGGGTTGGGGGGAGCCTCACATAATTGATAGGATATTGGAGACTGAGACAAGAGGCTGAGAGAGGCTCAGCCTGGCAGGGGCCATAGAGAAGCAAGATGGGCAGGGCTCATGGGGGCCTGGTGGAGTCACTGTCAGCTTCCAGAGGCTGCCAGCTCTCCTGGGAGAAGCTGCCCTGGTGATCCCTGCATCTGCCTGCTGACTGCATGTGGGTGCTCGCCCGGCCCTGAGTTCGGCCCTGTCTCCCATTGACTGCTCCTCGCTCAGAGCTGCCAGCCAAGATCCTGACCCCAGACAATGAGACATACATGGCAGTCCAGGGCAGCACCGCCTACCTTCTGTGCAAGGCCTTCGGAGCCCCTGTGCCCAGCGTCCAGTGGTGCGTGCCCTGACCCTGGTGGCAGGGGGTGGGGGGCACCTGGAAGCCATCTTCCAGCCCAGGCAACCAAGGAGGGCCAGGGGTCCCAGCCCACTGGGGTCTGAGCAAGGCCTGCCTTGCTTGTGCCAGGCTGGACAGGGAAGGAAAGACAGTGCTGCAGGACGAGCGCTTCTTCCCCTACACCAACGGGACCCTGGGCATCCGAGACCTCCAGGCCAATGACACTGGGCACTACTTCTGCCAGGCTGCCAACGACCAAAGCAACGTGACCATTGTGGCTAACCTGCAGGTCAAAGGTCTGATGCCCCTCCCTGCTGCTGCTGATTGTGGCCAGCAGCCCCTCCCTGAGGGAGGGTCAAGGTCTCTGGGGGACCCTGGCATGACCTTCTTCTCGTCCTCATCCCCAGATGCCACTCGGATCATGCAGGGGCCCCGCAGTGCAATCGAGAAGAGAGGCTCCCGAGTGATGTTCACATGCCAGGCCTCCTTTGACCCCTCCCTGCAGCACAGCACCACCTGGCGCAGGGATGCTCTCGACCTGCAGGAGCTGGGGGACAGTGACAAGTGCGGGCCCAGCCCCAACCTGGGCTTGGTGGAGGGAGGGGGCAAAGGGGGGGAAAAGCAAGATGCCCAGACCCCCTGGCCTCATATGTGGGGGTGGGGGCGTGACCTGCTGTTGAGTGGAAGAACCTGGAAGGAGAGGAAGGAGGGAGGAGTGGCTAGAAGGACAAGTGTGCCCCCACTCCCCACCCCCCGCCAGGTACTTCATAGAAGACGAGCGCTTGGTCATCCACAGCCTGGACTACAGCGACCAGGGCAACTACAGCTGCGTGGCCAGCACCAAGCTGGACGTGGTGGAAAGCCGGGCAGAGCTGCTGGTGGTTGGTGAGTCCCCAGAGGGTATCCGCCTCGTGGCACAGAGGTGAGCGAGACGCAAGAGCCCAGGCGTCCGTCGCAGGGGGAGTGGGCCAGCTGGGTCATGAGTGGGCCCGAGATCCAGCTCCTTTGGTCCCCAGGGAGCCCCGGACCTGTGCCCCAGCTGGAGCTGTCTGATCACCACCTGCTGAAGCAGAGCCAGGTGCGCCTGTCTTGGAGCCCGGCTGATGACCATAACGCCCCCATTGAGAGTAAGAAGACAGCAGCATGGCACTCCGTTTGCCCTCCCTTCTGGCTCCCTGTCCCTTCCTCTGGGAGAGCCAGACTTCGCACGACCCCCCCCCCACTCACCACCCACCGATGACTCCACTGCTGGTTCACTTCTTGGCAGAGTATGACATTGAATTTGAGGACAAGGAGATGGCACCCGAGAAGTGGTACAGCCTGGGCAAGGTGCCCGGAAACCAGACCTCCACCACCCTCAAGCTGTCGC
This sequence comes from Bubalus kerabau, assembly GCF_029407905.1. Classification (NCBI taxonomy): domain Eukaryota; kingdom Metazoa; phylum Chordata; class Mammalia; order Artiodactyla; family Bovidae; genus Bubalus; species Bubalus kerabau. The sequence continues at coordinate 49,955,392 of NC_073647.1, read as the reverse complement.
CTTATGTCCACTATACCTTTCGAGTCACTGCCATCAACAAATATGGCCCTGGGGAGCCCAGCCCGGACTCTGAGACTGTGGTCACGCCGGAGGCAGGTGAGCACCAGGGAAAGTCAGGAAAAGGGACGGTGCCCAAGCTCCCTTGCTGCCAGGGGTTCCCCTGGGGTGGCGACTGCCTCCTGACATCCAGGGTTACAATAGGTCATTTCTTCCTTGGTCTTCCGCCTTCATGGCCTTGGTGGGTGCCCACAGTGTTGATGTGTCCACATTACTTTGCAGCCCCAGAGAAGAACCCCGTGGACGTGAAGGGGGAAGGAAATGAGACCAACAACATGGTCATCACTTGGAAGGTGAGGGTCCTGGGCCAAACTCACCCCTGGACCTCAGATCAGGACTCAGGGGTTTGCTATCCCCCCAAAGTACTGGCTGTCCTAAGGACCGGGGACCTTGACCACCCAGCTTCTTTTCTGCTCCCCCCTCCAGCCGCTGCGGTGGATGGACTGGAATGCCCCCCAGGTTCAGTATCGAGTGCAGTGGCGCCCCCAGAAGATGCAGGGGGCCTGGCAGGAACAGATCGTCAGTGACCCCTTCCTGGTGGTGTCCAATACGTCTACCTTTGTGCCATATGAGATCAAAGTCCAGACCGTCAACAGCCAGGGCAAGGGCCCTGAGCCCCAGATCACCATCGGCTACTCTGGAGAGGACTGTGAGTATTGGGCTGGCCCTGCCCATGCCCGGGGGGTGGGGTGGAGCCCACATGTGCCTCCCTGGCCCACTCTCCGCCACTGACTCAGGGATCCAGCCCGGTGCCAGCTCCTGCCTCTTAATACAGTGCATTCCCTAAGAGTAAGGCTATTTGCTTACGTAACCAAAGAGCTGTCTTGCAAATCCAGAAAGACAGTGACCATCCATAAGTTGGCATCTATAACTTAACTATCTGTTTTGATAGTAGCCAATATCCCCAGTGTGGGGCCCAAGACTATCTTTCCCGCAGTCCATGGTCCAAGTCAGAATCTCCTGCATGGCGTCCACTTATCCTGCTTCTTCCCTTGCCTCCAATCTAGAACATGACCAAATGTTCAGTTTGATTATGCAGTCAAGATCTTTTCTAGTTCCTCCGTCACATAGTTACTATTTCCTCTCTCTTCGTGGAGAGACTCTGAGACTATGTAAACGCCCTTGCTCATTAAACTGCCCACCTGTTACATCACATCCAAATTCATCTTCCCGCTCTGGGTGGGCAGAGTCCTGGGCTGGCCTCATCCATGTCACCGGCCCTTTGCAGACCCCCAGGCAAGCCCTCTGCTGGAACCCGTCAAGGCCCTCAATTCAAGCACTGTGCTGGTCAGGTGGCAGTCTGTGGACCCAGCCCAGGTCAAAGGCCACCTCCGGGGATACAATGTAAGAGTCCATCACATGGGGGCTGGGGAGATCCCTGGGGTGATGGGTGGGGTGACCAGGAGTGATAGGACTGGGCCTGGGTTTCTGCCAGTTGCTCCCTTGGGAGGGCCATGGGGAACACGCACCCCACACTCCACCCCACCCCGACCCGGGTCACTGCCAGACCCTTCTGTCCTTCCGGGTTCTCCTGTCCACCTGTAGGTGACGTACTGGTGGGAAGGCAGTCAGAGGAAGCACAACAAGAGGCACGTCCACAAAGGCCACGTGGTGGTGCCAGCCAATGCCACCAGCGCCATCCTGGGAGGCCTGCGGCCCTACAGCTCCTACCGGGTGGAGGTTCAGGCCTTTAACGGGAGGGGACTGGGGCCCGCCAGTGGGATGACCTTCAACACCCCTGAGGGAGGTGAGCTCTGTGCCCTGCACCCCTACCTCCACACCCCCTGTCCCTTCCCACATGGGGTGACTGGGGCGAGGACTTGCCGCTGGTCTCTGTGCCCCACAGTGCCCGGACACCCTGAGGCATTGCACCTGGAGTGCCAGTCGGATACCAGCCTGCTGCTGCACTGGCAGCCTCCGCTCAGCCATAATGGTGTGCTCACGGGCTACGTGCTCTCCTACCAACCTTGTACGTGTGTCGTGGACCCGGCCAGGGGGTGGAGGCGGGAGCCAGGGAGGGGGCTGCACTGGGGGCCGAAGCCCACCGCTCACCTGTCCTTGCAGTGAATGATGGGAGCAAGGAGCAGTTGTCCTTTGACCTCCCGGACCCTGAGCTGCGGACACACAACCTGACCAACCTCAGCCCCCGCCTGCGGTACCGATTCCAGCTGCAGGCCACCACAAGGGAGGGCCCGGGGGAGGCGATCGTACGGGAAGGAGGCACCATGGCCTTGTCCGGTGAGCTGGCGTGGGCTCCGAGCAGGCGGCGAGGGCAGGCCAGGGGGCGGCCTCCAGGTCCCATGACCCTTCTTCTCTCCATTGCCAGGGATGCCGGACTTTGGCAACATCTCCGCCATGGCTGGCGAGAATTACAGTGTGGTCTCCTGGGTCCCCAAAGAGGGCCAGTGCAACTTCGGGTTCCAGATCTGGTTCAAAGCCCTGGGGGGTGAGCCTCAAATGGGGGTTCAGGGCCCAGAGGGGCTGGGGCTGGCATGGACCCAGGGTGCTGCCAGGCCCTCCCTGCTCAGTCGAATTGCCCTCACCCCCTACAGACGAGAAGCTGGTGGCTCATCTCCCGCCGCAGTATGTCAGCTACAACCAGAGCTCCTACACACAGTGGGACCTGCAGCCTGACACCGACTATGAGATCCAGCTGCTCAAGGAGCAGGTGCTCCTGCACCAGATGGCAGTGAAGACCAACGGCACCGGTGCGGGGGCCGCGGGCAGGCTTAGTCAGCTTCCCTCCATCCCTGAGCTGCCCACGGCCCCGCCAGAACCTCTGTGCCCCTAGGCCTGTAATGGAGAAAAGTCCAGGTCCCTGAAAAGAGCCCTTTTTTTTTCACATCCTCCACTGGTCCTGTTGCCAGGGAAGCCATTTCTACCGAAGCTCTTCCTCCCTGTTCCCCCAGAGGGACCCTGACTTTCCCCTCCCCATCAGCTCGCCCCTCCCCCAGGCTGTCTGAAGTCCTCAGATGTCCTCAGCTGCTCCTGTGCAGTCCCTGGTGTGGGGGATCTCTGGAATGGAGGTCCCTGGCGTGGGGGGGGTCCCTGGTGTGGGGGCTTGGCAGGGTTGGGGGTTGGCAGGGGACGGAGCCAGAGCTTGGAGGGAGGTCCTTGCCCAAGGCTGGGGACTGACAGAGTGGGCTTGGGTCCTGCGACTGCAGTGTCCCTGGGGGCCCCCCGCATTCAACCCTGGACTTGGCCTCAGTCTCCTGCCTCCTCTCCCCTCCGCAGGCCGAGTGAGGCTGCCTCCCGCTGGCTTTGCCACTGAGGGCTGGTTCATCGGCTTCATCAGTGCTATCGTTGTCCTGCTTCTCGTCTTACTCATCCTGTGCTTCATTAAGCGCAGCAAGGGTGGCAAGTACTCGGGTACATCCTGGCCGTGGCCCCCTCCCCCTTGGTCCCTGAGCCCGGGCAGGACAACATGGGCACACTGCGGGTGGCGGGCAGGTAGCCCGAGGGGAGCTGTCAGTGTTGAGCATGTGAAGGACCAGGCCCATGTGCCTGGGGCCAGACTGGGTGATGGGGCACGGTGAGCAGCTGGGCCCGCTCTGTGTCTGCAGTGAAGGACAAGGAGGACACCCAGGTGGACTCGGAGGCCCGGCCCATGAAGGACGAAACCTTCGGCGAGTACAGGTGAGCTGGGGGTGGAGCCCATGCCCCTGGGCCACCCAGCTGTGCGCTTTGCGTGTGTGACTGCATCTCTCTGTCTCTCCTTTGTGCTGCGGGGGTGATGGCAGGTCCCTGGAGAGGTAAGGCTGGGCTGTCATGCTTTGGGGGCAGGGACCCTCCTGTGGCTGATTTGTGCCAGGCCTGTGCACTCCCCATGCCTCCTGATCCTATAGTTCCCTGGTTCAGGGACCAGCCAATAATGCTGACACTCAGCTCCCAAGCCTCCCTGTCCCTGTCTCTGGGGACGGGCTGGACTGGCACCCCTCCTCAGCCCATCCGGAGATGGGAGCCCCAACACCCCCAGGGTGCAGGCATGTAAGCTGCACGTGTCTGGAGTGAAGGCCTTGTCCCCAGTGTGCTCAGAACACACGGAAGTGGGGCAAACCTGGGCCTTCCGTCTCAGGCCAGCGGCTGCCTGCTCCTGCTGGCTACCGCTGGGCCACCTCCCATGGTCCCCGCCCTCCCCTTGCAGTGACAACGAGGAGAAGGCCTTTGGTAGCAGCCAGCCATCACTCAACGGAGACATCAAGCCCCTGGGCAGCGATGACAGCCTGGCAGACTATGGAGGCAGCGTGGACGTCCAGTTCAATGAGGATGGCTCCTTCATCGGCCAGTACAGTGGCAAGAAGGAGAAGGAGGTGGCAGGGGGCAATGACAGCTCCGGGGCCACATCCCCCGTCAACCCCGCTGGGACCCTGGAGTAGCGGGGTCCAGCCAGGCCAGGCAGAACACCACCCAGGGCCAGGCCACGGGGCTATCAGAGATCACCATGATGGCCCAGCCCGAGGCCTGTGCTGGGTCCCTGACCCTGGGACTGAGGCCCGTCCTTCTCTCCAGTGAGTTCGGGGGCCAAGGAAGGGATCTTGCTGCCTCAACGCCCCCTTCTGACTCCCCAGTCCCCACTTGATTGCCAAAACCCAGCTGCTCTGCTTCTTGGGCACACACTGCTTTTTCACTCCAGCTCGGGGGCCACTCACACACCAGGAGTCTTCAGGTGCTGCCTCGCCGGCCTTCGGGCAGGGTGAGGCTGTGGTCGAGGCGAGGAGGCAGGCACAGCTGTGAAGGGGGTCTCCCAAGGACCAGGGTTGGCACCTCCAGCCCCAGCCACTCGTTGGCCAGTAGGACTGGGACAGGGGACTGAAGTCGGTGTCCCCGCTGTCTGCCCCATCTTCTCGGCCATCTCTGCTCCAACTGGGATGGGAACTGAACAAGCTGGCCACGGGTACGGAGGGGGCCATCTGAACAGACCAGAGTCCCCCCACCACTGCCTGTGTCAACTTGGCCCACCCCACCCTGCAGCTGGCTTTCAGGAGTTCCAGACACATGCTGCCTTCGGTGCCCACCAGACAACATCCAAGTGGGCTCCGCTGTCCCTGCCCAGGCCCACCTCCTCCCCCGGCCCCAGGACCCCTTAGCAACCCACCCCCCCAACCCCAGTCTGAACTTGTTCAGCCCCTTGCTCAGCGATTCCCCCCCAGCGCCCCGCCTTGGAAATGTAAATACACCGCGACTTTGCAAGTTTGTGCCCTCGCCCTTTCCCCATATGCCACTAGTGTGTAGGCAGATGTCTGAGTCTGTAGGTGGTTTCTAGGTTTTCTAGCAATTAGCTTTGATGATCCCATCCCAGGAAAAAAGAAAAACAGACAAAAAAAAAGGAAAGATCAGTTCTCCCAGCAGCCACCATAGCCCCGAATGCCTTTGCTTGGTCTGTCGATGAGCCCTTTACAAAAAACAAAAGTATATATATATATGTACATAAATATCAGAATTATAAAAGGCAAATAAAAACCTGGAAACAAAGAGGCGCTCTTGTCATTTTACCCAGCACTGGGTCCCACACTGTGGTTCCACCTGGCCTGTTCCCCTTAACCTGCTGGCCTTCCAGGGGCGATCTGGGCTCTCAACCACAGTTGGGCACCTTGTTCCTACAGCTTCAGGCCCCGGGGGGTGGAGCACCCTGGGCTGCCTGGCCCTCTCAGGCAGTAAAACCCCCCCTCAAATGAATGACAGAAACCTCAAGTGGACCCGCTGGGACAGATGGCCAGCCAGTCCTGCGGATCTGTGTCGGTTTGCCCAACTCCCATATTCAGCGGAGGTCTTGGTGTCTGTCCTCTTTAGCTGAGTCACTACAAAACACCAGTAGAAGGCATCTTTGCCCCCGTTCTCACCATCAAATCTGCCCCCTCCACCCCAGCCCCAGCCCGGAACCCTCAGTGAAGTGAGCTGAAATCAAAGGTCACCCTCTCTACCTAGGTACCAGGTCCCACCCCACTGTGGCTCATCAAGGATCGTTCTCCTGCTGTATCTTCCTTGTCTTCTCTGCATCTCTCATTTTTGGCTCCTGTTGACTAGTTCTGGGGGCAAACATGCAGTAACCACCTTTCATCCGTAAAGACACCAGCAAGTAACACCACACACCTCTGCGGCTCTTGCCCTGCTATTCTGCTCCTATTGATGGATCACCCCTCAAGACTTGTCTACCCTAATCATCCCCTCTTAAATCTCCACCTAAAACAGCATCTGCTTCTTGGCCCCAAGACATGTCTTCTTGTTCTTACATAACAATAGAATGTCTTCACTGAGCTGAAGATGCATTTCCCAGACTCCTTTGCACCTAGGTGGGGCCACTGGGATGGAAGCACGGGGCTGTGCCCTGAAAGAAGCACAGTGTGTCTTTCCCTGCCTGGCTCCATCTCCTGGCCAGCCTGGGAGAGTGGAAGTTGGCTGTTGACGATGACAGAGCAGCAACATAGAAAAAGCCCAGGGTCCTGATGAGATGCAGCTGCCATGTCAACCCTGGGCTGCCTTTCTGGATGGTTAAAAAAAAACTTACATACTTTGTTTTCTAGAACACTTTTAGATTTACAGAAACATTGAGTGGCGAGTAGAGAATTTCAGTGTAGATTTCAGTTCCTCACCAGTTTCCCTCTTTATTCCCCTCTTCCATCTCTTACAACTGATGACCCAATAGTGATTTGTTATCATTAACTGAAGTCCACAGCTGCCATTAGCATTCACTCTTGGTGTTGAATGTTCTGTGAATTTGGACAAATGTACGGTATCATACAGAGTAATTTCACTGCCCTAACATCCCTCCAAAATGTTGTCACTGGGACTTAGCATGCATGACATAAAGTGCGCACCTGAAGTTGGCACTTTTGAATCCACCACTCGCAACACTGGCAACACAGAAAGCCCTATATGCCCCTACCCACTACTTGTTCCAGACACAGCCCCACTTATGGCATCTTCCCTCCCATGCCCTGCTGGTGAATGGTGTGGACTTCCCACAGTTCACACATCCATGTGCCTATTGGTGGACAAAGGGTTGTTTCCAAGCTCTGGCTGTTCTGGGTAAAGTGGATCTATGCAGTCCTTTCTTGGAGGTGCATGCCCCAGGATGAGCGTGACTAGGCCAGGTATTAAGCTCTTGTCTCTTGAGTGCCAACCGACTTTGCTCTCCTCTGCATCTTGACTCTAGAGCGGAGACTGCAAATCCCATTCCTGCTTGGCTAGCTGGCCCCATCCCAAGCTCTGCTCTCAGAGGCTGTTAGAGGGAGACTGCGAGGCCCGAGGAGGAAGAAAGGGTGTGCTTTCATGGAAGCATCACCCTCACAGGTCCTTCTTCACCCCTCCTCTGGCCTTGAAGACAAGAGGGGCTGTGCTTTGTTGCATCCCCAAACCAAGGCACCCATGCCAGGTGACAAATGCCCCTCTTCTTGGGCCCCCCCAGGGCTCTTTTCTGAGCTTGAAGACCCCAGCATTGGCTAGGCTCTGCCCCTACCTGGACACTGAGTGTCACCTCTCAGGACCCCCATCAATGTGGCTAAGTTTGAGGAGTTGCAATCCTGCTTTTTGTTCCAGCCTTAGGGGCTGTATGAGTTTGTGGGGGCGGCTGTGACCAAGGACTACAAGCTGAGGGGCTTCAACAGTAGAAATGTGTTGTCTCCCAGCTATGGAGGCTGGATGTGCAGGATCGAGGAGTTGGCAAGGCCCTATTCCCTCTGTAGCTCAACTGGTAAAGAATCCGCCTGCAATGCGGGAGACCTGGGTTCGATCCCTAGGTTGGGAAGATACCCTGGAGAAGAGAAAGTCTACCCATTCCAGTATTCTGGCCTGGAGAATTCCCTAGACTGTATAGTCCACGGAGTTGCAAAGAGTCGGATGCGACCAAGTGACTTTTCATTTATTATTATTATTCCCTCTCAGGAACCCGGGGAAGGACCTGCCTTCACTTCTGCTTCCTGATTGGTTGGAACTAGACTGATGGAGAAACTGGTAACAAGGGTGGCATCAGGAATCTCATCTTCTGGCTTGAAGGTACCATTTGCTCCTCAGCACTCATGGCTCCACCTCTCACATGAAAAACCCAAAGAGGCTGGGAATTAAGTCAACACTGTGATTCTTCAACCTGCACAATCAAACTCTGTGCTTGACTTGCAACACGTTTCAGCTCCATGGCTACAAAAAGTAAGAGAACTTTTTTTTTCTTTCTTTTTTTATTTTATTTAAGAGAACTTTTAGGGCTGTTGTGGAAGCCCTCCAATGCTTTACAAGGGGATACCCATTCCCATGAGACCCGTTGGCCATTAGACCTGTGAGGAGGGCCCAGTCTCAGCATTCTCTGGGGGTGTGGGCACAGGGAAGACCCAAGAGGAAACATCTTTAACCCCAAAAGAATAGTAAGATTTTTGCTAGTTATTACTGACAGACATCTGGGAGCTTTTGTGTGAGAGTGGATTTTAAGGATGTTATACCAAGAGGGTGGAATGTAATGTCGGATTAGATACAATTTATTGAGCTGGGTGCATTTACTGGAGAGTCTATATTCATGTTAACCCATGTAGCTGGCAGGGACTCTAACCGACTACTTGGTTGGATGACTTCAACTTGGACTCCACTGTGGCCTAAGTTCAATGAGCTCAAGATGCCAGCACAACCTTGGCTGCTGCAGGGGCAGGAACACAAAGATGTAATTGCTAGTGGGAATTGCAGGTATTTCTGCCTTGATTTGAAAGTTACGGTTGGGATGACATGGCTCATATCCCCATTTATCTATTTGAGTCTGTGCAGAAGGTGGATGGATCTTGGAGAAAGACTACAGACTGATTTCAACTTCATCAGACAGTGACTCCAATGATAGCTGCTGTTTCAGTTAGAGTTTCTTTCCCAAAGCAGTAATCACACAACCCCTGGTCCCTGCTATGCAGCTATTGGCCTATTGACTATTTTACTCCATACCAATATGCAAAGGGATTCCCTGGTGGCTCAGACGGTAAAGCATCAGCCCCGCAATGCGGGAGACCCAGGTTTGATCCCTTGGTCAGGAAGATCCCCTGGAGAAGAAAATAGCAACCCACTCCAGTACTCTTGCCTAGAAAATTCCATGGATGGAGGAGCCTGGTGGGCTACAGTCCGTGGGGTTGCAAAGAGTTGGACATGACTGAACAACTTCGGAGAAGGCAATGGCACCCCATTCCAGTACTTTTGCCTGGAAAATCCCATGGACGGAGGAGCCTGGTAGGCTGCAGTCCATGGGGTCGCTAGAGTCGGACACGACTGAGCAACTTCACTTTCACTTTTCACTTTCATGCATTGGAGAAGGAAATGGCAACCCACTCCAGCATTCTTGCCTGGAGAATCCCTGGGACAGGGAAGCCTGGTGGGCTGCTGTCTATGGGGTCGCACAGAGTTGGACACGACTGAATCGACTTAGCAGCAGCAGCAGCAGCAGAACAACTTCAGTTTTTTTCTTTTCTTTTCTAATATGTGAAGTCCATCAGAAGCATTTTGTTTCTACTTGGCAGGGCCAATAGCACACTTAAGGGTCAAGTCACCTCTCCTCCTCTCTGACATAATGTACTGCTCAGAGACTATTTCACCATTTCTCACAAAATCTACTGGTCCACTGCACTGATGACATCATCCTGATTTAATCTGATGAGCAAGAAGCAGAGAGTACTAGAGATGCTTTGTAAGACATACACAGACTAGAAAGTGGGAGATTTACTCCATTAAAATCTAGGGATGTAAAACCTCACTGAAGTTTCTGGAAGCTCAGTGCTGTACAGAATGTAAAGTTACCCTCTTCAAGGTGAAAGACAGCTGCACCTATATCAGTCATCTCTAAAAATGTCTGGTTGTACTCTTTGGGATCGTGGAATATATATCACAGGCAAGTGTGCCACGTTGGCCCATCAACTGTGTAACTCGTGAGGCTGCCTGTTTTGTGTGGGGATCCGGGCAGGAGATAACTCTTCAGTGAATCCAGGCTGCTCTCTCACTTCCAACTGGGCCTATGACCCAGCAGATCCAATAATGCTCAAAATGTCTGTGGGAATTGGTGAGGCTGTGTGGAGTCTCTGCCCAGCACTGATAGGGGATCACTGTGCAGAGCTCTAGGGTTTTATAGAAAGGCCAGGCCCTCTTCTTTCCGATAACCATTCTCCTCTGGAGAGGCAGCAAAGGAAAATTCTCCAAGTAGGCAGAGCTTGGAGTGGCACAGCTAATTTTTCACAATTTTTCCCCCAACTTTATTGAGAGAGCATTGTGTAAGTTGAAGGTGTACAGCATGATTTGGTACATGTATGTGTTGCAAAATGTTGGCCACAATAAAGTTAGCGAACACATTCTCCACCTCACAGAATTTTCATTTTGTTGTTGTGGTGAGAACGTTAAAAATCTACTCATAGCAACTTTCAAGTGTACACTACGGTAGTATTAACTCTAGTCACCATGCTTTACCTTAGATCCGAGAACTTATTCATCTTCTAACCGGAAGTCTGTGCCCTTGATCACCCGGTCTTCTTTTACCTCAGCCCCTGAAAAACACCATCCTTTCCATTCTATCTCTTCAGCTTTTTTTGAGTCTACACAGAAATGAAATTACACAGTATTTGTCTTTCTCTGTCTGATTTATTTCATTGAGCATAGTGCCCTCAAGGTATACCCACATTGTCCCAAGTGGCAAGATTTCATTCTTTTTCATAGCTGAGTAATATTCCATTATATATATATTATATACTACATCTTCTTATCCATTCATCCACCGAAGGACACTCAGCTTGTTTCCATGTCTTGGTTATTGTGAGTAATGCTGCTGTGACATGGATGTGCAGAAAACTCATCAAGATAGTGATTTGATTTCCTTCCAATATATACCCAGAAATGGAATTGCTGGATCCTATGGCAATTCTATCTTTTTTTAATTATTTTTTTTTAACTTTTGGCCACATCATGGGGCTTTCCTGATTGCTCAGATGGTAGAGAATCTGCCTGCAATGCAGGATTCCCAGGTTCGATCCTAGGTTGAAAAGATTCCCTGGAGAAGTGAATGGCAACCCACTCCAGTATTCTTGCCTGGAGAATTCCAAGGACAGAGGAGACTGAGGGTTATAGTCCATGGGGTCGCAAAGAGTTGGACATGACTGAGCACCTAATGTTGTCGCTGTCACTGGGGCATGCAGGATCATAGTTCCCCAACCAAGCTTAGAGCCTTAATCACTGGACCACAAAGGAAGTTCTGGCAACTCTATTTTTAATTTCTGGAGGAACTTCCATACTGTTTTCCCAAAGTAGTTGCACCAATTTACATTCCCACCAGCAGTACAGAAGTCTTCCCTTTTCTCCACATCTTCGCTAACACTTGTTATCTCTTGTCTCTTTGGTGATGGCCTTTATGACAGGCGTGAGGTGATGTTTCATGGTGGCTTTGATTTGCATTTCTCTGATGATTAGTGGTGTGCATCTTTCCATGAACCTGTTGGCTATCTGGATGTCTTTGGAAAAATGTCTATTCGGGTCCTTTGCCCATACTGAAATAGAATTAAATTTTCTGCTTCCTCTCCCTCCCTCTTATTACTTTATATAGCAATCCTTTTGATGCATAACTTTACAATTTAGTCTCTGGATCACAGACTATTCAAGTGGAACTATGACATTTAGAGGAGAAATTAACATTATCAGCACCGTGGCTGTCATCAGAGATGATTAAAAAGGCTTTGGGGGGAATTCCCTGGCAGTCCAGTGGTTAGAGTTTGGCACTCTCACTGCTGGAGCCCTGGTTCAATCACTGGTCAGGGAACTCAGATTCAAAAAAAAAAAAAAAAAAAAGGCACTTGGGGACTGGCCTCTCTCCTCCTTGGGGAGAGGGTGGAGCATATTTTTAGGGAGGATGCTGCTGGCATTTGGTCCGGCAGAAACATACAGTCATCACCATCGCTGATGGAAGTTCAAATATATGTAGAAGGGTTTGGACTGAGACTGAGAAGCTGAAAGGCATACAAACCCAGAGCTCGGCCACACTGGGCTTTCAACACTTTCTCCTCTTCTGACTGTCTGTCTGTTGGCTTCCACCAGTAGGCGCCCTAGAGGAAGACTGAAAGGTTGGAGTCCTGTCTGCTTTTGGTTCCTCCGGTTGACCTGGCCCTTCCCCCAAGCCTTGGCAACAGCCACTTGGCAATAGCTTGGCGGCACCCTCTCCCTGGGCTCTGATTTCTAACTCTGCAGGGCTCCTTCCCTGAGCTTTGAGGCCTGTATCCAAGCTCTTTCTTGAGTTCTTCCAGCCTTGAAGGTGGCACAGGCTCCCTGTGGCCATTGCCTCCTGCTGCCTGGTTAATCAATTCTCTGTATTATATCCTAAATTAAACCCCCAATGCCAAGAAGCATCAAAAGAAGATGCTCAAGCCCAGCGATTATCAGAGAAATGTATATCACATGAAAACAACAGTGAGATACCATTTCTACCCATTAGACTGGCAAACACACACAAGCACAGATAATATGAAATAAATGCTGGCAGAGATGTAGGGCTACAGGAGCCTTTGTGTACTGCTGCTGGAAATACAGACTGGCACGGTCATTGTGGAGAAGAATTTGTCAGTATCTAGTTCAATTAAGTATGTACACACCTGGCCTAAGACCCTATAATACTGTGTCACCTAAGATCCAAGGTATATGCTGTCATGTGAGACAAAGTTTGCTGTAGCTTTATTTTTGGTGACAGGGAGAAGCAGGTAGGACACTAGGGAGCACTGTGGGCCCAGGGGTTGGGACTCTGTGCTTTTGCTGGGTTCAGTCCCTGGTGGGAGAACTAAGATCCCACAGGCTATAGAGCACAAGCAAAAAAAAAAAAAAAAAAAACAACCAACCAAACAAAAGATTTACATGTAGACCCAGTGTCATAAAGAGAGCCTCCAAGCATGATGCTGAGTGACTTCTGTGGCCAGCAAGGACAGATTAAGCCATCTGAACCCCAGCTTTCACTGAGAACAACTAGGCAAGCTCAACAACGCATGAAAATATTTGCTGGAAAACGTGCAAGTGATAACAGGTAGTGAAGACTCATGAGGCCAAGATATGGAAGAGGGAGCAAAGTGAGAGAGACATGAGCTCAGCATTATCCTCTAAGGCCACCTGCTTGGGTCCCACAGGGTCAGAGAAGCTGAGCAGAGCTGTGGACAGACTTACAGGGCAGAGGGTCCAAACCTGGAGTTCAGGGCCCACCAAAGGTCTAAGAGTGAGTGTAAGGTGGAACTAGAATAGCCCTTGACAAGATTGCGGTCCTGTCCCCTAAGGGACTATACTCAAGATCTGAGCTATTTCAATCCCCAGAAACTGGATTCAGGAAATCTGGGATTTCTCATGTACCAGCTGTCCACCAGATGCAAGTATAGATTGTCTCTGGACTAAAGAGTGGAGTCCTAACCAGGACCACCAGGGAATTCCCTATTTGTAGTTTTGTTGATAAAGGCCATTCTGACCTATGTGAGATGATATGTCATCCCAGTTTTGATTTGCATCTCTCTAAAAGATTCTTTACATAGGACTACAACTTTCCAAGATATTTGCTGAAACTGGCTCCTGATGAAAGATCAAAGAGGAATTTCGAAAATACAGCATCACTTGCTTCCTTTTAGATCAAAGAGCAAAATGAATATCTTGATTGTGTGGCAATTCCTTTAAAAACCCTTCCTCCAATATATCGTTGCTCTCTACCATGAGCTTTATTAACATAAAACGTTAAAATAGTTGATATATACATTGTGCCCAGCAAGTAAATTGGCAATCTGACCTAAATTCAACAAGATAAACCAGAAGCAAGATAATTTACCAAATTAAAGCCCTTTAAATATTATTGTGTATGGTATTCATTCCATGATGCAAGGGGTAGCATTTTGTCCTTACTGGAATGGACAGTCAGTGTGGCCTCCTCTGCCATGGAATTGACTGGTGTCGCCCTCTAGCGTGAAGCAGCTGGCTTGGTGGGTAGGAGGGTGGCAGGCCCTCTTTCAGACTCAGTTGTCATTCCAGCTGGGTGGCAACACCTCTGAGGCAGGGCCAGGGTCTCCAGAAGGCTGTGTATACAAAGCTGTGTACATTTTGACTCAGCGTTCGGTGTACGGAGCTGTTTCTCTTGCAGCCAGGATTTGCGGGTGCGGGCATCAGGGGCTGGAAGCTTCCTAATCCCTCGACTTTGTGCTCTGCTGGGCACAGAAAGTTAACCATCAGAGCCACCAACAATAGATGAGAGCTCCGATCTCTCCACAGCCTCTCCAACAATTGTTTTTATCCTGGCCATTCCAGTGAGTGTAAAGTGATATCTCATTCTGGTTTTCAGTGGTGTTTCCTGGGACTTCCCTGGTGGTCCAGTTGCCAAGACTCCACACTCCCAATGCAAGGGATCTGGGTTCAGTCCCCGGTTGGGGAACTAGATCCCACATGCTGCAGCTAAAGACTCTACATGCCACAACTAAGACCCAGTGCAGCCAAAGAAATAAAAATTCTGTTGCCTGAGGGATAAATAGGATGCATTGTTTTTCACATGTTTATTATCCACTCATATGTTTTCTTTGGTAAACTGCCAATTTAAATCTTTTTTCTGTTTTTTATATTGTGATTTCACAAATAGGTAGAGACATTGATCCAGCCAAGATACTGAAGGAGGAAACAGACAGAACAGGCTCCATCTTGAAAGCAGGACTCCATCTTGGGCCAGACTGTGGACTTTGAGCTATATGCCCAGTATCTGTGGAAACAACATACCAACTGGAAAACCAGGTCCCTGGAAGAAAGAGCCCCAGGGCTCGTACCTAGACTCTCTGTTGCCTAAAAGAATATCCTAATTATCTGTGTAACCAAATAGAATCATACATTCTATTATGCTTATTGGGGTATGATCACAGGCCTATTGATAATCGTCCACTGTTAACTACCTAAGCTTAAGGCATATGAATCATGGGTTAACTTTCATTGTATCTTTCTTTTCCTTTGTTCAGACTAGTTTCAGGGAATTTGGGGAGGTGGGTTTGGGCACATACACTTAGGGTATATAAGGTTTTCACAAAAACTGGTCGGGGTCCTCGGCTAAGAGGAGACTCTGCCTTGGGCCAGCAGGTGTAATAAACTGCACTCCACTGTCTGCACTGGCCTTCTGAGTGCGTTTGTTTCCTGGAATGCATGGCTACAACACTACCTTTCCATCACCTCGAGATTCCCTTCTGTCTCTTTTATAATCACACCCCGTTTCCTCTGCCTCCAGCCTTTCCATATTCCTTGGTAATCAAGATCTGTTTGGTTTTGTTTTTAGCTGTGCAGCACGTAGAATCCTATTTCCTTAACTAGGGACCCATGCTCACTGCAGTAGACACCTGGAATCTTAACCAATGGCCTGCCAGGGAAGTCCTGGGATTGCTTTTCAACACTGAGCACAATCCTCTGGAGATTCTTCCAAATTATTGAGCGTATCACTAGTTCCTTCCTTTGTATTTCTGAGGGCTTCATAGTGTAGATGGACCACAGTTCTTTAATCATCCATTATTGAAAGACATTGGAGTTCTTCACAATTCTGGGCTATTACAAAGGAGCTACATACTGCTATAAACATTCATGTACAGATTTTTGTGTGAAAGTAAATCTATATTCTCTAGGATAAATGCCCAGGACTACAATTGCTAGGTCATACAGTAATTGCATGTTTACTTTTATAAGAAACCTGCCAAACTGTTCTCCATAGAGGCTGTACCATTTTGCATTCCCATCAGCACATAGGAATGATTCAGTTCTCTGTACCCTCACTGACATTTGGTGTTGTCACGATTTTTTTATTTTACTATTCTGACAGGCATGTGGTGATAATCTCATTATGATTTTAGTTTGCCTTCTCCTACTGGACAATGATGCTGAACATCTTTTCATGAGCTTAGTGGCCATCAGTGTACCCTCTTTGGTGAAAGATCTTTTCATGTCTTTTGCCCATTTTCTACTTGGATTGATTTACTGTTGGGTTTTGAGTTCTTAATATATTTACAATACTAATCCTTTCTCAGATATATGGTTTGTAGGGATCTTCTCCCAGTCGGTAGTTGGTCTTTTCATGCTCTCACTTAACAGAGTCTTTCAGAAAGCAAAAGCTTTTAAATTCTAATGAAGCCTGATTTATTAATGTTTTCTTGTATGGATGGTCTTCCCAGGTGGCACAGATCATTCTTTTGGTGTCAAATTAAGAACTCTTAGCCTAGCCCTAGGTCCCAAAGGTTTTCTCTTTTTTTTCCCTTGAAAGTTTTGTATTTATGTCCATGATCCATTTTGAGTTAATTTTGAGAATATAGTGTGAAGCTTAGAGACTTAGGTCAAGGTTTATTTTATTTTTTAAAACTACTCTGAATGTTTAAAATTTGTTTGTTTGTTCTGGCTGTGCTGGGTCTTAGTTGCATCATGCAGGATCTTTTGTTGCATCACAACGGACTCCCTAGTTGTGGTGCTTGGGCTTAGTTGCCCAGTGGCAAGTGGGATCTCAGTTTCCTGACCAGGGATCAAATCTGTGCCCCCTGCAGTGGAAGCAGAGAGTCTTAACCACTGGACTGCCAGGAAAGTCCCTAAATGATATTGCATTGTAGATTTTGGTGTCCACATGTTTATATTTAGTATATAGAAATACAACTGATTTTTGCGGTATTCTGCAGCCTCGTTAAATTTCCTGTATTAATTCTAGGAGCTTCTTGGTACACTCTTTGAGATTTTACACATAGACAACTATGTCACCTACAAATTGGGACGGCTGTATTTCTTCCTTTTTGATCTGTATGCCTTTTATTTCCTTTTCTTGCCTTAATGCACTAGCTAGGACTTCTAGCACTATCTTGAATAAGGATAGTGAGAGCAGACATCCTTGTTTTGTTCCCTCTAGATCTTAAGGGAAAAACAGTGTTTCATCTTTAAGTATAATGTTAACTGTAGGATTTTTGTTGTTGTTCAGTTGCTCAGTCATGTCCGACTCTTTGCGACTTCATGGACTGCAGCACGCCAGGCTTCCCTGTCCTTCACCATCTACTGGAGGTGATTTTTGTAGATGCTCTTAATCAAATTCAGGAAAGTCCTCCTCTATTCCTATTTTTATGAGAGTTCTGCATCATGAATAGGTGCTGAATTTTGCCAAATGCTTTTTCTGTATCCATTAACATAATCATGTGAATTTTTCTTCTTTAGGCTGTTCATATGAGCTGCACTGACTAATTTTCAAATATTGGACCAGCCTGCATCTCCGGAATAAGATTCTCCTTGGCCATGATGAATGTCTTTCTATATTTTGCTGAATTCCATTCACCAATATTTTGTGAAGCTTTTTTTGTGTCTAGGTTCTTGAGGAATATGGGTTTGTAGTTTTTTCTTTTAAAATTTTCTTTGCCTAGTTTTGGTGTCAGGGTAATACTAGCCTCATAAAATAAATTAAGAAGTACTTCCTCCTCTTCTATTTTCTGGAAGAGATTGTGAAGAATGGATATTAATTCTTCTTTAAATGTTTGCCAGAATTCTCCACTGAGACCTTCTGTGACTAGAAGTTTCTATTTGAAGGAAATTTTTTTTTTGAAAGAGGTCCCTCTCAGAAGGTGAGAGCAGCCCTGGGGTATGGGGTTGTTAGAGGGTTTTTTTTTTTTTTTTTGCTTTTATTTATTTATTCATATTTATTTGGCTATACTGGGTCTTCGCTGCAACATGTACAATCTTTATTTGTGGCATGTGGGATCGAGTTCCATGATCAAGGATTGAACTTAACGCTGCACTGGGAGCACAGAGTCTTAGCCACGGGACCACCAGGGGAGATTTTAAATCATCAATTCAATTTCCTTAATAGTTATAGAACTATCCAAAGTATTTATTTTATATTGAGTAAGCCTTGGTAGTTCGTGGGTTTGGTCTTGTTTTGCTGAGCCAGGTCTTAGTTGTGGCATGTGAAGACTCTTGAGAGTCCCTTGGACTGCAAGGAGATCCAACCAGTCCATTCCCCAACCAGGGATAGAACCCTGGCCCCTGAACTGGGATGGTGGAGTTACAGTCTTGGCTACTGGACCACCAGGGGAGTCCCAGGAGTTTGTGTTTTTGAAGAATTGATCCATTTCCATTTCTTTTTTTTATTTTAATTTTTGGCTTTGCAGCACATCTTGGACAATCTTAGTTCCCTGACCAGGGATCAAACTAGGGCCCCCTGGTGGAGGTGCAGAGTCTTAACCACTGGACCGCCAGCGAAGTCCCTGTCCGTTTCCATTTCTATTTAAATTGTCACATTCATGTAAGTTACTGGTAGAATTCCTGATCCTTTTGATGCCTGAAGGGTCTGTGGTGATATCCCCCATTTCATTCCTGATACTCATCATTTGTTTCTTCTCCTTTTTTTCTCTGTCAATCTTCTAAAGGTTTGTCAATCATACTGATCTTTTCTTTCATTAATTTTTTCATTAGTTTTTCTGCTTCCCCTGTCCTTGATTTCTGGTCCCATGTGTATTGTTTCCTGTCTTTGGCTTGCTTTTGGTTCATTTTGTGTTTCTTTTTCTACTTTCTGGAGGTGGGAATTCAGGTTATTGATTTGAGACTTTTCTTCTCTGAGGTATGCATTTAGTGCTATATATTTCCCTCACAGCACTGCTTTAGCTGTGTCCAACACATTTTGCTATGCTGTATTTTCATTTTCATTTTGCTGACAAATGTCTGTCTAGTCAAAGCTATGGTTTTTCCAGTAGTCATGTATGGATGTGAAAGTTGGACCGTAAAGAAGGCTGAACACCAAAGAATTGATACTTTTGAACTGTGGTGCTGGAGAAGACTCTTGAGAGTCCCTTGGACTGCAAGGAGATCCAACCAGTCCATTCTAATAGGAAATCAACCCTGAATAGTCATTGGAAGGACTGATGCTGAAGCTGAAGCTCCAATCCTTTGGCCACTTGATGTGAAGAGCCCACTGGTAAAGACCCTAGTGCTGGGAAAGATTGAGGGCGAAGGGAGAAGGGAGTGGCAGAGGATGAGATGGTTAGATAGCGTAACTGAGTCAATGGACATGAATTTGAGCAAACACTGGGAGATAGTGAAGGACACAGAAGCCTGGCGTGCTGGAGTTCATGGGTTCACAAAGAGTCACATACAACTGAGTGACTGAACAACAACCACAACAGACCAGTGATCAGTGACAAGGCCCTGGCCCTTTGACTTTGCAGAAAAGAATTCCCACACAGATGGAAAGCAGTGAAACAAGTAAAGAGTTTATTAGGAGGAAGAGAGTATAATACATGTAGATAGACACACTGAAAAGGAAGAGTTAAAATTTTACATAACCTCTTGCTCATCTGCCTCTGTAACTCAGCTTGCTCCTTGCAAAGTCTAGATCACATAGGTCATGCAGTCTCAGAAAGTGGGGACTTATAATAGTAGGAACTGGAGATTATCTCACTCACCCTTGTTCTGCTCTTTGCAACTGCCAGGCCCTTGCAAACCTGCTTAATCATACCTGTCTGTGTAAAAGTCAGACATCCCCCTCCCCATCTTGACTGCTGTTCTCTCGTGCGTGAAACCCCTTAGTTTAAACGAGCCTATTAACAGCCAGTGTTGCCCACTACAGTCTGTCTATAAAAACTCTGTAACCCCTTTGGTCGGGGGCTCAGAGCTTGGAGTGTTAACTCCTCTGGGCCCGCTGGCGTAATAAACCTGAATTCTCCAACTCTCCGAGTATGGTGTTTGGTTTCTCGAGTACTGGTTTCTGCAACAACACAGGTGCACTCAGAGAGAGTCTCACCTTCGTGGTAGTTTAAATCACCTTTATGGGTCATTTCTTCTGGATTTCCTTTGGCCAATCATCTTGATTTGCCTGAGTCTATATTTGGCTTATCTCAAGATCCTCCCATGTGTGTGTGCATCTTTCAACCAAGATGGAATCCAGCAAAGAGGACTGTAAATAGCCTTAGCATCACTCCCCTTTTGACCTCCAAGGAGCCTTCTAGTTGGGAAGGTGTCCTTGACTTTGAGACTGAGAAATGTGTGGTCTCTTCTCCCTTATCTGGGCAAGGCTTAGCCTCCTCTCTCAATTATCTTGTTATTGATATTTTAGAGTTTCTGTCCACAGGGAATGAACTCAAATTGCTCACCCTGGGGGCGGGGGCCATCTACATCTTGGTTCACTATGACTATTGATTGGACTGATGCAAGAAAAAAATGGCCCAAGGGACTGGTTTGTCCTAAGACTTGAAACAAATCTGGCCATGGATTTCAAATACTGGAGGTTCCATCTGTGCCCTTGAATTGGTGCCTCCTAAGACTTGGATGCTAGATGATGGCCATGAGTGTGTTTGTATTTCATGTCCAAGACATGGTATTTGAGAAGATAGAACAATTACAGAAGAGCCTCAGTTATCATGTAAATGTGATGTTACTTACATATTTGATGAAAATTTAGGAGAAATGTATTGGGCTTTACAAGAACACTCTTAATTAAACATTTAAATTATACAACCCCAGACTTAAGCTACTCTAGACTTGGATTGGACAAGACTTTATGAGGAACTTCAAAATAACACTCAAATAGTTAACTATTAGAAAGCTCGGGTAATAGAGAGGTCACAACAGCTAGCAAAATTAATAGAAGACAGGAAAAAAATGTGCGTTGCTTCCCAAGAACCTGATTTAACCCTTCCCCATTGGTATATTTAAAGCTTCTTCTCTTTCAAGGCAAATATCAGGCTGCATTGTGAAATTCATCCTATTGTAATTCTGATCATTGTTTTGCTTTGCATTTTCCTTGCTGGCTCTTCAGGCATTGGCAATTTGCCCCTCGCCCAGAAAAAGTTGAAAGGACAGTGGAGATAATGAAGTATTGTAATGTGACGATTTCTTAATAACACAAGGAGGTGGTCCTTGGAAATATTCAAATGAAGAGTAGGAGCCTTCCATCTCCCCGGAGAAGATAAGGTGAGAGACTCCCCCTCCTGGACCTTTTCTTTCAGAATTTCCTCCTCATTCCTTTTAAATATATGCAAATCCTCTCATGACTCAGGAATGTCCCCCTCCTCCAGGGTCGGGGAGCATTGTTTTGCATTGTAATCAAGCTGCAGCCCCTGCAGACCTCCTGGCTTCCTGGGAGAGGTCTCACTATAGCCAACTGGACTCCAAATGGCCAAAGCTACCGGTTAGGGGCGTGAGGGCGGGGGGTGTCCCCCACCCCTTTGGAGAAGCCCCTGGCGTCAGCATCCCTCTGGCGGGGCGCCTGTGTTTGCACAGATTATTCTGATTTTTATCTTTTCTGCCTTTGTGGCCAGGTATTCCTGGTTGGGAGATTGTTTTCAGTTCTGTGTCTCCAACACACTTCACAGCCACGGAGAAAGGACACGTTTCCTTCAGTGGAGATGTGTTCCTTAAATATCCATCTGGAGGAAAAAGAAAAGAAAACACTTCTTTCCTCAAGTGTCACCATCAGGCAGAAAAGGGAAAAGTCATCAATGCACTGAGTCTTTTTCCCCTGTGAAAGTGCCTCCCTGTGCCAGGGCCGGGCGTGGGGGCTGGAAGACTGTACCAACCTTAAGTCTCACTGTGGCATGCCAAGTGGTTCCTATGCCACCTGTCATCTGAGCCCAAACCTCTGTGTCTTATCAGTGCTTCACAAATGCAACAGGCCTTTGTCCAAAAGGTAGAAAAGCTTCCTGTAACTGCTCACTTCTTGGGGTCTTCCTTGAATTGTGAAGGTGGCCAGGTTCACGTAAAAGGTTAATCAAGTGTTTGCATTTCTCCTGTGAATGTGTCTTGTGTTAGTTTCATTTCTGGGCCCAGCCGGAGACCCAAAGATGGTAAAGGAGCATTTACCTTCCATGTCCCTTTGGGTCACCCCTGCTTCCCCCAGAGATGTATGTGCAAAGGCTTCTCCAGCAGTGGTGGGAAAGGGGGGAGATGCTGAGGGGACTTGGAAAGAAAGAAGAAAGGAAGGGGCAATGGAAGAAGGGTCCAAGCGAGAGACCCCACACCAGCCCCTCCCCCAGGAACTCAAAAGGTGCATTTCCTCTGGGAAGCAATGGTGATCAGGCCCGGAGAATTTCCACCAGCCCCCTTACAATTTAAAAATGGTCAAGCCCTGATAGGGATAAGTCAACGCTTCCGCCCTCAGAGGGACTTGCATTTCAATACCCTTGAGTTCCTAGAGGCGGGGAGAGCCTTCCAAGTGTGCGAACCCACAATGGCCCCTCCCCACTCGAGAGGCCTTTATTCCTGGAGGCCATTGTGAGCAGACCCGACTAATTTCTCAGACTTCCCTTAAAACTTAAAAGTGCCCCAAGACCCAAGCTTGGAGAAGCAAATGTCCCGCCGGCAAAGGGACTTGCCTCTCAATGCTGTGTCCTTTGAAAGGAAAACAGGACTTTGGCCAGCTTCCCTGAGTTCTTCAAAACAAAGATCTGGAAAACCAACCTGGATCTCAGGATTAGACCCTACAGAGCGTCTGCAACCTGGAAGTCTTTTTTTTTTTCCCCCTCTTTTAAGAAATAATAAATAAACCCTGACCCCTGCTGGACACCATGGACAAAAATCAATTCCAGTTGTACTGGAAATGCAAAAGGCAAAATGGCAAAACTTGTAGAAGATGACAGGAGAACACTTTCATGATGTTTGCAGTTGAGAAAGACTTTCTTAAGTGGGATACAAAAAGTACTAACTTGTAGGAGATGTTGATAAATGAGTGTTTTTTGAGCTCCCAGAGCACTGGGTTAGTTTGATATTTTCTGTTCCACACTCCCACCCCCCTGCCCCCATCTCCCCCCAGAGTGGCTTCTGGCTTCTCCTTTCTGTTGCTCCAAGCTCCTGCTTTATGGGGAGCAGGTAGGATTACCCCAAGAGGATGAGCCCCTCAGCTACAGAAGTGCACTTTGTTTTGGGTGTTTTCTGAGATGTCCTGTCCTTGCCTGCTTTGTTATGCTCTTCATCCTTTGACGATATGTATCCCCTGCTTGGCTTCTGTTCGGTCTCCTCCCGAAGTCCTCCAGATCCTATAGCTCTTGCTGTTGGTAGGGACATTGGGTTACCGTCACAGAGTCAGCTCATGACTTGGATAGAGTGCTCTGATCTCAGGATGGGGCGGCCTCACTGTGGACTCTGCATGCCAATGCTAACTGCCTTGGGGCTGAGATCTGTCTCTTAGGGTTTTTTTTGGCAATTTAATTTTAACATCTTTCCCCAATTTTCCCAATTTATGCATTCTTTTTGTCTCTTAGTTTTGTTGAAAAATTTTTTTTTCTGGGGGGGAGGGGGAGTTCCATGCAACTTATTGCCTTTGTGACATCACTGGAAGAGTCAAAACACTGTCTCACTTCCTTGCACTTTCTTAAAAAAATTATTTTATTGAAATATAGCTGATGTACAATATTGTGTTAATTCCCTTCTCTGATTGTCAACCTGATGTGAAGAACTGACTCATTTGAAAAGACCCTGATGTTGGGAAAGATTGAAGGCGGGAGGAGAAGGGGATGACAGAGGAGGAGATGGTTGGATGGCATCACCAACTCAATGGGCAAGAGTTTGGGTAAACTCCGGAGGTTGGTGATGGACAGGGAGGCCTGGAGTGCTGCAGTCCATGGGGTCGCAAAGAGTCAGACATGACTGAGAGATTGAACTGATACTGATACTGATTGTGGTAATTGCCACTGTACAGCAAAGTGACTCAATTATACACATATATGTTCTTTCTCATATTATTTTCCATTATGGTTTATCACAAGATATTGAACATAGCTCCCTGTACTATGTAGTAGGACCTTGTTTCTTAGCCATCCTATATAAAATAGTTTGCCTCTGTGAATCCCAAAGTTCAATTCTTCCCTCACCCATCCCCACTCCCCCTTGGCAATCACAGGTCTGATCTCTATGTCTGTCAGCCTATTTCTTAGATGTTTGTGTCATATTTTAAATTCCACATATCAGTGATATCATGTGGTATTTGTCCTCCTTCTTCTGACTTACTTCACTAGTATAATAATCCCTACCTCATATTCTTTTTTTTTAAGAGTTGTCCAGGCTGTTCTTTTATTTAGTTATTTTTAAAATATTTATTTGGACATGGTATCTTCCATCATCATTGTAGCATGCAGGAAGTTTTTTTTCAGTTGAGGCATGTGGGATCTAGTTCCCTGATCAGGGATGGAACCTAGATCCCACACATTGGGAACCTGGAGTCTTAAGCCACTGGGCCACCAAGCAAGTTCCCAGGCCAATCTTTTTTTATGTCTGTTATTTTTAAGGAAAAGATTCCTCTAAGGTGAGCCAAGCTCAGCAACTCATTTTAACTTAGAGCAACTATTTGCTGCTTCACAAGATTCAGCCATCTAACAGGATTCTCCTAAGTCAGCTCTCATTCCAGCTGCTGCTGCTGCTAAGTCACTTCAGTTGTGTCCGACTCTGTGCGACCCCATAGACAGCAGCCCACCAGGTTCCCCCATCCCTGGGATTCTCCAGGCAAGAACACTGGAGTAGGTTGCCATTTCCTTCTCCAATGCATGAAAGTGAAAAGTGAAAGTGAAGTCGCTCAGTCGTGTCCAACTCCTAGCGATCCCATGGACTGCAGCCTACCAGGCTCCTCCGTCCATGGGAGTTTCCAGGCAAGAGTACTGGAGTGGGCTGCCATTGCCTTCTCCGCTCATTCCAGCAGTGCTCTGCATACCTGCTTGGGAAGCTCCGAGGGAAGCAGATGAAATTAATTAGGATACAGCCCATCAAAGCCAGGGCAAGTATTTCACCAGCTGTGTACAGAGACCTTCTCACAACCATGGCAAAGGCCACAGAATAAATATTTTTACCACTGAGAGTTTCATAGTCACTGTCCTTTTTGACTCACTCCTCCTCTCTTCAGCTCTCTGTCCTGACAGTCTCAGCCAGTCCACCATGTTTGTTCTCCCAGAGGCATAAGGATTTCTTTTTAGCTTATTTTTGTGGTTTACCCAACTAACCGGGAAATCAGGCCTTTGGGACAGAAGGTAAAATCAAATAAACAATCCTCTGAATGTCTGGGAAATGGCTGCTGGGCCTTCAACTTCAGGAGACACTTGGGCCAGCTGTGCTCTTCTACGCGGGGTCCTCCTCGTCCATCACCACGTCGTAGCTGGTTCATATTCTTTTTTAAAGGAATGAGTTTGATCAAATGAGTAATTAGCACCTACTGATGTGATCAAGCTGGTTCCTCTAACTTGCTGAGTAATAATTTCTATGAAAAGATTTCATCACATTGAATTACCTTTGTATTTTTGGACTAGACCCTACTTGCCCATACATAATATACTGATCTTTTGTTACATTGAGGGAATCCACACAGTTATTTTTTCCATTTGCTTATAAAAAAATATAGGCAAGTATCTTTTTGACTTCAGGGTAGGGAAGGACTTCTTAAACCAAGCATAAAAGGCATTAATCTGTTACAAATTTTGGTATATTTAACTATGTTAGAATTGGGGACTTCTGTTTAGCAAAGACTCAAGAAAGTGAAAAGGCAGGCCACAGACTGAGAAAATATGTGTAACATTCGTAACTGACACAAGATTAGTATCTAGAACATAGAAACAATTCTTACAAATTAGTGGATGGGTAAACAAGGGAAACAGCAACTGACTTTATTTTCTTGGGCTCCAAAATCACTGCAGATGGTGACTACAGCCATGAAATTAAAAGACACTTGCTCCTTGTGTTGTAGCCATGCGTTCTGGGAAACAAACTCACTCAGAAAGACAATGCAGATAGTGGAGTGCAGTTTATTACACCCGTGGGCCAAAGGAAGGGTCTCCTCTCAGACAAGGATCCCAACCAGTTTTTGTGAAAACCTTATATACCCTAAGTGTTTGTGCCCAAACCCACCTCCCCAAATTCCCTGAAACTAGTCTGAACAAAGGAAAAGAAAGAAACAAAGTTAACCTGTGATTCATTTGCCTTAAGCCTAGGTAGTTAACAGTGGACAATTATCTATAGGCCTGTGGTCATACCCCAATAAGCATAATAGAATAATGATTCTATTCAGTTACACAGATAATTAAGGTATTCTTTTAGGGAGAGTCTAGGTTCGAGCCCTGGGGCTCTTCCTTTTGGGGTCCTGGTTTTCCAGTTGGTATGTCGTTTCCACAGATATTTGGGCCACAGTCCGGCCCAAGATGGAGTCCTGCTTTCAAGATGGAGCCTGTTCTATCTGTTTCCTCCTTCACTTGGAAGAAAGGTTATGACCAACCTAGACAGCATATTAAAAAGCAGAGATATTACTTTGCCAACAAAGGTCCATCTAGTCAAGGCTATGGTTTTTCCAGTGGTCATGTATGGATGTGAGAGCTGGACTATAAAAAAAGCTGAGCGCCGAAGACTTGATGCTTTTAAACTGTGGTGTTGGAGAAGACTCTTGAGAGTCCCTTGGACTTCAAGGAGATCAAACTAGTCAATCCTAAATAAAATCAATCATGAATACTCATTTGAAGGACTGATGCTGAAGCTGAAGCTCCAATACTTTGGCCACCTGATGTGAAGAACTGACTCATTAGAAAAGACCCTGATGCTGGGAAAGATTGAAGGCAGGAGGAGAAGGGGACGACAGAGGGTGAGATGGCTGGATGGCATCACCGACTCAATGGACACGAGTCTGAGCAAGTTCCAGGAATTGGTGATGGACAGGGAGGCCTGCTGTGCTGCCATCCATGGGGTTACAAAGAGTCAGACGCGACTGAGCAACTGAACAACAACAAATCAGTAGGCAAATGGAAAAAGAAAACACTACAAAAAAGGGCAAAAATCAAAACGAGGTGCAACATAAAAGAGAAAATGCAAATGACCAAGAAACTTGGGAAGAAAAGATTTGTCTTGCCAGTGTCAATGAAAATAATCAATAAGCAATCTATAATAGAATAGAAAAGAGTTTTAACTGAGCCAAAGTGAGGACTCTGTGGTGACCCAAGGATGAAAAAGCAGATAAAACCAAGGAGGGCCTTGGAATGCAGGAACAGAAAAACTACACCCTTATCGTCCTTCCCTCCCCCATGTAATTTCAGGTCCTTCTGAGCAGGATAACCTGTCTCCCCTCCTACCCCATAGGGGGAAGGTATTTGCCTTACTCTTCCCTCCACCCTTCCATTGAGGCTCAGCTGGTAAAGAATCTGCCTGCAATGTGGGAGACCTGGGTTCGATCCCTGGGTTAGGAAGATCCCCAGGAGAAGGGAAAGGCTACCCACTCCAGTATTCTGGCCTGGAGAATTACACAGTTTACAGTCCATGGGGTCGCAAAGAGTCGGACACAATTGAGTGACTTTCACTTCACTTCACTTCCTTCCACCCAGTATACGTGCCTCATACAATCAGCAAATGACCCACAAGACCATTATCCCACTTGTACCCCAGGTATAAAAATGTGAGAGTTGGACTGAAAAGAAAGCTGAGCGCCAAAGAATGGATGCTTTTGAACTGTGGTGTTGGAGAAGACTCTCGAGAGTCCCTTGGACTGCAAGGAGATCCAACCAGTCCATCCTAAAGGAGATCAGTCCTGAGTGTTCATTGGAGGGACTGATGCTGAAACTGAAACTCCAATACTTTGGCCACCTGATGTGAAGAGCTGACTCATTTGAAAAGACCCTGATGCTGGGAAAGATTGAAGGTGGGAGGAGAAGGGGACAACAGAGGATGAGATGGTTGGATGGCATCACTGACTCAATGGACATGAGTTTGAGTAAACTCTGGGAGTTGATGATGGACAGGGAGGCCTGGAGTGCTGCAGTCCATGGGGTCGCAAAGAGTCGGACACAACTGAGTGACTGAACTGAACTGAAGGACCCCTGCTCAACGTCAGTTCTCCCTTGAGCTGGCCCGCTGGTCTAACAGCGTCTCCCACTCTAATAAACTTTATTTCTCTCTCACTCTGCCTCATGTCTGGAAATTCTTTTCCAACCCGTGACCAGACCACGACAGACTCTAGCCTGGAAGACAGCTTCTCAGAGTCAGTCAGAGCCTGAAACAGTGTTCTGGAGATGCATGGTGTTCAGAGCAATTCCATAAATTGTCAGAACAAAGAACATCAAACAAGTCAAGGATACATTCCTTTAAGTTAAAAAAAAAAAACACAAAACAACAACAAAAAAAACCCAGACCAGCATGTATATGATGAGTCAGTAAGGCCTTGGCACCTGGGAAGGGAACATTTTCATCCAAGCAGCCCCAGGAAGGGGAGTGTTTCATTTTTATTTTTATCATGGACAGTCTTTACTTCTGGTCAATGTGTCCTTTTCTTTCATAATTAAAGCAGATGTACAGTTTATGTTCAATAGGCCACAAACAGTCTTAAATTTGAGTTAAGTCATGCATAAGCCAGAATGCCTTCCCCAGACCTCAGTGCGTGAACATTTCTACCATAATTAGTAATCAGGAAAATGCAGGATCATAGTGAGAGAGCATTTCCACCCACCAGCCTGGCAGATATGAAGTCTGAAAAAACCCAGTGGTTAACATGGCAAATTTTGTGTTATACATATTTTTTTTTTCAAAATTTTAAAAAGCATGAGAATGATAAATCCATCTGTGGCTTATTGTTGCGATGGGGCATTGGAGTGGTGGGGTCAGGATGGTATATGGCCCTGTGCCAGGGTTGGGTGGTGGCTTCATAGGTGTTAATGAGCTTTATTCTTTAAACAAACAAAATGAAAATGGGCCTTGAGTGGACCTGTCTGACAGATAGTGAGTAATCCAATTCTCTGCATCTGCATAAAAAAAAAAAAAAACAACTAGAAAACCAAATACCCATGACTTGTTCTTAAAACGAACACGAGAAGCCCCTTGGGTCCACCATTTGCTTCCTCTATGTCATCAACAGGGTTTTCAGTGGAATAGTCCCTGACAACTACTGTCAAGTGATCTTTGACAAAAGAGCAAAGGCAATTCAATAGAGAATGAATAATCTTTTCAAGAAATGGTGCTGGAACAACTGGATGTCCATATGCCAGAAAAAAAATAATCTAGATACAGACTTTATGTCTTTCAAAAAAATTAACTCATAATGAGTAATGTGGAATGTGAAACTAAAAAGTCTGAAAGATGATGACCTAGAGGAAAATCTAGGTGACTTTGCATTTGGTGATGACTTCTTTGGCTACACCACCAAAGGCACGAGCCATGAAAAACACAGAGGCAAACTCAAAGAATTAGGAGAGTACAATCTCTTCATTCTAGGATTCAGGCAGGAGGTAGATGCCCCCACACCCACCCCCTGTAAACCAATTGGAGATTCATTCCCTGTGGACCAAAACTCCAAGATGAGAAGAGCAGGACAATTAAAGGAGGAGGCTAGGCCCTGTCCAGATCACATTTCTCATTCTAGAAGTCAGGAGACCTCTCCGACCACGCATGCGCAGAAAGGCTCCTTGAAGGTCAAAGTGGGGAGTGATGTCAAGGGATGCTCTACCCACAGGCCTCTGGGATAGAATCCATCTTGGCTAAGAGATGTGTGTGCACACATGGGAATATCCTGAGTTGTACCAAATATGGACTGTGAACCGGGCAAATCAAAATGATTGGCCAAAGGAATGCCCCATATAAGTGATTTAAACTACCACAAGGGTGTGACTCAAGGAGTCTCCCTCTGAGTCTGCCCATGTGTCTATCCACACATATTATTGTCCTCTTTTCCTCTTACTAAACACTTTACTTGCTTCAATACTGTCTTTGTGGGAATTTTTTTAAAATTTATATATATATATTTATTTATTTATTGGCTGTGCTGGGTTTTGTTGTGGTGCACAAGCTTCTTTAGTTGTGGCATGCAGACTTAGTTGCCTTGTGGCATGCGGGATTTTAGTTCCCTAAGCAGGGATTGAACTCATATCTCCTGCATTGGAAGGCATATTCTTAACCACTGAACCACCAGGGAAGTCCCTGTGGGAATCCTTTTCTGCAAAGCCAAAGGGACAGGGCCTTTGTCACTGACCACTGGTCTAGTGGCTAGGATCTGGTGCTCTTACCACATCAACCGGGCCTCAATCTCTGGTTGTGAACCCAAGTTTCACTCCAAGCCATCACAGGCCGAGGCCACTCACCCGAGATCAAGATGACAGATGACAAAGAGGCCAGGCTCTTGAGAGATGAGAAGCTGGACAGTTTCTTGGTTGTGCTCTGGCCCCTGCTTCCCTGGGAGCTCCATTCTGGGGACGCCAGTGAGTAAAGTCATGAGTGACTACTGGGAAACAGGGCTTCCCAGTGGGGCACCCTGCAGGGCAGGGGTGAGGAAATATAGAGTCATGATAGCACCACTCCAGATCAGAACCTGGGCCAGAGTCACCTTGGTATTCAATGGCCATGGGGATTACAGTGGTGATACACCCGCCTTGTCTGTCTCTTGTCTGTTGCAGCCTGGTTGCCTGCCATACCTGTCTCCCTCCTGCTCTGCTGGGGTGGCCCTCCCCGTCCTCCTCTTTGCTGAGCTCAGATCAAAGCCACTGCTCCCAGATCCATTGTCAGCTCCCATCTTCTTCTCCCACACTCTCAGGTTTCGTACATTTGCTTTTTTTTGATCACCGGAAGACATGGACTCGACCTTCAGCAAGAAAAGGGATTTATTTGGCATGAGGCTGGGTAGATCATGCAATGAGCAGAATGTCTTATCTTAAGCAAGTCTCGAGATGTGCAGCTGTCACTTGTTTTGAGAGTGGTCCAGAGTATGAAAGGGCCCTGCAGAAGGTCAGGGCTGCAGACCAAGCTGCTAGGCCACTAGAGCTAGAAGATGCAGCCAGTCTAAAGGCTCAAGGGGATCTGTCCATGGTAGATAGTGATGCCGGGACAGAGTCTGGGGGAAAGCCTCAGTAGAAGGATTCCAGTACAGATACATAAAGGTTTGGAGCAAGGCCATATCTTCCATGGAAGAGCTATTCACCACTCAAAAAGCAGCTGTTGTCATGCTACTGGGCTGTGGTCCAGACTTCGAGCCTGATCCCAGGATATCAAGTGCCTATGTGACTGGTGATGCCCATCATGACCTGAATATTGGCAGACCTGCTGAGCCCTGCAGCCAGGCGGGCATGGCAGCAAACCAGTGGAGACGGCACCTTCCTGAACAGGCCCAACTGGGGCCCAAGGCCCAAGTCGGGTACACGGACAGGTAGTCAAGACCCCAGGTCACCTGCCTGCATCATACAGTACCCTCTCCCAGCTTACACCTTCTGGGCTTCTGGGCAGAGGTTCCCTATGACGGACCCATGCAGGGGAAACACTCAGACCTGGCTACTGGGTGTGTCACCATGGTGAGGTGAGTACTCCAGGTGGGCAGGATACTTGGCTGTCCCCTTGGTAGAGAGAGCTATGGCCTGAGATAAAGATGTCATGGAAAACAAGTTGACTGATTGGTCCGGGACCCAGGAGGAATAAGACTGGGTCAGTAGAAAGGGTTCTGCACCCAGTTCCAATGTGTGGTATGGAGGTCTTCCCCAGTTCAGATCAGTTCAGTTCAGTTGCTCAGTCGTGTCCGACTGTTTGTGACCCCATGGACTGCAGCACTCCAGGCCTCCCTGTCCATCACCAACTCCCGGACTTTACTCAAACTCATGTTCTTTGAGTCAGTGATGCCATCCAACCATCTCATCTTCTGTCATCCCGTTCTCCTCCTGCCCTCAATCTTTCCCAGCATCAGGGTCTTTTCAAAATGAATCAGCTCTTCACATTAGGTGGCCAAAGGACTAGAGTTTCAGCTTCAGCATCAGTCCTTCTAATGAACACTCAGGATTGATCTCCTTTAGGATTGACTGGTTGGATCTCCTTGCAGTCCAAGGGACTCTCGAGAGTCTTCTCCAACACCACAGTTCAAAAGCATCCATTCTTTGGCGCTCAGCTTTCTTTTCAGTCCAACTCTCACATCCATACATGACTGCTGGAAAAACCATAGCCTTGACTAGGTCTTCCCCAGCACCAAGCAATTCTCACACACCGGCTGGTGTAATTCAACGCAACAGCAACACACACTTTGAGTCTCCCTGGAGATAGCATCAGATCCCACAGGTTAAGGGCTCAGTCCCAAAAGACTGCCCCTCACCACTTCAGATACCAAGCACAAGCCAGGTTGTGTTAACGGACACAGATGCTCTCGAAACCCCGTCCTGTTGAGTTTTTATTAAGGCTTCCTCACACAGGCATTATTGATGAAAGCTTAGGCCCTCTTGGGCTAGAGGTCCTGACTTCTGGGCCCAGGGCATTGCTTCTATCAGAGCTCATGGGAAGGGCTCTGTAGAAACCTGCCATCTGGCTAACGTGGACTCCTCATAATCAGGGATCACCCGGCCAAGAAGACTGCTGTATTGGCAGGGCAGCTGATCCTGAGAACTTCAGGAGCACTGCTGCTCTCCAACGACAGTAAGAAGTATGTCTGTGACACACAGATTCACTAGGGGTTCAAGCCCTGGTCAGGGAACTAGATCCTGTATGGGGTAACTGAGTTCGCAGGCACAACTAAAGATCCCACACATGGCAATGAAGATCCTGCAAGCTGGCAACACACACCTGGTGCAGCCAAATAAATAAATCTTTAAAAAATATTAATATACAAGTAATTTAATAAACTTGATTGATAAACAAAATAAGCAACTGCACAATGGTGACCTAATAAGGAGAAAACCAGTAAACACTCTGAGATGTGGTGGGTAAAGGTCTGGTTCAGTCCTCCAGGAGAATCACCTAGACCAGTGGAGATGCTTTCTGAGGGAGAGAAAGATCTAGAATGGGTGATGGAGGAGGGTACAGTAGATGGCAAAATGGACACAAAGCGCTCTTGTTGGAGTCTGCCCTCATGTTTGAGACACTCACGGTCCTATCGACTGTGACTTTTGTCTCTCCTCCCACCAAGAGGCAGAGTCCATTTTGGCAGGCTGAGAAGCTGGACTTGCCAATGTGTAGTGCGTAGAGCCACATCCTCCAAAAAAGTTCAAGTTCCTTAAAAAAAAAAAAAAATGTACAGACATTAAAAAAAAAAAAGTTCAAGTTCCAGTCCTTGGTACCTGTGAACATGACCTTCTTTGGAATTAGTCTTTGCAGATGTTACTGAGTTAAGAGGGGGTCATGCTGGATTTGGGTGGGCCCTAAGTCCAAAGACTGGGGTCCTGAATTTGTATTAATTTATTTTGCTGCTCAGTGGTGAAAGTGCAAAGTCACAACCACTGGACTGCCAGGGTGTCCTTAGAAAGAAGAAGGAAAGTTGGACCTAGACACAGAGGAGACACATGGGGAAGAAGGTCATGTGAAGACAGAGACAAAAACTGGAGCCATGCAGCTATAAGGCAAGGAAGAGCAAAGATGGCTAAGAGCCCCCAAGCACCTAAGAAGAGGCAAAGGAGGACCACCCCCACTACCAGAGCCTTCGGAGGGAGCATGGCCCTACCAACACATTTATTTTGGACTTGAAGCCTCTAGAACTATGGAGAAAATACATTTCTGTTTCTGTTGTTTGAAGCCACCAAACTCGTGGCCCTTTCTGGTATGGCAGTCTCCTCTTGGGGCTTCCCTGGTGGCTCAGGTGGTAAAGAATCCACCTGCAATGCAGGAGACTGGGTTCGATCCCTGGATTGGGAAGATCCCCTGGAGAAGAGAAAGGCTACCCACTCTGGTTATTCTGGCCTGGAGAATTCCATAGACTAAGTCCATGGGGTCACAAAGAGTCAGACACAACTGAGCGACTTTCACCTTCACCTTCACCAGTCTCCTCTCGGGGTCTGGGGTAGACAGTTATATCCAGCCAGCCCCTAGCAGGGTCAAGTCCCAGCAGCTTCAAGTGCCAACCAGCTTGAGGACATACCCTGACATCGGTTCTCATTCTCCTGAGACCACTTTCTGACATATGCAACCTACACACCAGCCCTGTCTCCAGGGGCATATACATCCACATCTCATTTCCAGACTCCAGGCAGGCCCAGCATATTCCTGATTCTTGTTCTCTAAACCAGGAGTCAGCGAGGAAAGGAGGGCTATGGAGGGGCCTCTGCCAACCGCTGTGGTGTAATTAAACAGCCCTGTGTGGTTATCGATTCCATCACTTGCCAAGGCCTGGCAATGAAGCAGGCAACAATTGAATCAAGTTATCTCTGCAGCCAGAGGGCTTGGACTCCGCGGCTCTCCCTGGCACCCCATGGGAACCCGGCCCTCCATCCGAGACGGCTTTCCAGGCCAAGGCCTTCTTTCTCCAGGCTAGTCCAAGGAAGCCAGGGCAGATTGTGGGAGAGATGAGGGAAGAGATGGAGGGAACGTGAAAGTGGCACGCTGGGCTCAGGCGGGCGCAGAGAGAGACGCAGGTAGGTAGCTAATTCGGTGCACCCGGGGCCCCAGCATCCCAAACCGCTCGGTTGGCTCTCCCGGAGACCCATCCAACCTCACGCTTTTCTCTCTTATTAAAAAAAAAAAATGTTTTCGTTTTTAAAATTTTAACAAAGGTATACGTTTACAACGACAGCGAGAGAACGGCTGAGTTGAAGGAGAGAAGCGATCGTTAAAGGGAAGCGGGAGAGACGGATGCTGCGCGGAGGATGTGCGAAAGGGGCTGAAATCGTGACCCCCCTCCCCCAGTCCCGAGGCCGCGAGCTCGTGGGGGATCGCGGGAGGCGCTCCTCCACCCCGGACCCTGGTATCCCGGGCTGGCCCCGCGCAGTCGGCATATCAGGGCCAGGTGCTCCGAGCCGGACGCTGGCGATCGCAGGAAACCGTGGAATCAGGGACCCCCCGCCCCCCCGCCCAGGGACTCCGGGAAAGGCCCAGCCCCCGGCTTCCCGCGCTGGCTCCCGCAGCCTCCAGCCTCGCGCTCGCCCACCCAGCCCCGCTCCCCTCGCTCCCGCGCGCGTGCGCCCGCTCCCCTTTGCTGACGCGGGCGCGCGCGCGCCGTGTCCGTCGTCCCAGGCGGGAGCCGGAGACCGCGGGGCGGGCCGCTGGCCGGAGAGCGGGCGCCCGGAGCGCCTGGAGCGCGGCCCATCCAGGCGGGAGCGCGGGCGGGGAGGGGTGGGGCGGGGAGCCCTGGCTGCGAGCGGGGTGGCCGCCGCTCCCCCGAGTCGGCGGGCCCGGACGCGGCGCCAAGCGCGAGGGCCGGGCTCCCGGGGCTGGTGGCCATGGGTGGGAGCCGGAGGCGGCAGCTGGAGCCGCGGAGCCGGCGGGCTGGGAGGGTTTCGGCCCGCGGCCCCTGACGGCCCCCAGCGGCCTGGCGCGCCCCCGCGCCTACGCGGGGGGGGGCGGTAGCCAAGCAACGCCCCGCGCGCCCGCCCATCCCCCGCTACCCTTTTTTTTTTCCTGGCGGGGTGCGAGGGAGCATGCCCGCGCCGGGCCGCGGACAGCTAAGGGTTAACCGGAGGGGCGTGGAGCTGCCCCCACCCCGGGGGCGTGCCCCCCTCCCCCGCTAGGCGGCCCGCCCCCGAGCTAGGCTATGGCCCCCGGCCCCGGCCCGGGGCCCGAGGTCCCGCGATCGGGCCAGTGAAAGGCGTTTTCCCGTGGCCGCCCTCCTCCCCTTGGCGGCCGGCACCATGGGATGTAATATGTGCGTGGTCCAGAAGCCGGAGGAGCAGTACAAAGTGATGCTGCAGGTAGGGCTGCCCGGCCGCGGGGGCGAGAAGCGGGGGGGCGGCACCTGGAGGGGAGGGCCCGATGGAGGGGCCGGAGGGCCCCGAGCGGAGAAGGTTACGGAGGCATTTTCGTCCTCCGTCTCTGGGGCGGCTGGGTGTTGGTGTCCGTGGGAACCAGGCACAGATGTGGGGGCGGATGGGAGTCCCTGCGTGGAAATCGGGGTACGGGACGCATCCCTGGGGCGCTCGATTGATTGCGAGGCGAGCCCTGGATTCCGATCGGTCCAGGTCGGGAAGTTGGGCTGAGCCCGGGTCCGCTGCGCGAGCACCTCTGGACCGGGAGCGGGGAAACGCGTTGCCGCCGGCGCCGGCGCGGGA
The DNA here is from genome assembly GCF_029407905.1 of Bubalus kerabau. Classification (NCBI taxonomy): domain Eukaryota; kingdom Metazoa; phylum Chordata; class Mammalia; order Artiodactyla; family Bovidae; genus Bubalus; species Bubalus kerabau. Next base: position 49,919,465 of record NC_073647.1, on the reverse strand, counting down.
CGGGGGTTGCATAGCAACGGCCTGCGTTTCCCCGATCTCGCTGGCCCCGCTGGCCCCGGGGCTGGGGAAGGGAGGTGGGCACTCTCGGAGCGCCGGGAGGCGGGGGCAAATCGCGGTCCCCGTGGGGCAGGGGTACGGGGGCCCGCGGGCCGCGCCCCGGGACCCCGCCGACGCCCGGCCGGCGCGATCAGGTACCTCCCCCAGCAACCCCTCTCCGCTCCGGCCCTGCCCAAGCCAACGGTGGGCTCCCAGGCCTTCAGGGCCTCGGGTGAGCGGCCGTCGCTGGGTCTGCTAGAAGGGCAGCCCGCGGCCGTCGGTGCCCGGCCCGCCCTGTGCCCCGCAGGGCCTTTGGGCGGTGGGTGGGAGCGTGGACCCGGCAGTGCTCTACGCCCAGAGAGATGGGAGACTCCAGGTCGCGCTCTCGGACCCGGAGCCGGGCTCCTTTGCCTGTGCGTGGCGTGACTTCGTGAGTGCGTGCTTGTGCCCCGTCTGTGTGTGCGCGGAGGCTCCTGCCACCCCGTGTGTGTGTATTTTCTCTGTGAGCCCTGAGAACCGTCTAGAGACATGTCCCGGATGGCTTGGTCTGAGACGTCCCCCGGGCTCTGTGGAGGGAGTTCAAGGTCAAAGGTGGAGGGGATCTGGACCCAGGGGCAGACCGGGCGCACCCAGGTATACGTTTCTACTCTGGGTTTGTTGGTCCGGGCCGGGCGCACGTGCAGGTCGGAGAGGTGCTGGCTGGGAGAAGGGGTTCTCCTTAGAAAAATTGGGGAACCTCCTGCAGGCATTGGCGGTGGCGCGGGGGAGACGGGGGAGGACGCGGGAGCGCTGAGTGCGTGGTGGGAGTGTAGGTCCTTGGGCCCACCCGGGTAGAAGCCGGCGGCGGGCGGGACGCGGAATCTTGCCCCAGTCTGGTGGCGCTCCTCCCCGCCTGTCCCAGGCCGGTCTCCGTGGACGCGCAGGCCTTCTGCTTTCCCTGCTCGGGGCTCTCCGCCTTCTTTCTGCTCAGCTCCCCCTACCCCCGCCCCCCAGCCCCGTGGTTAGTTTCATCTGTCCTTCCAGGTGTTTGGAAATCTTGGCTTGGCTATTACCATTTCCCCTTCCTGCGATCGGCTTCGGGAATGACCCAGGTTGGGATCACTAGAGGAGGCCTTCCGGTGGAATCCCAGGGGTCGCCCCCCCACCCCCAACCGCAGCCCCGTGCTTGGTTTCATCTCTCCTTCCAGCTGTTTGGAAATTTTGGTCTGGTTATTTCTATTTCCTCCTCCTGCGATCGGGTTGGGGAATGACCCAGGTTGGGGTCACTAGACCAGGCCGTCCTGTGGAATCCCAGTGGTCTGCACCAAGGCTGCAGGGAAGGAGGTTGGGGGCGGTAGGTGCCTTGCCCTCGTTGGTCGATGAGGCCATGCCATCCCATCTTCACAGTTGCCTTTTCTTGCAATCGTTCCATCAAACGGCAAGCAAATCCAAAGCTCTTGAGTTGGCTCTTGATGGTAGTAGCACTTCGTTAAGGGCCAATCCAGTGGGGATGTGTGGAAAGTGGAAGGCAACCTGCCCCACGCTGCAGGCCTGAGTTGAGCCAGCCAAGCTTGGGAGAGGATGCTGCTGTGATCTTCTGGATTCCCCAGGGCAGGAGTGGGGGTCCTCAGGTCTGGCTGGGTTAGCCTTCAGGGAGGCTCCCTGTTGGAGAAAGGCTTGAGGTGAACCTGGACAGGGAAGTCCTGGGCCAGGTCTCCTGGAGGGAGACCCCCAAGCCCTAGGTGAGCAGCTCCCCTAAGAGATGGGTCCTTTTCCTTTCCTAGTCTTTGCCAGCCCTCACCGACCAAGCCCTGGGGACGTTGATCCCTTTTAAAGCTCCCACAGAAGTTTGGACAGAATCGGAGACTGGATGTGGTTTGTTTACCTTTTACATCTTTACATTGATCTTTTAATTTTTATTGCACTATAGTTGATTTATATTATTGTGTTTCTGCTGTACAGCAAAGTGAATTATTTATACTTACGTCTACTCTTTTTTAGATTCTATTTCCATATAGATCATTACAGAGTACAGAGTGGAGTGCCCTGTGTTACACAGTATGGCTGCAGTTTTTTAGAAAAGAAACTGTCCTTTCAAAGGAAAATCAAAGAGAATTGAATTGTAAAAAATCTAGAGAGAAGGGAAAGCCATTAGCTATCCCAGATGACTCCGGGTCTGTTGGCTAGCAGGGACCTTCTCCCGGCTTGAACCTCTTTTCAGAGGGAAGAAAGTTTTTGTCCAGAAGACCAGCTTCCAGGACCTCTGCCTACCTGCCACTTAAATTCTGGTACTTCCCGATTTCAGAGATGCTTCTCCATGGCTTGTCCATATGTGCCTGTGGCCCCAGCATCTTACCAAAATAAGGAACCCCACCAGGACACAGTGCAACCCAGAGACACACACAAGGACACCTACACCACTTGCCATGTGGCTTCCTTATGCCCTGAGGCTCTTTCCTAGGTCCCCAGAGGCCTCTGACCCCCAGGTTAAGAAGTCTCAAGTCTCTATTCTAGCCTTGATTCCAGACCCTTTTCTCCAGATGATTCACAGGTATTTAAAAAAAATGCACACATAGAGAGCTATATTGATGTATAATCCACATACCTTTGCAACATGTACAGTTGAGTGGTTTTTAGTATATTCAGAATTGTGCAACCATCACCAATTCCAGACCATTTTCATCACCTTAAAAAGAAACATTGTACCCATTAGCAGTCACATGCCCATTCGTGCCAATAGCTCCTAGGCTCTGGCAACCACTAGTCTACTTGTCTTTATGGACTTGCCTGTTCCAGACATTTCATTTCAATGGAACCAGTTTCATTTTAGGAACTGTATGATACCTGATCTTTTGTTGTCCAACTTTTTTATCATGTTTTTAAGGTTCTTCCACATTGTAGCATGTTCTCGGTATGAAATTTCTTTTTATTACTCAATAATATTCCATTGTGTGGCTATATACCACATAATATTTATCATCATCCAGTGATGGACATTTGACTTATTGCCACCTTTTGGCTAGTGTGAACAGTCATCCTGTGCACCTGAACGTACAAATACCTGTTTGAGTCCCTGCTTGCAATTCTTTTGGGTAAATACCCAGAAATGGATTTGCTGGATTATATGGTAATTATGATTATTATTTTGAGAACTGCCGAACTCTTTTCTACAAAGCCTACATCATTTTACATTTTATATTCTCACCAGCAGTGTAAGAGGATCCTAATTTCTTCACAGCCTCTCCAACACACGTTTTAGATTAGAGCCAACCTATTATTTGAGGTGGTATCTGTCTCATTGTGCTTTCCAAATGCATTTCCTGATGAGTATCCTTCCTGTACTATTGATTATTTGCTTATCTTTTCTGGAGAAATGTCTATCTTTATGCCTTCACCACAGCTTTTACTAGAGCTTTGTAAATAAATTTTGAAGTGTGGGTCTTCCAACTTTGTACTCTTCAAGATTGTTCAAGATTGTTGTACTCTTCAAGATTCAGGTGTCTGTTCTGGGTCACCTGAATTTCCATATGAATTTTCGAATCAGTTTGTCACTTTCTGAAAAGCCAGCTGTGATTTTGTAGGAATTGGGTTGAATTCATATTGAATATTGCATGGAAAAGATATTGAAATTGTATTGAATATTACATTGAATTTGGGGGAGTATTACCCATGAACATGGGATGTCTTTTTATCCCACTTGTGAAATCTTAGTTCCCTGTCTAGGGATTGAACCTGGGCCCTTGGCAGTGAAAGCACAAAGTCCAAACCACTGGACCACCGGGGAATTCCCCGGGTCTTCAATTACCTTTACCAATGTTTTGTACTTTCGTTAAATGTATTCCTGAGTACTTTATTCTTTATGATTTTATTGTAAGAGTTGTTTTCTTAATTTCCTTTTCATTTTTCTTGTTGCCACTGTATAGAAATACAATTCAGTTTTTTGTATTGGTCATGTATCTTGCAACCTTATTAAACCCATTTATTAGCTGGAATAGTTGTTTTGAGTGAATTCCTCAGGATTTCCTATATATAAGTAGAGATAGTTTTCCTTCCTTTCCAATCTTCCTTTCATTTCCTTTTTTTGGTGGAGCCTTACGGTTCTTGGATCAACCAGGGATCGAACCCCTACCCTGTGGAGTGGAAGCACTGAGTCTTAACCACTGGACGGCCAAGGAAGTCCTGTCTCTTGCCTTTCTTTTTCTTGCCTACTTGCTCTGGCTAGCACCTCCAGTGCACTGTTGAATGGAAGTGGTCAGTGGACATCCTTGCCTTGTTCCTGATCTAAGTGGGGAGGCTTCCAGTCTTTGTCCCGTGAGTATGAAGTTAGCTGCGGGTTTGGCATAGATGTTCTTTATCAGGTGGAGGAAATTCCCTTCTATTCCTAGTTTGAGTGTTTTTATCATGGAGGGTTGTTAGATTTTGTTGAATGGTTTTTCTGTGGCCACTGAGGTGATCCTGTGGTTTTTTTGGCCCTGGGTTCTTCTGATGTGGTCTATCACAGGTATGTCAGAAGTGCAGCCTGTCAGAACCCCAGTTCCATTTCTGTTGTCCCAGTCTTGTCTTCCAATGATATTTAACCAAATGTGGGTGCTGGGGGCCTGGGGGGCCAGGGAGAGCTTGGAAAATCTGGAAATGACTCTTAGTGGGGGGCCGGGTCGTGCAGGTTGTTAGGAAGAGGAAGAAGCCAGGTCACAAAGGGTAGAAAGGACGATAGTCTGGTCACTGTACACTGAGACACCAAAGAGCCTTCGAGAGCCATTCCTGGTGTCCCTGCTTGCTGGGCTTGTGTCCTTCTCTCTGTCTGACACCATGACCCCTTGTCCTGGATCTGTCTGAGCCATTGATAGAAGATTCTAGAAAGGCAAACTATAGTGACAGAAAGCAGATGGTGGTAGTGGGGAGGGGAGCGGGGGCTGGTGGCCTGAAAAGGAAAGTGTTAAGTCACTCAGTTGTGTCTGACTCTTTGAGACCCCATGGACTGCAGCCCGGCAAGGTCCTCTGTCCATGGAATCCTGGTAAGAATACTGGGAGTGGGTTGCCATCTCCTTCTCCAGGGGATCTTCCTGACCCAGGGATTAAACCTGGGTCTCATACATTGCAGCCAGTGGGGATGGCCTGCTGCTGCTAAGTTGCTTCAGTCGTGTCTGACTTTGTGCGACCCCATGGGCTACAGCCTACCAGGCTCCTCCATCCATGGGATTTTCCAGGCAAGAGTCCTGGAGTGGGGTGCCATCACCTTCTCCGAGGGAAGCCCTAGTGGTTAGGATTTGGAGCTTTGACTGCAGTGGCCCAGGTTCAGTCCCTGATCAGGGAACTGAGATGCTGCAAGCTGGCCTCAAAAAAAAAAAGCAGGTGGGGGGCACGCAGGTCAGTATTTGCAGGGATGGTGGAAGGGGTGGGAGGACCCTTTTGGGGATGATGGAGATGGTCACTCTGTTGATTGTGGCGATGGCTTTATAGATGTACACATACCCCTGATATCAGAACTTTTTCAAACTGTATGCTCTAAATACATGCAGCTGATCATATGGCAATTATACTCCAGTAAAGCTTTAAAAACAAGAAGGCAAAAGGAGAAGGGGGCGGCAGAGGATGAGATGGGTGGATGGCATCACTGACTCAATTTAACATGAGTTTGAGCCAACTTCAGGAGATAGTGGAGGACATACAAGCCTGGCAGGCTGCAGTCCATAGGGTCGAAAGAGTCAGACACGACATAGCAACTGAACAACACATACACTTACCAAAAGCACTTTTCTTACCAAAAGCACATGGGAGCTTAGCTTAGCAGGGGCCCCTGGTAGGGCCAGGTAAATCTTTCTTACCTTCTCCTTCAGGGCCCCTGCCAGGGAATACAGTGTGTGGAGGTACTGAATGGCTCCCTGACTCAGTTCCTCAGCTTCTACATGTGCCACATGGGAATACAGAGGGCCTGCCTCCTGGCATCACTGCCATTGAGAAATCAGCAGGGCATTTGGTCCCCTGTAATCTCATCTGGGTGGGCGAGGGGTTGTGAACATCTGATCAGGCACTAAGGAGTGGAAAGTGGATGGAGAAGGCCTTCCTCATGAACCTGTCACAATGTCCAGTGACAGAAGAATGTCCAATATTATCGTGAGAGTTTTCCTAACAAGAAAGAAGGGGGAGGGACTTACCTGGCCCTCCCGGCAGTTAAGACTCTGCCCTTCTAAGGCAGTGTGTTGGGGACCCCCTGGTCTGGGAATTAAGATCCCACAGGGTAGGGTACAAAACCAGACGGGCCCTGAGTTGTGAAGTAGAAAATATGAGATGAGTCAGGCACTGGACAGATACCGAGATGGAGGTACACTGAGTCCTTCTGCACATGAGCCGCGCCAAAAGAAGAAAGACCAAGAAGCTGGGGTTCAGAGCTGGCTTCGGATGTTACAAAGCATCACCCCTCTTTGTTAGTGCAGTCTGTCTCTTCTCAAGCTTGCTTTGAGCAGTGGAAATAAAAGGAATATTTTCATTTTGCATTGATCACTGAGGAAGGCTTCATTTGAATGAAAAGAATATTTCAGTCTTTATGGAGAATATTTGGATTACTGCAAGACATGGCCTTTGCCTTTGGGCCAACCAGGTTAGCCCAGAGGTACGTAGGTGGGAAGCTGTGAGCACGCAACCAAGGATAACCTTAGGAAGTGCTTTGCTTCACTTGTCCAATGTGGCTTCTTCAGTGGGGCATCCCTCACTTCCAGCCTCTCTCCAGGCAGGACTTGAGAGGTGCCTGAGAGGCCTGCTCGTCCCTGGAAAGGCAGGAGGTTCAGGGCTGCTGGGTCAGATTTCAGCTTGCCCCTGGGTGGGCACCACCCACCCTTTGGGGAGGGCTTGGGGGGGACGAGAGACCCTGTGAAGCCCTTGCCTGTGGTCTGAATCCCTTCCAGGTGCCTGCAAGTCCCGGTTCCTCAAGGGGGCGCTCTGGGCCAGCACGACTACCCTGAGGCCCTTGTTAAAATGCAGAATCTGCTTCAACAGGTCCAGTGTGGGGCCTGGGATTACTCACATGCTCCCAGGGGATGGATGTTTGTGCTGCTGGTTTTAGCCTACACTCTGAGCAGTGAGGACCTCGAGTGGGATTTTGGATCAATCCGTGAACCCACAAATTCCATCAGTACCACATCAGTATCACCTAGCAAGTGAGTTTATTACAAATAAAAGGGAGGAGGCCTCAGCTCATATCTATCAAATCAATTTCCAGGGATGATTGTCCATGTGGGGCCCCCAAGGGACATAATCTGCTCTTCCAGGCCACGTGCAGCTCACTGAGCCTCTTCACGTCACCCACATCCTTACCAGTAACCCATAGGCAGCTCACATGGGAACCCAGACACACTCACCACCCCAATACTAAAGGATCCATTGAGATGAAGGTTTCCTGTGTGTTTCATTCTCTCCGATCCTGCCCCTGGGCAGAAAGGGTGGGTAGAGTTTTAGGGGTGGATGGTATAGCTTGTCCAGGCAGCCTCAACTGGGAGCACACCATTCACTGGGTCAGTCACATGTTGTTGGCATGTAGTATTGTTTCCCGCTAGAATTCTAACAAATGAAGGCATTTTGCAGCCACCAGTGCAATTCATCCAGTTGAACTGATCCAGCTGGGGAGCATCCTTGGGTGGTCAAACCATGAGATGAAAGTTGTTGTGGAAAAGAGTCCCTGGGTCTCAAGATATCACCCAGATGACTTGTGCATTAGGAAGGGAGAAGGCAGCTTTACCAGGGAGAGACTGAGTGATCACACTGAGCCTCCCTCACACTGTGTGGGGAGGGACACAGCCTACCCTGGGTGGCCGGTCTCCTCAGAAGGCCTAAGCTGAATGTAACCAGGAAGGAAGGAAGCGAATCCAGACCCTGGGACTTGCTATGAGGCCAGTGCCCTGGACTCTTCCAAGAGGTCAGTGTCATGAAAGTTGTTTTTCAGTGCATAGGTTATTGTAGATACAGGAGACTAGAGACCTAAGAGACTTCCCAGGTGGCCCTAGTGGTAAAAGAACCTACCTGCCAGGGCAGGAGACATAAGAGACATGGGTTTGATCCCTGGGTCAGGATGATCCCTTGGAGAAGGACATGGCAACCCACTCCAGTATTCTTGCTTGGAAAATCCTATGGACAGAGGAGCTTGACGGGCTACAGTTCATGGGGTGGCAAAGAGTCAGACACAATTGAGCAGTGGAAGTGGAAGTGACAAATAGATTCAAGGGATTAGATCTGATAGACAGAGTGTCTGAAGAACTATGGATGGAGGTTTGTAGTGTTGTACAGGAGGCAGTGATCAAAACCATCCCCAAGAAAAAGAAATGCAAAGTCAAAATGGTTGTCTGAGGAGGCCTTACAAATAGCTGAGAAAAGAAGAGAAGCAAACGGCAAAGGAGAAAAGGAAAGATATGCACCTGAATGCAGAGTTCCAAAGAATAGCAAGGAGAGCTAAGAAAGCCTTCCTCGGTGATCAATTCCAAGAAATAGAGGAAAACAATAGAATGGCAAAGACTAGAAATCTCTACGAAAATTAGAGATACCAAGGAAAAATTTCATGCAAAGATGGGCACAATAAAAGACAGACATGGTATGGACCTAACAGAAAGTGGAAAGTGAAAGTCGCTCAGTTGTGTCCGACTCTTTGTGACCCCATGGACTATATAGTCCATGGAATTCTTCAGCCAGAATACTGGAGTGGGTAGCCTTTCCCTTCTCCAAGGGATCTTCCCAACCCAGGGATTGAACCCAGGTCTCCTGCATTGCAGGCAGATTCTTTACCAGTTGAGCCACAAGGGAAGCCCAAGAATACTGGAGTGGGTAGCCTATCCCCTCTCCAGCAGATCTTCCTGATCTTCCTGACCCTGGCATCGAACCAGAGTCTCCTGCCTTGCAGGAGGATTCTTTACCAACTGAGCTATGAGGGAAGGACCTAATAGAAGCAGAAGATATTAAGAAGAGGTGGCAAGAATACACAGAAGAACTATACAAAAAAGATCTTAATGACCCAGATAACCACAATGGTGTGATCACTCACTTAGAGCCAGACATCCTGGAGTGAGAGGTCAAGTGGGGCTTAGGAAGCATCATTAAGAACAAAGCTAATGGAGGTGGTGGAATTCTAGCTGAGCTATTTCAAATCCTAAAAGATGATGCTGTGAAAGTGCTGCATTCAACATGCCAGCAAATTTGGAACACTCAGCAGTGGCCACAGAACTAGTCCATTGTTCATTCCAATCCCAAAGAAAGGCAATGTCAAAGAATGTTCAAACTACTGCACAATTGCACTGTCTCACACATTAGCAAAGTAATGTTCAAAATTCTCCAAGCCAGGCCTCAACAGTATTTGAACCATGAACTTCCAATGTTCACACTGGATTTAGAAAAGGCAGAGGAACCAGAGAACAAATTGCCAACATCCGTTGGATCATAGAAAAGCCAAGAGAGGTCCAGAAAAGCATCTACTTCTGCTTCATTGACTAAAGCCTTTGTGTGGATCACAACAAACTGTTAAAATTCTTCAAGAGATGGGAATACCAGACCTCCTGAGAAATCTATATGCAGGTGAAGAAGGAACAGTTAGAACTGGACATGGAACAATGCACTGGTTCCAAATTGGGAAAGGAGTACAACAAGGCTGTATATTGTCACCCTGCTTATTTAACATGCAGAGTTCATCATGAGAAATGCTGGGCTGGATGAAGCACAAGCTGGAATCAAGATTGCTAGGAGAAATATCAATAACCTCAGATATGCAGATGACGCCGCCCTATGGCAGAAAGCAAAGAAGAGGTAAAGAGCCTCTGATGAAAGTGAAAGGCGAGTGAAAAAGCTGGCTTAAAACTCAACATTCAAAAAATGAAAATCATCGTATCTGATCCCATCACTTCATGGCAAATAGATGGGGAAACAATGGAAAACAGTGAGAGATGATTTTGAACTGTGGTGTTGGAGAAGACTCTTGAGAGTCCCTTGGACTGCAAGGAGATCCAACCAGTCCATCCTAAAGAAAATCAGTCCTGAATATTTACTGGAAGGACTGATGCTATAAAGAAGGCTGAGGACACTGAAGAATTGGTGCTTTTGAACTGTGGTGCTGGAAAAAACTCTTGAGAGTTCGCTGGACAGCAAGGAGATCAAACCAGTAAAGGAAATCAACCCTGAATATTCATTGGAAGGACTGATGCTGAAGCTGAAAGGCCAATATTTTGGCCACCTAATGTGAGGACCTGACTCATTGGAAAAGACCCTGATGCTGGGAAAGATTGCAGGCAGGAGGAGAAGGGGACGACAGAGGATGAGATGGTTGGATGGCATCACTGACCTGATGGACATGAGTTTGAGCATTGGTGATGGACAGGGAGGCCTGGTGTGTTGCAGTCCATGGGGTCTCAAAGTGTCAGACACACTGAGTGACTGAACTGAACTGAACTGAACTGAGTGACTAACACTTTCACTTTCAGAGACCTAAGAACCAGGTGTGTGATCCTTGATTGGGTCCTGGATCTGGGGGAAAAAAAGGTTATAAGGGCATTAGCAGTATAATTGGAGAGATGATTGTGTCTGTGTTCAATCCCTGAACAAACACATTAAGGGTGTCGGGATTTCCCAGGAGGGGAAGCTTGGTGCCAGCTTTTTGCTTGGGAATGTGTGTGTTGAGACAGGAGGGAGCAGGTGCGTGGGATCTGGGTAAGGGGCATGCAGACGTCCCTGGGCAGATGCCATAGACAGATGTGCCAATGGCCCTGTGGGTTGACAATTTTCCAGCTCCAGAGATGGGAAGGCATGAATAAAGGCTTCTTTCTGGGCCCCTGAAAAGAGCCTACCCTGCTCTGGGTATCTCCTTTCTGGGTGCCGCGGAGCCAGACACCCAGCTGCATCCAAGGTGTTCCCTGGACACTGGCGACAGCAGAGCTGAGCTAGCCGGTGGGATTGGGCACAGAGGCTAACTTTGGTTTCTGTTCTGCCTGGCCTCGGTTTCCCAATCCGCAGAGTGGGGTTGGGAGAGGCAATCCAGCCGTGGGCGCCCCTCGAATTATGGCGTCAACCCCCTCCTCCTCTCCTGACCCTGGGTGAAAGGGGCGTTCCCCAGACCTTCCAGGGGGCCGCGGGGCCTGTGGGACCCCCAGTCATCCGGCCCAGGGCTCTTTTCTCAGACTACTCTCCTCGCCCCGCTCAGCGATTCTCAAATCAGAGCATCTGGGACGGATGCTGAGGGCCTTCCACCTGAAGCCCCCAGCCTCCTAGAGCCGGGGCCGGAGATCCACCAAGGCTGGGGGCGGGGGCGGGGGACCAGAGGGGTAGGGGCCGTCGATCGGGCCGAGAAGCGCGGGAGAGACCCGGCCAGAGCGCGGGGGACCGGGCCGGCTGGGCGACCTAGCCTTGCTCGCGTCGCCGCCGCGGCGCGCTCTTTGTCTGCGGCTCCGCGCCCGGGGGGCGGGGCGAGCGCGCCCGGGCCCCGCCCTCTGCCGCCTCGGCCCCGCCCCCTCCCGGGCCGCGGCCGCCTCGCCGCTGGCGGGGGGTGGGGCCGTGCCTCCGGCTTCGCTGATCAGGCCCCTGCTTGATCCCCATTGCGTCCCCGAGCTATCTGCGTTGCTGTTCCCTGACCCCTTGCTCCTGTGTCCTGTCGTTGCCCTCATATCCCCACCATGTCCCACCGGACACCCATGTCCCTTCTGCTGCTCCACCGCCATTTGCCTCGCTCTTGCCCCCTGCCCCCCACCACGTGTTTCCCTCGATTCCACCCCCCCCCAACATATACCCCCTACCCTTTCCAGGTCTGTCCCTCACTCTTTTTTGGCATTTAAAAAATTTTCGTCTTCTGAACCTACCTTTCCCAACGAGCATTCAAATGGTCTCACACGTCTGTCCTGGTAGAAACCAAACCTAGGGCTCTCCCACACCCCAAAGCCCCTTCCACCCCATTCTCTGCAAAAGCTCCCAAAGGCTGCGTCTATACAGGCCGGCTGGGCGTCCCCCTCCCCGACTGCCCTCTTTTAACCAATCTAGAGGGTCCTTCTGCATCCTGATCCCATCCAACCTCCCCTCCTTGGTACACTGTCTTGCCCAGCTTCCCTTCTTCACTTTCCTTCTTTGGGTGACTAAGCTCTGTATCTCTCTCTGCAACTGCTCAATGTCAAGGTGCCTTTGGGTCCTCCTTGGGCCTCTTATCTCCTCCTACACTCAATCCCTGGCTTATATACCTCCATCTCAGCATTTATAAAGGGTCTGCCTACAATGCAGGAGACCTGGCTTCGATCCCTGAATCAGGAAGATCTCCTGGAGAAGGAAATGGCCACCCACTCCAGTACTCTTGCCTGGAAAATCCCATGGACAGAGGAGCCTGGTAGGCTGCAGTCCATGGGGTCGCAAAGAGTCGGACATGACTGAGCGACTTCACTTCACTTCAGCATTTTAAGTCAAGGACAGTCAATCCCTACTTGAATTCAACAACAATGGTCATATGACACTGGTTTGGTGGCTTGGTTGGAGACTCATGTAGGTGGAGTGGGGGATATCTGCAAGTCTCAGGAACTTCAAAGCAGAGATCAAGATTTGCATCGGGGCTTCCCTGGGGGCTCAGTGGTGAAGAATCTGCCTGCCAGTGCAGGAGTCATGGTTCGAGCCCTGGTCCGGGAAGATCACACATGCTGTGCAGCAACTGAGCCCATGTGCTAAGAGAAGCCACCTCAATGAGAAGCCTGTGCACAACTCGAGAGTAGCACTGGCTTGCTGCAACTAGAGAAAAGCCCTTGCAACAACAAAGACCCAGCACAGCCAAAAATGAACAGATTTAAAAACTTATTTTTTAAAAAATGATCTGCATTGAGTAAAACCAGTTCCCCAAGTCCTGCCTGTCCCCCAGCTCTGTGTCTTTTCCAGTGACCTGCATCTCTGTGAGGGCACCTGTGGTCTCTGTGGGTTCAGGGAGCAGTTTTAATTTTTTATTGTGGGCAGCGATGTATGTCATAAAGTTTCCCATTAGTGACATTTGAGTACTTTCAATGTGGTGTCATTGTCACCACCACCTAGTTCCAGAACATGGTGGTCACTCCCAAAGGGAACTTCCTACCATTATGCAGGCTCTCCCACTCTCTCTTTGCACTCCTCGACTTTCTGTCCTGATGGGTTTGCCTATTCTGGAATCATACAGCATGTGGCCCTCTGTGCCTACTTTCGCTCACTTGGCTGGGCTGCTGGGCTGTATTCATCCATGCTGTATTATTAGCATGTATCAGGACTTCACTCCTTTATATGGTGGAATGATCTGCTGGGTGGATATTCCCCCATTATGCTTATCCATCTGCTGGTGGACATGGAGGAGGCTTCCAAATTCTGCCTATTTAGAAAAATGCTCCTGGGAATTTCCCTAGCATTGCAGCAGTTAGAACTCAGCACTTCCACAGCTGGGACCCAGGTTCAATCCCTAGTCATGGAACTAAGATCCCCACAAGCTGCGCCACGAGGCCAAAAAGCAAACAAACAAAAAATAGTGCCGATATGAGCGTTTGTGTACAAGTTTTTGTTAGGGTGCCTGTTTTCCATTCTCGTGGTTATGCTGGATTGTATGGCAGCTCTAGAGAGTTTTCCACATCCACTGTTCTCCATTGACATTTCTGCAGCCTCATGCCCTCCCTTACTGTGCTCCTTCTAATCCCTCTGATTCCCGGAGAAGCCCTGTGGAGACAGCACAGCAGGACCTTGTGCCTGGAATCCTTGTCCTCACCCCCTGGGGCCCCCCTCAGTGCAGTGGGCAGTGACCCAGGCACCCAGACTCTTTGCCCCGGTTCAGCCTCTGATGCCAGGGGGCAAGGGGGGACCTCCCCTTCCTTGCTAACCTCCCCAACACCCTGGATTGTTAGAAGGGTCTTCCCCTGCCCACCATGACTGCCTCCCACTTAGCCTTTGGAGCTTGGGTTGAGCCAGTCCCTGCGCCAGCTGTGTGCCAACTGTGTCTCCTCTCCCCTATTCCTCCCACTCTCACCCCTCTCCCCAGCTGCCACAGGCACCTGCCCTCTGGTTGTTGGAGGGGTCTCACCCCAGGGCCTGGCTTACTTTGAGGGGCTGGGGTTGGCAGGGCCCCCCTCTGAAGGCAGACCTGGGGGCCTGCTGTCTTCTCCCCCCTCTCTGACTGGTGCCTCGTGGGTCAGTGTGCCCCCATCCCTGGGGCCTCCTGCTGCCTTCTGCTCAGACACGGGGCTGGGGGAGCTCGGGGCCCATTCCTTGGCCACCCACAGAAAACCCCTTCTGCAAATGCAGCCCTAGAGCCGGTGGCAGGGTGCACATGGGGGAAATAAATGGAGGGTGGGAAGGAGTCTGCTCGGTCCTGCCCTAGGCCTGAGACTAATTGACAGCCCCATGACAAGGCCCTTCTCGAGCCTTCCAGAACCAGCTTCCTGGTGTTCCCTGGGGTGGGCCTGGGACCCTCCTGGCCACTTCCCCTAAGGGTGGGCACTGCAATCCACTCAGGGGATCCAAGGTCCTGGGAGCTGCCCCTTCCATTTTAGGGACACCTGGACAAGAGCGTGCCTCCCCTGAGCTTCCCCAGCTCAGATCTGGATGTGAAGTCTGATGTGACTTTATCACCACTGCTCCCAAGGGGCCTGAGCCCAAAGGCTGCACCCCCCCGCCCCGGGCCAGGCCTGCCCAGGGGCCGGGAATACAAAGCTGCCCCTGAGCCTGGGGCCTCGGGAAAAAACTCAGAGCAGGGCACAGGCTAGATGGTTCTTGTCTGTTTTCTCTAGGTAGCCAAGTAATGTTTACGGGAGAAAATGCTGTAAAGAACAAAAGACGAAAGTCACCTAGAAATACTAACTCCCAGAGATAACCAGCCACTGCTGGAGGAGTCGCTCAGTTGTGTCCCACTCTTTGTGACCCATGGACTATACAGTCCGTGGAATTCTCCAGGCCAGAATACTGGAATGGGTAGCCTTTCCCTTCTCCCAGGGATCTTCCTAACCCAGGGATCCAACCCAGGTCTCCCACCTTGCAGGCAGATTCTTTACCAGCTGAGCCACCAGGGAAGCCCAAGAACACTGGAGCGGGTAGCCTTTCCCTTCTCCAGGGGATCTTCCCAACCCAGGGATTGAACCCAGGTCTCCCGCATTGCAGGCAGATTCTTTACCAACTGAGCTATGAGGAAAGCCCTGACCACTGCTGACATTCTTCCATTTTCATGAATTTCCTTCCAGTCTTTAAAGAAAGGATTGTGTAATAATACTGATGCAGGTACCAATGAATATATATATCAGGCGCGCCCATTCCAAATAGTTTTCACAGCCCCGTTCACTCTCCAAGCTGCATACTTGTGGCACTACGATGCTCCTGTGGGCGCATATCTCCCTTCCCACCTGCACTCCATCAGCTCTCGAAACTGGGCTCACACTGAGCTCTCCCAGCAGGTGCTTGATAGTTTATTATGAGACTTGTCCAGCAATGCTATCTTTTTGAAGTCCATAAACAGTTTTTCAAAAACAATTTAGCCATGGTATATAAAGTTGGGAAGAAGGCAAATTCTCAGATCTTCATTTCCCTGGAACAATGTTTCTATATATTCTTTTGCAGTCTTTTACCTTAAACATACATTTTACATGATAGTCATCAGAATTCATGTGTCATTTTGTATCTTTTTTGAGAAACGCTTGTTAGAAGACTCTGGTAGGGCAGCTGTACATCTCTATGAGGCAGACACTTGTACTAAAGACTACTGTAAAGTTTTTGGCATTAGAAATAATGCTGGTACCTCCATACATTAAATAGAGAATGACCATATGGCCCCAAATATTTGAAAACAGGGTCTTGAACCCTTGGACACAAATGTTCACCATAGTGTGATTCACAATTGCTAAAATGTAGAAACAAACCAACGTGTGTTGAGGGATGACCGATTTATCCACTCAGTGCAGTTTTCTCGAATAGGTTGCAATATTACCCATAAAAGAAATGAAGTACTGATGCCTGCTGTCATATGGGTGGACCTAGAAAACATTTTGTGGAAAACTGCAAGACGTACTGGACCACCTGTTGTAGAATTCCACTTAGGAAATGTCTAGAGGCAATTGCACGAAAGAAAGATTGGTGAGTGCCAGGGTGGGATGAATTTGGAGAGACTAGGTAGGGGGTCTCCTTTTAGGGGCTGAAAATGGCCTGGAATTAAATAGATGTGATGGTTGCATGACCGTTCGGAGGCATGAAATGCCACTGAGTTGTACACCTGAAATGGTTAAAATGGTAAATTTGACGTTTGCTGTATTTTCGCACAATATAATTAATAATGAATGCTTCTCTGTTCTGAATATCCTTATCATTCATGTAATATAAATTCTGATTATTTTAGGATCTATTATTTATATGAAATATACTGGATAAAAGGATATGATGAACATTAGCAAGGTTCTTTGTAGTTATCAAGATTCCTCCAGCAAGTTGACCATATTGTGTTTGGGGGTGAAACTGACCTTGGGCCCACACAGAGCGCCCCCGACTGGGGATTGCTTCTGGGTCTAAGCAGGAGCCGGGTGCCCCAGCTTTGCCTGGAAGACAGACACGGGTACAGCGCTGAGGGCCACTTGGAGCACTTCTCCTCTGAGCCAGGGTTGTGCCATCGGTCCTTGGGCCCGCTGACACGCACCCTGAGCCTTTGACCTCCCATGCTGGGAGGCAAGGCCCACGGGTAGCCTCCAGAACCTGATGGAAGGCGAGTCACCCTGAAAATGTCTGCTTGGCATTCTCCCTGGGGGGGTAGGGGGGTTGCCAGGCCTTGCGTGACTCTTGGGCTTGGAAGGGACACACTGGGGCATTTCGCCTTAAGTGAGTGTAGCTGTCCGCGAAGCAAGAAAGAAGGGCGTTGGAGGGAGAGAAGGCACCACAGGGGCCCAGCAAATGAAAAAGTTTGGCTGGAGTGCCAAGACCATCTCCACCTCGTCCACAGCTGCCACCCCAGAATCCCCTCCAATTCAGCCAAAGCCCCACCTTCTCCCCCCATCCCAGGGGTACCCACCATCCACACACCCCCAGCCCCTACTATATATAGTCTGCTCCCTGCCCCTCACCAGCTGGAGATACCAACCGTGGTGGGCATGTCTGGGTGAATGGATAGTTGTGACACGTTCTGCTCTGAGTGCTTTTTGGCTGGTCCTGGAAAACGGGCACTAAGAGATGTATACCTGACAGATGAGGAAACGGGGGAGGCTAAAGGATTCACCCAGGACACAACGCCCGGGCCATAAACCTCTGCGCCCCAAGTCTCACCCCTTCCGCATCCTAATAGGTAATGGCCGCTGTCCCTCCATGTGGATGTGTTCTGGATTGTTTCTCAAGTATTGCGTGTGTACTGCCATCCAACCTCGAGGTGGGTCTTGTGGGTCTCAGTGTTCTTCCCATCCCTGACCCATCCCTCCCCTCCCCTGTCCAGGGGGATTCAGGTTTGTCACCCCGAGGTACATTTTCTCCTATCTGTGATGTTCATAAGCATGTGTATTGCCACAAACCACGTGTACGAATATACCACAACTTTTGGATCCATTTTACCAATGGCAGACCTGCACTCTTTCTGGTATTTACATCCCACTGTCCTGAAGGGGCATCTCCTCAACCCTCCTCAAAAGAGTTCAGGGTCCCTTTTCCTAGAATCCCTGCTTCCCTACTGAGTTCTGGATTTTTCCAGTGTCCTGTTTAGTTCAGTTCAGTTCAGTCCAGTCGCTCAGTCATGTCTGACTCTCTGCAATCCCATGGACTGCAGCAAGCCAGGCCTCCTTGTCCATCACCAGCTCCCGGAGCTTACCCAAACTCATGTCCATCAAGTCAGTGATGCCATCTAACCATCTCATCCTCTGTCGTCCCCTTTTCCTGCCTTCAATCTTCCCCAGCATCAGGGTCTTTTCAAATGAGTCAGCTCTTCGCATCAGGTGGCCAAAGTATTGGAGTTTCAGCTTCAACATCAGTCCTTCCAATGAATATTCAGGACTGATTTCCTTTAGGATTGACTGCTTGGATCTCCTTGCAGTCCAAGGGACTCTCGAGAGTCTTCTCCAACACCACAGTTCAAAAGCATCAATTCTTCGGCACTCAGCTTTCTTTATAGTCCGACTCTCACATCCATACACGACTACTGGAAAAACCATAGCTTTGACTAGACGGACCTTTGTTGGCACTGTTCTGTAGGAGTTCTTTATTCTGGATAATCCTGTGTCCGTTCTGTGCCTGTCCTAACTGTAGTTATGATGTCTTTTGTTATCCAGAAGTCTTATAGTTTAACACAGTCAGAGTGATACCTTTTTCCATTCTTGTTCACCCATGTTTTATCTTCAGGCGATTCCCTTGCTGTCTGGTGGTTAGGCCTGGGTGCTTTTGCTGCCATGGCCCACATTCAGTCCCTGGTCTGATCCCTGGTCAGGGAACTAACATTCCACAAGTCGTGAGGCCCGGCCAAAAGAAAAAGAAAAAATGGCTTCTCTGTCAGCACCATAAAAACACTTATCTCACTCGTCCAAGCTAGTTTTAAAGCTCGATCCATTTAGGACTTGGGTCCATTTCGAATTGGCTTGGTGTGGGTTTGGAGCAGTGGCAGCCAGCCAAGGAGGTGGGGCGTGCCTCTGGCGGGTGTAGACTGTGATCTTACCTTGTGGAGGACTCTGATGGGCTGGCTTCGGTTCACACCTGTCCAGACAGGAGCAGGGACATTTGAATGGTGGCTTGGCCCGTGCACACATGTCTTTCTCTTCTTCATGGCTGAAGGATGAGGGAGCATGAGAAGTGCAGAATACTGCTTTGATCCTTGCCCTGAATGTCGTCATCTTGTTGGTAGCCCTCACCCTCCCTGGGAGGCGCTCACATCTTACTTGTCCTGCCCTGTTCCTGCCCCTTATTAGCTCTGGGGGCTCAACGGGATGGCTGAGGAGGAGAGGAGGTTGAAGGCGCCCCAGGCGCTCGTGGCAGGAGCGGCCCCAGAATTCTAAGCCTCTGCACCCAGTGCTCTGCTTCTGCCTGGTACCACATGGGTCAAGGATCGGATGGCTGCAGGGTTATCACAGGGGTGGCCTGGATCTGCGTGTGTGTGCCCATCCCTCTCTTGACATCCCAGCCCACCCAGCTCTCCCCTCCCATTGCCTGGGCCCAGTTTCCATAGCAAAGCTGTGGCTGGCTACCGTTTCCAGGGAGAAGTACATCCCTGTGTTTCTCAGCGTCACCTGAGCATCCCACTGCACACCATGAAAATGTGAAATACGCCTCCTTCTGAAAATCCTGACTGCAGCAGCTCCACACGTCCCCTTCTGGACTTAAGGGCAATGGGGCATCAGTTAATGTTCTGAAAAACCCTGGTTGGGAGTGTTTGTCGATTTCTGTGGTGTGAATATTCCCACCACGACCACCACCCTGGCGTCACCGATCACTGGGTTGGGAAGAGACGCACAGCCACCCACCATCCTGTGGCGTGTCCTTCCAGACACACTAGACTAAAGGAACCCTAAGGGGCCATATAACTGGAAAATGTAGTAGTTAGAAAACCATGAGTTTGGAGGATTCATGGCCTTTGTTTTTAAGATAATTCATTTAGCTGTACACTTGTACCATTGAAAGGTCGATAATGGATGTGTGTTAACGGATGCCTCAAACATTCCTTGACCCTTTTGGCTCTGCTAAGGGCTTCAAAGCCAGTCTGCCCATTCCCTTGGCCCCCAGCCTTAGCCAGACCGGCCTTTACACACCCCCTGACGTACATAGCAGCTGGGCCTTTTCTCCCACGCACCTCCCTTCCCTCCTCTGTTTATAACTGCAACCTCCCTGGCTCTCTTGATCCTCTAGGGCTGTGCTGATAACATTCTACAACTAATATCTGTTTCCTTGATACTCTTTGATCCAATAATTCCACTTCTGGAAATGTTCTCTATCACCACCTAGATTATACAAAGACATACATAGATAATAGGTACAGAATGTACAAAAAAAGGTGTCTCTGCAACCTTCTTTCTGATTGAGAACCACTAGTGATAGACAGTAGAGACCAAACCAACACAGAGTGGATGGTCCATGAATAGGCTGCCTGCAGTCACAAAGTGGGAAATGACCAAGGAGGACATATGCCAACAGTCACAGCTTTTACATCCCTGAGATGGTGGGTGATTTCTATTTTCTTCTTTAGGATTAAGTCTTTCTCAAATGTTCTACAGTAAAACTCTTTATTTGATAATTAGATAAACCTGATTAAAAAATCTTTCCCGACTATGGAAAAATTGGGGAGAGAGGAAATAATTTCCTGAAATTGCTGCCTACAAAGGACATATCCAGGTAGCCACAAGATGACTATCTGGGTTCCATGACTCAGAGGAGCCACCGGCTGTCCAAGGGTCCTTAGGACTCTGTACTTTCCTGGAACGACACTCAGGGGCTGGGCTGTTCTTGACAGCCCTGAAACCACAATTTTGCAACTATACTGGCCATCTTGGTGAAAACCCTCATTCCTGGAGACGCCCAGCTTGGGGGAGCACTATCACAATTGAAGACTAGGAAAACTGTGGTCTTATCGGGGCCACTTCCTCAACCCCTCTCTTGGGCTCAGGTGTGTGGCATCCTTTTCTTTGTCGCAAGCCTTGGCTGCCTTGAGGATGGAGATCCAGTCCTTCGAGCCTTTTTGCTCTTCATGGCCCTTGCATCTGAACCTGTTCGTGGACTGACTTCCATTGGCAGAAGGCAGTCAAGCTCTCCCTCCCAACTCGGATGCTCGAAGGAGGAGGAGGGTGGCCCAGCAGGGCTCTAGGCGAGGCCCTCCAGCCCTCGAGGTGTGGCCCTGCCATCCCCAGATGGCTCAGTGCGGTGGCGGAGGGGGCCAGGGTCAGCAGGGCCCTGGCGCGTCCTCACCGGGGCGTGTCTCTGCCACAGGTGAACGGGAAGGAGCTCTCCAAGCTGTCTCAGGAGCAGACCCTGGAGGCCCTGCGTGCCTCCAAGGAGCCCCTGGTGATCCAGGTGCTGAGACGCAGTCCCCGCCTCCGGGGGGATGGCTCCTGCCACGACCTGCAGCTGGTGGACAGTGGCACTCAGACGGACATCACCTTCGAGCATATCATGGCACTGGGCAAGCTGCGCCCACCCACCCCGCCCATGGTCATCCTGGAGCCGTTCGTCCCATCTGAGCTGTGAGTTGCCCTCAGGAGGGCCCCGGGCCCTGCCTCCAGAGAGGGCACGCCACCTGGGGCGGCCATCCCAGGCTACCCAGAGCTGCTATGTTGTCGCAGCTCTGGGCATGGTGGGGAAACCCCGAGTGGGTGCCCTCTATGGCAGAAAGCAGGCTCCTTGGCCTGCAGAACTGACTGTCACACCCCCGGGCTCAGGAATCTCTGGGCTTCTAGCCTCTGGCTGGAGGCCAGCTGGTTTTGGGCCCGGGGGGTCTGACACGCAGGCTTCCCATTGTATCTACCCCCAGGGCCACAGGAGAACCGTCCTGGGACCTTGCTTCCGGAAGATTGGGGGTCCTCAGCTATTCCTCCTCCATTCTCTCTTCTCCTCTGCCAGCATCACCCCTCAAATCTTCTTGCATCTTTGTCTGTTCCATTCCTCTTCCTGCTTTCAGCTTCTTCCATCCCTTTGACTTTCTTCTTTGGCCCACTCGGAGGAAGGGCCTCTCCTCCAGGCCTGATGGCTCATGACCGTGTGAGCGCTGACTCGTTTCGCTAGAGTCTCCCGGGCAGCAGGGAGGTGGTCCCGTGATCCCCTCCTCTGCAGAGAGGCAGACCCAGGGCTGGCAGTGGCCAGGTTAGCCTCGGGGCCAGGAGGGCTGCCTCTGGATGGAGACTGGGTCCTGCTCCGCTGCCCAGCCATCCTCCAGGGCCTGAATAACTCCTGGGGGCACTGTGTGAGTGGGTCCAGTGCCAGCTGGGAGGGGCGCCTGCTGACTGGCATGGTGAGAGGCATTGAGCTGGGGGTCAGGACAGGAATGGTCCAGGGCAGGGTGAGGAGAGCTTAGGCACGCCTGGGTCCTCGGTGCGGACGACCTCACAATCCTGTTCAAGATATATTCCTGGTCTCTGCCTGGGTGCGTGTAGCGCAGGAGGAGGGGTATGGAAGAGGTAGCTGGGCTGCCACCTGATGCCCCACTTCTCCTGGGCAGCCCCCCCATCAGTCATGAGTATTATGACCCAGCGGAGTTCATGGAGGGCGGCCCGCAGGAGGCAGACCGGATGGATGAGCTGGAGTACGAGGTGAGACGGGTGGCCAGCCCTGGGATAGCTGTTGGCCGCCCAGCTCAGGCCTGGTTCCCACTGCCCCCAGGTGGCCAGACCTCACGGTCCTGTCCTGTGCGTGGCTTTTTACTCGGGCCCAAGGGCCAAGTTGGGCTGAGTCGGGGAGGGCACACGTGAGATCCCTCGCTTGGTCTGTGTTGCTGAGTCTGTGTCTCGTGCCTGTGTCTATCCCATGAGTCCCGTGTGTCCTCTGTGTGTGTCCTGGGTGTTTCCTGGGGTAGGGGAGACCACGGGACCTGTGTGCCGTTTGGGATGGTAAGAGAGAGCCTTGGGAGCTCGGCTGATGTGACACAGTCCTGGGGTCAGGGCTGAGCCGAGGCTGCCCCCTCCCACCCCCCTGACCCCCCCGCAGCTTCTCATTGTCTGTTTCTTCATCTCCCATGGCAGGAGGTAGAGCTGTATAAAAGCAGCCACCGGGACAAGCTGGGCCTGATGGTCTGCTACCGCACAGATGAGGAGGAGGACCTGGGCATCTATGTGGGAGAGGTATGAAGCTGGGAGGGGGCAGGGGTCTTCTTGAGGGCTCCATGCAGCCTCCCTGTGCAGCAGCCTCCCTGTGCAGCAGCACCCAGGAGGGGCCAGGGCACCCCGGGGCTCTAAGGCTGCTCAGAAGGAGCCCACTTAGCACCACAGGGAGGTTGCCGGTCAGCGAGGCCAGGGCAGCCCATAGCTTCTGTGTGTGTGCAGTCAGCTGGTCCTCCCCACAGGACCCGGGCTTGTAGTGGAAGAGCCCTTCCCAGCAATCACAGGGGTCCTTCTCCTCACCTGTCTGCTGCACTCAGAAAGTCAGCCCCCTGTTCGCTTGCGGGGCTGCCCCGAGGCAAGACTGCCCCTTCCTACCAAACGGGCACCTTAGTGGAGGGGGCCGAGGCCCCATTGATGCCCGTGCCTTGCAGGTGAATCCCAACAGCATCGCAGCCAAAGATGGCCGGATCCGTGAGGGAGACCGTATCATCCAGGTGAGCTTGGGGGACAGGCTCTCTCCCACTCAGAGCCTAGCCTGAGGCCGGGCAACCCCCCACCCCCGTGCCTGAAACCAGGGCTAGGACTCACCTCCCTGCTGCACAACCATGCCCCCGGCTCCTGTGTGCCCATGGGATCTGCTGGCATGGCAGGCCCCTTGCTAGCCTGTTCCTCCGTGCCCCCGACATGAGCAGGTCTCCCACTCCACGTGTGTCTCTGAGCACACGTGCTCTTGGGTGGGCCAGGTGGTCTCCATCCATGGCATCTTCCACTTGCCTCCATCTTGCCAGACTCCAAGAGCCTGTCCTGGCCCAGGGTGCTTGCTTTGCAGCTCCAGGGGAGGGGGACCCCTGTAGCTCAACTGGGCCCTGCCCCCAAGCCAGCCCCGGGATCTCCGCTGATGGTCCCTGGCCTGCCGCAGATAAACGGCATGGATGTCCAGAACCGGGAGGAAGCGGTGGCCATCCTGAGTCAGGAGGAGAACACCAACATCTCCTTGCTGGTGGCCCGGCCCGAGAGCCAGGTGGGTGTGTGCCCACTCAGGTGTCCTGGGCCCCCGACCCTGGGTTAGGGCTTGGGCTTTCTGGCACCGATGGGGGGCAGGGGGGTGCGATTCCAGGGCCCATTGCCCTCTCTGGGCTCTGATGAAAGGGGGGCGCTCTGGGGTGGTCCTTGAGGCCACAGGGACAGCACAGGCCTGTCTCTGCAGCTGGCAAAGCGCTGGAAGGACAGCGACCGGGATGACTTCCTGGATGACTTTGGCTCTGAGAATGAGGATGACCTGCGGGTGAGGAAGCTGAAATCCCCCCCGGCCCAGCAGGTGAGGAAGGGGGGTGCGGGCGGGGAACCGGGTGCAGGAGGGCAGAATGAGGAGGGGTTTGGGGGGGCTGTAGGAGATGCAGCAGACCCAAAAGAAGCCCTTGTAATCCCCACCCCCTGGCGACATCCCCCCCAACCCCGCCCTCCCACCCGATGGGGCCCCCACTGAGCAGGACTCCTCTTGCCGCCCCAGCTTGGACACGAAGAGGAAAAAGGGGCCCCCGAGGCGGGCCCAGGCCTGCACAACAGCCAGGAGCTGGACAGTGGGGTGGGCCGGACAGACGAGAGCACCCGCAACGAGGAGAGCTCCGAGCACGACCTGCTGGGGGACGAGCCCCTGAGCACTGCCAACACGCCTGGGCCCTTGCGCAAGTTCGGCCTGCAAGGGGACGCCCTACAGAGCCGTGACTTCCACTTCAGCATGGACTCCCTGCTGGCTGAGGGCGCGGGGCTGGGCGGCGGTGATGTGCCGGGCCTCACGGACGAGGAGTATGAGCGCTACCGTGAGCTGCTGGAGATCAAGTGTCACCTGGAGAATGGCAACCCACTGGGCTTGCCCTTCCCCCGGGCTGCGGCCAGCCACGGCGCCCTGGATGTCAATCGCAATGAGAGTGTGGGCCATGAGCTGGCCGTGCTGGAGGAGGAGCTGCGGCACCTGGAGTTCAAGTGCCGCAACATCCTGCGGGCACAGAAGATGCAGCAGCTGCGGGAGCGCTGCATGAAGGCCTGGCTGCTGGAGGAGGAGAGCCTGTACGACCTGGCGGCCGGCGAGCCCAAGAAGCACGAGCTGTCTGACATTTCCGAGCTGCCCGAGAAGTCAGACAAGGACAGCACCAGCGCCTACAACACAGGCGAGAGCTGCCGCAGCACCCCACTGCTGGCCGAGCCCCTGCCTGAGAGCCCCCTGCGGCGGGTGGCAGCAGTGGCGGGCAACTCCAACCTCAACCGGACCCCCTCGGGAGCCCCTGGCGCCGCCCAGCCCAAGGCTGCTGCCCCCCCTCCCGTGGGGAGCCCCGCCAAGTTCCGATCCCTCTCCCGGGATCCCGATGTGGGCCGGAGACAGCACTCGGCTGAAGAGCGGGTCCGCCATGGACCCAAGACAGGGGTGGCCCTGGAGCGCGTGGGCCCCGAAGGCAGCCCCTACCTGTCGCGGCGCCACCGCGGCCCAGGCCAGGAGGGCGAGCACTATCACAGCTGCCTGCAGCTGGCCGCCCCACGCGGCCTCGAAGACCTGGGCCCCGGCCCCTTGAGTGTGGCCGCTGGCCCCCGGGTGGGTGGAGGGGCCGCGGCTGTGGGCCCTGAAGCACCCCGCATGGAGTGGAAGGTCAAAGTGCGCAGCGATGGGACCCGCTACGTGGCCAAGCGACCCGTGCGTGACCGCCTCCTGAAAGCCCGGGCCCTGAAGATCCGCGAGGAGCGCAGTGGCATGACCACCGATGATGATGCGGTGAGCGAGATGAAGATGGGCCGCTACTGGAGCAAGGAAGAGCGGAAGCAGCACCTGATCCGGGCCCGGGAGCAGCGGAAGCGGCGCGAGTTCATGATGCAGAGCCGGCTGGAGTGCCTTCGGGAGCAGCAGAACGGAGACAGCAAGGCTGAGCTCAACATCATTGCCCTGAGCCACCGCAAGACCATGAAGAAGCGAAACAAGAAGATCCTGGACAACTGGATCACCATCCAGGAGATGCTGGCCCACGGCACACGTTCGGCCGACGGCAAGCGGGTCTACAACCCTCTGCTCTCGGTCACCACCGTGTGAGCACCCTCTGTGCTCCAGGGCGCGGGTCCAGTGACCTGGCCAGATCCCCATCTCCTGCCCTCGCTTAGCATCTGGCCTGTGTCTGTGTGTGAGCGTGGGACTTTGCTACCCAGACAGAAGCTCCCGCAGAGAAGGGATGCCTCTCCTCATCAGCAACTTCCTTCTCCTCAGGGAGGGTGACCACATCCATAGTTGGCTTGGGGACAGACATGTATCTGCCTCCCTTCAGCCATAGGACGTGTGTGTGTGTGTGTGTGTGTGTGTGTGACATGAACCCAGGCACATGTACGTACACACACATGTACTTCCCTCTAGAGTGGCTACTTGGGGACAGGGAAGTCTGCTGAAAAGGAGAGGCAAAGAAGACTGTCCTAAGCACAAGAGAATGTCCATTATTTGTAGACAGAGGCAACCCTGATTTTTTGTGGCTCTTTCCCTTTTCTGTGCTTGCTAATTGTTTTGGTTTGTTTCTTTTGTTTTGTGGACCTGCTCTGGAGCCTGGCAGCTCCTTCAGGCAGCCTGACCAAGGTGGAATCCCCAAGTGATGGCTGGGAAGGAGGGGGTGGGGGGAAGAAGGGACGGGCGGGGGGCGGTTTGGGGGTGGGAGGGAAGGTGGGGAGATGAAGGCAAGAAGGGGAAGCAGCTTTGCAGGGGGCCTCCCCTCTGAGGTGTGGGGACAGGGAGCGTAGGTGTGGCTTGCCATGCTCACCCTGGAGGTCACCTCCTTCCCTGGTGGCCGTGGGGACGTAAGGGGCAGTCTCTATCCAAGACATCAGCGAGCCCAGGCTATGTCAGACACCCCTGGAGCTTGCCTTCTCTCCTGAGTGGCAGGAGGGGTCCAGAAGCCAAGTCCCCTGAGTTGCAGCAGAAGATCCTGGTGACGAGACCCATATGGAGCTAGGGAGCACCCTGGCCCTGAGCGACAGGCAGGTGCTGCCAGCTGGGTGGACTGGGGAGCAGATGCCCTTGCACCTCACTTTGCCAGTGTGGACAGGGGCCCCCCTCAGGGACCTGTGTATCAGTAAGAGCTGGCCTCAGGACCCTTCCGCAGTTCAGAGGGCCTCAGATGGGAAGCAGACAGACTACCCATCCCTGCCCCCTGCCAGTGTCATGAGAATAAAGCAAGCTGCCTTTTGAGGGTGACTCCTGGTCTCCTGGTATTCATTCTTCAGCACTGGGGGCTGGTTTGGGGCTTGGTGGGTCACGGGGAAGCTGAGAAACAGGGAAGTGTCCTGCAGTCAGCCTCCAGAATGCCGGGAGGAGGAGGGACAGAGCGCCAGGATCATTTCCAAGGTCTGGCTCGGTCACAGGGATGGTACCCAGGTGCAGGAAGCGAGGCAGAGACTGGACTCAGGACTGGCAATGGCCTGGCGCTGGCATGCACCTGAGGCCAACACCCTAGCTCTGGTCAGGTCCTAGAGAAGTGGTTCAGGGAGAGCCTTACAGGGCAGTGGGCTGTGGTCTTCTGGAAGGCAACGGCTAGCACTCAATGTGTCTTTTGACCTGGGCTGGTGGGAACTCTCAGAGTCCATCCAGCACAGCAGTCCTGCTCAGTGCCAGGAACCCTGTTAAGTCTAGCAATTCCAGGGACCATGTGTGTGGCCAGCCCTTGAGCTTGGTGTCCTGAACAGGACAGGACACTGCCAGCACCTTAAGTGGGTGGGGATACATTTAAACATTTTCTTGGAAGAGCAATAGACTTCCTCTAATTTGCCAAGATTGGTGTGAGCAAGAAATCTGATCCCATAGAAGTGGAGTGCCCTGCTGAATGAACAGCTGGGAGGGAAGGCCCAGCATGGCACATGGAACAGCAGTGGCTTCTTCATGAAAAGGGCAAACAGCTGACATCCTAGGCCTCTGGAGGTGGGGGCTAGGCATGGCAACTCTGGGGACACGAGTGTCCTCGAGAGGGGACACTCCATACATGTCCCCGCAAGAATGGGGTGCCCAGGGCCCAACCTGTCACAGAAAACTGGCTAGAGCAGGTGACCAAGGGCACTCACTTTGATCTCTGAGGTGGGGTGCCAGATGCCCAGGGCTCCCGGGATGGGGTCTAGGACAGGCCTGTAACCTTGGGTCCCCATGTGAGAGCTTAGCTCTCATTGGCTCTGGCAGATGTGACATCACAATGCCCTGGACCAGCGACTTCACATTTGGGTCTCACCCTCTCCCAG
Organism: Bubalus kerabau; assembly: GCF_029407905.1. Classification (NCBI taxonomy): domain Eukaryota; kingdom Metazoa; phylum Chordata; class Mammalia; order Artiodactyla; family Bovidae; genus Bubalus; species Bubalus kerabau. Next base: position 49,891,512 of record NC_073647.1, on the reverse strand, counting down.
CAGAGTGGTGATGGAGCCTGCATCTTAAAGAGCCCCAGCGTGGCCAACTGCTACTGTGCCTTTTTAGGAGCAGTGCTCAGCTAGCAAGCACCTGTGTGGAATACAGAAAGCCCCTCAGCCAGGGTGCCCTCGCCCCTTCCGGTCTTAGGGGCACTCAGCTGTGACCTGGAACCTCCCTATTCCTGCCAGTCACCCCCTGCCCACCTGAGGGTGGGGGCAAGGAGCAGCTGGGATCCCAGAGTCCTAAGGAGGTCCCCAAACAAGTCCCTCCATGCTCCCAAGGACAGAGCCCAGAGGAGACCCCCTACCTGCTCAGGTAGGTTTTGAGTCTACCCTGGTGGCTCAGTTGATAAAGCCTCTGCCTACAATGAGGGAGACCCGGGTTCAATCCCTGGGTTGGGAAGATCTCCTGGAGAAGGAAATGGCAACCCACTCCAGTATTCTTGCCTGGAAAACTCCATGGATGGAGAAGCCTGGTAGGCTACAGTCCACAGGGTGGCAAAGAGTCGGACATGACTGAGCGACTTCACTTTCACTTTTGGTGCAGCCTCCCTGGAGGCTTGTTATTCATTCTCTCTGGTAACAGGTGATGGGCGCCAGGTGCTTTGCTGGCTGATCCCAAAACAATCTCTCACTGATGCCCAGGAAGCAGCCAGGTCACAGGTGAGCAAACGTGTGCAGTGGGGAAAGACCCTAGGCATTCCCCCCTCACCCACCCGCGGCAGGAGGGAAACCGGGCTGGAGGGAGGGCTGTGGGTTGACTCAGAGCATGGAGCCTGCACAGGAATGCCTGCCAGGTGCTGGGGGGGCAGGGAGGGGTTGCTAGGAAGCAAGGTGCAAGGCCAGGCTGGAAAGGGCTGACAGTGGGCTCCTTGGAAGCTCGGCTGGGGGGGGGGGGGTCTGTCTCTGCCTTTCTCTGGGCCCCACCTGATGTCATGAGACAGGAGCATCTTGGGGGTAACTGGCTGGAGCAGAGAGCCTGCAAGGACTATCCCCCAGAGAGCTACTGGAACTCGATTCAACAGCATCAGCTCCATAGGGGTACCTGCAACACCCCCCAGGAAAAACACAAAGTACTGGGGTGTGGCTCGTGCCCCGAGTTCCAAAGCCCAGGAACCCTTCCGAGGGCCAGAAGGGCTGCGCCTGCATATGCTACTAACTCCTGAGTTCCAGGCAAGCTTCCCACAGCACTGTCCCTGGGACCCTGCCCTCACAGTGGCAGGTGGTCAGAAGGCCCTTCCCTAGGTGGGCCCAGGCAGGCTGGGTGAGGGCAGGCAGACAAGGCCACACTCTTCCAGAAGACGGGTGGGAGGGAAACCCCGAAGTCAACCCTGAGAGATGCTGGGCACTGAGCATTTGGTCCCAAAAACCATCTAAGGGCTAAGAACGGAGTGGTAGTGACAGCCAAGGAATGAAGCAGACACACATGAGGAGGAGAGGACCTCCAGACCTGTGCCGTCTGCCTGGGTGGACGGATGCTGGGCACCCAGCTCTGCCCATGTGCGTGACCCAGCTCCAGTGCTCAGGATAGCCAATAGCTCTTTATTCAAAGAAGCAAGGGTGGGGGCGGGCACCACCCTCAGGCCTGGATGTGGCTCTTGGCGCTGAAGGCCAGGTAGTAGATCACTAGTCCGATGGCTGCGGCCAGGACTTCAGTGGAGACCCAGGGCCCGTTCCAGGCACCCTGCAAGAAAGGAGACCACGGTCATGGTCTCCTTGGGGAGACCATGGGGACAGACAGGGGAGGGGGCCAGCCACTCCAGGGGGCACAAAGACATGCCACCCACCTTGGCGCAGCCCCCAGTGCCCCCTCAAAGGCGAGGCTGGCCATGTGCCCCACCCCTTCCCCTGGGCTGAGCCAGTCCCCTCCTCCAGCTTACCCGATGGTCCACGCTGACCGTGAATAGAGGCGGGATGACAGAAACGTCCTCGTTGTTTCTCTGAGCCTGTGAGGGAGGTGCTGGGGTCAGGGGGCTCTGCCTGGTGGGCAGGTTGAGGCAGAACCCTGCCCAGAGTTGTGGGAGAAGAGAGGTGGGCAAAGGAAAGGCATGGGGCTAGCTGGGGTGGGCGGTCAGGCAGGAAGGTGGCTACCCATCCATCCTGCTCTGAGTTGGGGAGGGGGATGGGGCTCGCAGGGGAGAGAAAGCTGTGGCTGTGGGCTGCACCCTCCTTCCAACAGGCCTGGGGGGGCTTTGGGGACACTCACCTTCCTTAGGAGGCTATAGGACTCCTCATCAAAGAACCGGACCTCATAGGTGCCCGCGTGGGCACTCTTGTGATCTAGGCTCCAGGACACCTGGGTGGAGTGCGTTTGGCAAGGGGTGGATACGATGGGCGTGCTGCTGCTACCAGCGCACAGAGTCCAAGGACCTCAGCTCAGCTGGCCAAGCCGCCCAGGGCTTCAGGCTGCGCCTGCGAGCAGGTGGCCTCCCCCGAAAGTGACGGCCACAGCCTCCCTTACCTGGTAACGTCCCACGTCCTGGCCCCGGGTGACAGGAAATTGTTTTCCGCTGACGTCAGCATAGAGAGCCATGTTCTGGGGGAGGGGATAAAGAGAGAGTCACCTTCTCCCCTCTTGGGCTGTCTGTGAGGTTTCGCTATGCCCACGCCTGGGGTAAGCAGGCTGCCAGGCAGAGTCAGGGACTGTGCTAGGTCTGGTAGGGGCACCAAGTGAGAACCATGGGGGCCAGTCTCTCCATGTTGGTCTTGCTCCTTGGGGCCCACACCTCCCCGCTGGCCTGGTCTCCCTAATCCCCAGCAAGCCTGTTAGGTGAACAGGGGTGAGATGACTGAAGTGTTCTCCTTTCTTCTCTTGAGTCTGGAAGTGAGTACTGGGATCAGGGGCACCCAAGGAGCTGCCTAAAGAAGGTGGTACCTAAGAAAGCCCAACTTCCATCTTTCTTTGGGCCTTCAGGTTGCAGGGACCCAGGCCAGGGCTGCCCAGTTTTTAAGTCACCAAATGCCCACGTAGACACATGTTTCAGCCAACAGCAACCAGGAAGTGGGTACAGGAGCCCTGGGGCTGAGCCTGGCTCTCTCCCTTCCCACGAGCATGCGTTCCAGACACAGCAAAGTGTCTACCCACACCGCTGCATGGGGGAAAAGTAGACCTGGCCGGTGAGCTGGATGTTCTTTAGTCACCTGTGCCCTGTTCTCGCCTTCAGCTGGGCAGCGAAACCCTGATGCTCGCTCTGTCCTCGTGGAGCCCTGGGTCTGGGCTCACCTGGTGCTACTGAGGGCCCAAAGGCTCAGGCTCCCTGCCCACCTCTGAGCCTTTGCCCTCTTGGCTGAAGCCCTGCTGCCTCACCTGAACCCTGTTCTTGCAAGTCAAGGAGATCTCCACGATGAAGACAGTCTCAGTAGAAATGACAGCATCCGAGGTGGTATAGTAGGAAGGGGTGATCTGGGGCTCCACACAGGCCTCTGCTGCAGGGAGGAGGCAGAGAGGGAGGGATAAGGCCTGGCTTTCGCTCACTGAGTTGCAGGGCAGAAGAGACCACCCTACCCCACTTCCCAGAGCTCATCCACTAAAGACACAATGGGCCCTTTGGACCCTGCCAGGTGGAGTCTGGGAGACGGATCCAAATGACGAATCAGAAGCGCAGGGGCCAAGAGGGGTGGGGTAGCCTTTAAGGAAGGCAGAGAAAGGGGGATGGGAAGACTGTGTGTGTGTGGAACCTTGATGTCAGGGCAAAAGAACAGGTGAGCATGTTGGGGGGCGGGGAGTGCACTGTGTGAATTCACTGCACAACTCGACTCTGTGCCTGGACCTACAGACAGAAAAGCCATGCAATGGTTTAGGAATACAGCCTGCCCTGGAATACCCCAAAAGCCCAGGGCCAGGCTGACCTCAATTCAGAGCCGCAAGGCCCTAGCTAGTTGACTGAAGACGTGCTCTGCAGACATAAAAGCACAAAAACTTATGCGGGCTTCCCACATGAAGGGTCTCTGCCCCAGACAGTTGACAGAAAGCCAAGACTGGCCCCAGCGGTTCCGGAGGAAAGGAAATGGGCGATCTGGGTCCAGACGCACAACTTGTCCTCCTGCTGCCCTGAGAGAAAGGACACACCCTCACCATCTCCACACTGCTAGAGGCCACAGGGAAGGAAAGGTGTCACCTAAACCACCAGGCGCCAGCTGCTCTAATGCGGTGTCAGGGCAGGGCCATGACTTAGGCTGAGGCTTGGGACTGAACCAGTGGGAGGAAGACGCCTGGGAACGTCGGTGGGAAGTGGTTCTCAGGAGCCACGTTCCCCAGATGCTTCCACACTTTGCCAAGTTTGACCTTCTTCCTCCAGACGTGGGAAAGCACAGTTTCACGGTCAGGTTTGTCCTTTCCAGGCATCATTGCCTACAGCACGGGGAGTTCCTGAGGAGCCAGTGACCAGGGTGCGGGTTGGGTGGCCACTGAGGCTGGTGAAACACTCCAGGCATCAGGGGCGCTGGCCTGAAGTAGGGCAGATAAAGTGAAAGTGCTCAAAGTGGTCCTAACCAGTCCAGACCCCTAGGCCCATTGTGGGCTCCTGGAAGGACCTCCTGCTAAACACACTTCTGGACTCCAGTGTCAGTCAGAACTCAGCCCGGCCACTGTTAACAACCTCTCAAGAATGTGAAGCCCTCTGACTCTGCTGAAAAACCCTATACGGATCCAACAAGGCCTTAGGGGACACAAACCAAGCGTCTGATCCAGACACTCATCTTTCCCTCTTCAGGTCCCTTCTAACTCGTCCGCACTCTGGGCCCTTCTGCCTGCTGCCTGGACCGTCTCTGCTTCCTCGCTTCACTCGGAGCCCCATTCCTAGGGAGGCCTGACCCCACATCGGGTCAGATGGTTCCTCTCCACCGGCTCAGTTTCTCGCTCCGATCGCCCTACACTGCAGAGCTTTGCTCCTGTCCACTCCCCTCCCCGCCCAGATCGGGGGCTCTAGGAGTGGCGGCAGGGACGAGTGTCACTTTCCCTGCTGGAGCTGGGGCCAGGCTCACAGAAAGGCTCTGGGAGTCTTCCTCACTGGAGCAGACGGGGCACAGATCAGGCTGTTTCTTCCAGCAGCTCAGCTGCTGGGTGAACGTGTGTGGTGCACGAGAGCATGGTGGCCTCGGCCGCCGCGACCAGAGACCACCTGCCTCTCAGAGGGAGAAGGCCCAGACCCCCGCTCTGCCCGCACCCGTCCTCCCCCGACGCACCACCAGTCGTGGGTGAGAGGCTCGCCAGAAAAGAACTCCGGCCAGGCCGCTACCTGAGCAGCAGGAGAGACCGGACAGCAGCAGTAGCGCCAGGGCGCCGAGAGATGCCAGCGCCGCCATCGCTTGTTCTCTGCCAAGGGAAAAAGAGAGTGGTTAGCCTGAACACGAGGAGTAGACGAGGAAGCGCGACGCGTCAGCGGCCGCCGCAGCCAATCGGGCGCCGGCGGGCTGGCCGGGCCTGTGACGTCGCCGGCGGTACTGACGTGTCTCCTCCCCGGACCAGGCGCCCAGCCGACCGCCCTCCAAAGATGGCGGCGGCGGCGCCTCCGGCGCCGGAAAAAGGCGTGGGAAACCGGTGCGGCCGTGTGCGTGCGTACTGTCGGGACCACGCCCCCTCCCGAGACGTCGCGCTCGGCCGAGCTCTCGCGAGAGCGGCAGCTGCGTGTCGGAACCTGCGGCTGTCTTCACGTTCTGTCATGGCGCTGAAGGTGGCGACGGCCGCGGGCGGCGCTGTGAAGGCAGCGCTCAGGCCGGCCCTCCTCTGGCGTCCTTGGGAGGTGAGAGGGAGGAGCGGCCCACGGGGACATCCGCCGCACTCACTAAGAGGTGTTAGCACCTCGGCGGGGTTAGGCGGGCCGCCGCCGCGCTCGGACCGTTCTGGACCCCGATTGGCTGCGGGCCTCACGGGGAGGGGAGAGTGTCGCGGCCCGGGGTTGATTGGCCACCTCCGCTGTCAGTGAAGGGGTTAGCTGAAGTTGACCCTGGTCTGGCGCTCCAGGAGTCTGCATGTGGTGGCGGGGGAGCTCCCGGCGAGCGGGGGGCAGTGTCACTTCCCAGTGTCCTTGTGGGAACCCTCGTGAGGCGGTCGCGTGTCCGGCCCGCCTTGCTCTTGTGCTCCTGGGAATCCGTTCCCGGCCGCCCGTCCTCCTCGGGTTTCCCTCTTATGAACCGCTTTGCAACCTCTCCCAGTGGAGGTGGCCAGTCTGACTTTTCGGTGCCCCAGGGGCTTTCCCACCCTGCAGGCGCTGGGAATGGGAAGGAGCTAGGATTCCTGAAGCTGGCGGCGGGTCAGGAGGCCGCGAGGACTTTGCTTCCGTCGTTCTCTGTTTAGGATCTTGCTTGTTCGGGTCTGATTCCTCTCCTGACACACTTCCATGAGGATAGTGTAGTCCCTAGGTGGGTGGGAAGTCCGAAGCGTCATCAAGTCGGGACTGGCCCGAAGGGATGAGAGGTCTGACCTCTCTCTCTGGGCTCCAGTTTCCCCTCGCTGTCAAAGGATCCACCCACCTCTGACCTTCCAGAACTCAGTGACTTTGCTGACACTCCTTGCGGTCACATCTCCTGGCATGCTTCCCCGCTCTGAGCCCTTGGGAAGGCTGGCCTGTCGCAGCTTCTGCCTTATTAAATTCTGTGTAAAGTGCTGACTTCTCCCACTTGCTGGCGAGAGGCTTTCCAAAGGTCCCTGGCCGCTAGGCTCTTGCAGGATCCTGATGGGGACATTTGTCTCCTTGCTGACTTCACCTGTGTGTGTGCTTGTGTCCATATTGGGGCGGGAATGAGGAGACTGAAAGGCTGCTAGCTGGGCAATGCCTTGCCCTGAGACTGGTTGTCTTGGGTATGGGAACCTTTAGAGATGAAGCCTGGATCTTTGGTCCCAATTAGTGGGCCCTTGTGGGAAAACATGCAGACACTATTGGTACTTGATCCAACAGAAACATACTGAAGAGAGAAACTTCACTAAGGTGTGCAGCACAGGAGCCCTTTGGTTGAGTCACATACCATTCTGGAGTGCTTTCTGTGGTACTCTCAAAGGACGAGGGTAACAGTCCACCTTCCTGCTTGATGAACAAGCTGGAGACCAATGCATGTATCACATCTTGCCTTGTCCTGGGGTCCTTTGATGGGTAGGTTCACAGAATCTTTGTAACTCCCTGAAGGAAGGGGCCTGAGTCTGTCCAGAGCAAGGTCAGGGAAGTTGCTATCCCGAGAGCTCTCTGGGTCTTTGGCCAAAGCTGGATGGAACATGTAGCATTGGGACCAGATGAGGGAGAGGTTCATCCTGGTGGTAGTCATGGGACCCATGGTCTGGTGGGGGGTTCTTGCACTGAAATAGAGCCAGGCACGGTGTGAGTGGTGGCTCACCATTGTGGCCAGGTTACCTGGCCTATGCCTGTGGGCCTCAGAGAGCTGGAACCCAGGAGGAATTAGCTGGCAGCCATAGGGGCCAGCCCAGCATCTCCTCATTGGTCACCAGCCTTGCACACTGGCCTGAGGGGCTGCTGAGGTGAAGGGGAGCCCTCATCCCTCAGCTCGGGACTGAACAGCTTGCATACCTCTTTTCGCTTAATGCTTCCAGTGGTCAGATAAAGTAGGCACTTCTGTTCCATGGATTTCAGGTAAGGGGAAGAAGCTTAGCAAGGTTAAGCTGTTTGCCACCAGGAGTAGTGGATGGAGGCTTTGGACTGAGGTCTCCCTAGCCTCAGAACCTGCCATATCTTTCTTCATCTTTTGATGCGTTCAGTTCAGTCAACAAATGTGTTTCGTGTCCCAGCTCTGGACCAGGCATTCTTCTGGGTCCTGGGGTGATAGTAGGAGATCAGACAGATGCCGTGTCTACTCTCTGGGGCTTAAGGGTTGGAGAAGGAGTGAGGCAGCCATAACCTAGGGAGATGGGGATTGGGAGGAAGGGAACGAGTAGGGCTTTGCAGCCCAAGGGGACCAGCAGCTCATCAGCCTTAGGGCATCGGGAAGGCTTCCTGGAGGAAGGGCAGTCTAAGCCACCATGTGCAAGTTTGTGTCGAGAGCCTATAGACAGATAAATCTAGATACTGACAGTTGCTAGAAGGCAAACAGAAAAACCCCAAGCATGCATCTGGCTCCTGATCCGGGGGCTCCGTGGATCAGTAGAAACCCAAGGAGCATCTTGTCCTGTTCATCACCCCCTTCCTAACTCCTATACCTACAGAGCTTTATGCAAGTGGGTACCTTGTGAAAACCAGCCGGAGAGACCCAGATGGGGTGGTCAGCCTCTGCCTGAGCTTTCTAGACTCCTAGCAGGAAGGCAAGGCTCTTTGGAAAATGGCCACAGTGACTCTATCATTGGCTGGCATCCTCTGCTGCTCCCCCAGCAGGCAAGTGGCAGGGCATCCCTGAGTGAGAAGGAGGGACTGTGGCTCGGTCCCCGCCTCTTTGCATTGAGGGGCACGCAGGTGGGGCCCCCCAGAGAGGAAAGTGTGAGCCTGTAGCCCCCTGTGGCAGGAGCTGGGACCTGGGCTTCTTCCTCCAGGAAAGTGTGGGGACTCCAGATGGGTCCCTCTGAGCACCTGTCCCATTTGACTCAAGTGGCTGTTGCTCTGAAGCTCTCAGGCATGGCACTGACATGACCACGTGTGGCCGTTGCAAGTGGGGGGGTTGGGGACATCTGTCATCCACGCAGGCCATGAAGCATCTTTGCAAACTTTTATGAAGGCCTTGATTAAGGATGAGCGTCTGCTCTTCTTCTGATCCTAGAGGGCTATTCCCCATGTGGCCAGTAGGGCTAATCTCTGGCTGGGCAGAGGGCTGGGTGCTATCTTTTCCCCTCTGGTTTCCATGATCCAGATCGTCACCATGTTCTGACCGTATGCTGCTTTTGTAGTAAGGAGACGTGATGGAAAAAAATGACATGCATCATGGTCGTGGTAGCCTTGTGGTTTGCTATTATGGTTTCCCTTCTGTACTGTGTTGAGTGTGCCAATTTCTGCTCACTCAACAGACCTCACTGAGCAGGAAAAATTGGCTGAGAAAACTCAGAAACAGCAAAAGGCGGGGAGGGAAGCGTCAACATTTTTGTAAATGTCTTTGGACAGTGGAAGCTCCAGAGCCACACGGCCTGTCTGGGCAAGGTGGGGGTGCCCACCTCCCCTGCCAGGAGCTCGGCTGACCCTGGCCAACTTGACAACAACCACTGGCATCTGGGTTCTCTCTGCCAGGTTCTAGGTTCCCACGAGGCCCCCCGGAGGAGCTTCTCAGTAAGTAACCTGCCCTAGTGCATACAGGCACGTGTCCGTCTGTACGTGTGTGCAGAAGAGTGTGTGTGCAGGTGCATGTGGATGGGTTTGTGGGCACCTGGGGTGTAGAGGGGTGTGTGTGTGGGCACATGTGTGTGTGGGCACATGTGTGTGCCACGCCTCTTGGCTCTGTTCCCTCCATGTGTCCCCTGAGGCGCAATCTCCACCTCTCCTCCTTCCCTCCTCTCCTCTCCTCCTCCCCTGAACCCTGGGGGCAAAGCCTGGTTCCCTGGGCCCTGCCTTGTTCTTCTAACCTCGGCTGATCTGTGTCTTCTTCCTTCCTGTCCCCACCTCTAGCAACAAACAATTGTGAGTATCCTTCCCGTCTGCCTGTTTGTCAGGTTGGGGGCTTTTAGTGGCTTTGGGGTTGACCCAGTTCCAGGCGGAGGTGGGACCTGCTTCTGTGGTTGCCCTCCTGACTTGGGGGGACTGCAACTCCCCACGAGCAGCGCTGCACTGTGGGTGGGGCAGGGCATATGGTTGGGGTACCCTGAGTTGGCACCTCCCAATTGGCTGGCCCACTGAGTCAGGGCTCGAGGGAGGAAGGGAACTGAAGGCCTGCCCCCTCCCCCTCCCTTCCAGCCCCCGTCGGCGAAGTATGGTGGGCGGCACACGGTGACCATGATCCCGGGAGATGGCATTGGGCCAGAGCTCATGCTGCACGTCAAGTCAGTGTTCAGGTACAGAGGGGGACCCTGAGAACGGGGCACCATGAGGGTAGCGAGCCAGTGGTGGGCGGTCCCTTGTCCTGGTGCCTGCCCTCCTGCCAGGCTGAGCCGGGTGAGGGGGAGGGCAGAACCCGAGCGACTCATGCCGTCTTGGAGTGTCAGGGCACCCCCATCAGCTGGCATAGCTAGGCTCAGTCTCCCCTTGGCCAGAGCCCAGGCAGAGTGGGCAGCAGCAGAGGAGAGACCTCTGCGCCCTGTGCTTGGGGCCTGGGATCACCGTCCTGATCCCACTCTGCCCCAGGCATGCATGTGTGCCTGTGGACTTTGAAGAGGTGCACGTGAGCTCCACCGCGGACGAGGAGGACATCCGCAATGCCATCATGGCCATCCGTCGGAACCGCGTAGCCCTGAAGGGTGAGACTCCCTTGTGAGCTGACCCTTGTCCCTGGGCGCCCATGGGTGCTGCACCTCGGTGGTCTCGGTGTCACTAGCTGCTGTGGGAGCCTGTCTAGGCGTGGGCTCCCTCCCGCCTGGGGCCGCCCTCTTTGCTGGAGTCAGCTGTGGCTCTCAGAGTCTTCCTTCACACACTGGGTGTCACACCGATGCAGGTTTAAGCCCCCACTGGTGGCCTTGGCTCTAGTTGGCACAGCTGTGGAAGTTACAGCTGGGAGCTTGACCCTCACTGAGTATTCCTCAGTTGGGTCCAGCTCCTTAAACTTTCCATCACTCATTCTGCACACTTGAGCCCATCACCTGCTCTGTAGGAGCAGTGAGTGAGCTGAGACAAAGGTAGAGATGTAGGCCCTGGCTGTGGCCTGGAGGGGCTGACATGCCAATGATAGGGTGCCCGAGGTAGCCCCGTGGGGACCTGAGAAGGGCCCCCTCAACTTGGCATTCTCTGACTGCCTTCTCTCAGGGGCAGCTGGCCCTCTGGGTGCCCTGGTTCCAGCCAAGGTGAAGGTGTGGTCTTTTACAGGCAACTCTTGCCTGCCCCTGAGCTGGAGCTCTTGTGGTGCCTTGACACAAGGCCTGGCACGAACCCTGGCCAAGCTGCCCTTGCAGCTGGACCCTGGCCTTGCCAAGCCTCACCCAGGGTCTCGCAAGACCTTCTGGCTCGCTGCCAGCTGTTTTCATCCCTTCCTTCATTTAGTATTTATCGAGCGTCTGTTATGTGCCATGAAGCCATCAGTGAACTCAACACTCAGACGCACACATCCATCCGCCCTCATGGCACTTCGACTGCAAGTGCGCTAGGGTGTTCTGTGAAGCCCTGCTCCCACCAGCTCAAATGCAGGAGTACACTGGAGCCTGGGCCCCTCTCCAGCCTGCCGGTCTTGTTTCTCTCCTGCAGGCAACATTGAAACAAACCACAACCTGCCCCCATCCCACAAATCGCGAAACAACATCCTTCGGTGAGAGCCAAGGGCGCAGCGTGGGTGCTGGGTGGGGATGGTGGTGGCCGTGGCCGGCTGATCTGATTTGGTACACCTGCAGCACCAGCCTGGACCTCTACGCCAACGTCATCCACTGTAAGAGCCTGCCAGGTGTGGTGACCCGGCATCGGGACATTGATATCCTCATTGTCCGGGAGAACACAGAGGGCGAGTACAGCAGCCTGGAACATGAGGTGAGTGGGGCGCAGGGGGCACCTGGCTAGGCTGGTAATCAGGAAGGCCATGCCCGGACAGAACCTCATGCCGGAGGGCAGGCTCCGACAGGATATGAGTCTCCGGTCCCTCCTTGCCTTCCCAGAGTGTGGCGGGCGTGGTGGAGAGCCTGAAGATCATCACCAAGGCCAAGTCCCTGCGCATTGCTGAGTACGCCTTCCAACTGGCCCAGGAGAGCGGGCGCAAGAAAGTGACAGCCGTGCACAAGGCCAACATCATGTACGTCCCCAACACTGCCCCTCTGCGCCAGGGCCCAGGCCTGTTCGCAGTGCACACATCGGGGGGAGGTGGAACGGGGTTCTTCCCACTCTGCAAACGGGACTGGTGGTTCTGTGGTGTTGGTGAACCCCGTCCCTCTGGTGGGTGGTGGCCATGGCCAAGCTGGTGTCCTGCATCACCCTAGGAAACTGGGCGATGGGCTCTTCCTCCAGTGCTGCAGGGAAGTGGCAGCCCGCTACCCCCAGATCACCTTTGAGAATATGATCGTGGACAACACCACCATGCAGGTAGTTGGGCTGCCATGCTGCACAGGCCCCTGCCCTGGGTGCATGGGCCTGCTGGTGCTCCAACTCCTGACTGCTGCTCCCCACCCCACAGCTGGTGTCCCGGCCCCAGCAGTTTGATGTCATGGTGATGCCCAATCTCTATGGCAACATCGTCAACAACGTCTGTGCTGGGCTAGTTGGGGGCCCCGGCCTTGTGGCTGGGGCCAACTATGGCCATGTGTATGCCGTGTTTGAGACGGTGAGTGCCACCAGCGATGCCAAGGCCGTGGGCCTTTGTGAACTAGAGCTCAGTCAGTTCAGTTGCTCAGTCATGTCTGACTCTTTGCCACCCCATGGACTGCAAGCATGCTAGTCCTCCCTGCCCATCACCAATTCCTAGAGCTTGCTCAAACTCATGTCCATTGAGTCGGTGATGCCATCCAACCATCTCATCCTCTGTCGTCCCCTTCTCCTCCCACCTTCAATCTTCCCCAGCATCAAGGTCTTTCCCAAGGACTCAGTTCTTCTCATCATGTGGCCAAAGTATTGGAGCTTCAGCTTCAACATCAGTCCTTCCACTGAATAATCAGGACTGATTTCCTTTAGGATTGACTGGTTTGACCTCCTTGCAGTCCAGGGGACTCTTAAAAGTCTTCTCCAACACCACAGTTTAAAAGCATCAATTCTTTGGCACTCAGCTTGCTTTATGGTCCAACTCTCACACCCATACTTGAAAGTGAAAGTGGAGTTGCTCAGTCAGTGTCCAACTCCTTGCGACCCCATGGAGTGTAGCTCCTCTGTCCACGGGATCCTCCGGGCAAGTACACTGGAGTGGGTTGCCATTTCCTTCTCCAGGGGATCTTCATCTTCCCTACCCAGGGATTGAACCCTGGTCTCCAGCATTGCAGACAGACTCTCTACCATCTGAGCCACAAGCGAAGTCCACATACGTGACTACTGGAAAAACCATAGCTTTGACTAGATGGACTTTTGTCAACAAAGGTCGGCAAAAAACTATAGCTCATACACTTTCTAGTTCAGTCATTGAAAGTAAATTATTTAGTGGTTTCTAGAATATTCAAAATTTTGCAAACATCCCCACTAATTCTAGAACATTTTCATCACCATAGAGAGAAATCTTGTAGGCCCTTGCCCTCTGCGATGGCCCACTCGGTAGAGCATGCTTCTCTCTGAATCTGAATGAATTCACTTCTTACCAAAAAAAAAAAGAAATCGGGTAATTGTGGCCAGCATTCTCTTTCCCCTCCCCCCAGCCCCTTGCACCAATCTCATCTGCTCAGTCTCTGGATTTGCCTGTTCTGGACAGTTCACACTAATGCAGGGTACCCTCGGCATTCTTATATTCACCAGCCCCCTCCTTTTTCATGTCGCCTCTTCCAGGCTACAAGGAACACAGGGAAGAGTATTGCCAATAAGAACATTGCCAACCCCACAGCTACGCTGCTGGCGAGTTGCATGATGCTCGACCACCTCAAGTAAGTGGCTTTTCAATGCCCGGCCATCAGCCCCCAGACTGCGAACGAGGCCCAGAGGACTGAATTCTGTTCTTCCTCCTCAGGCTGCACTCCTATGCCACCTCCATCCGCAAGGCCGTCCTGGCATCCATGGACAATGAAAACGTGAGGCCCCCCAACCCCCAACCCTCTCCCAGGTTGAGCTGATAGAATGCCCAAGGGGCTGGAAATGGTGACCTAGTGCCACCATGAGGAGGGTGACACCAGGTTGGCTGGGCCTTCTTGGCCTTAGCTGGTCCCGCGGCCCCCCTGGTGGCCCTTCCAGCTCCTGCAGGCCACAGAGTGTAGTAGGCAGCCCTGGGCTGCCTGCAGGCCAGGGCTCAGGGATTGGCCGGATCCTGGTGTGTGCCCAAGTTTGCCCGTCTCCTGCAGATGCACACCCCAGACATCGGGGGCCAGGGCACCACGTCGGAAGCCATCCAGGACATCATCCGCCATATCCGCGTCATTAACGGCCGGGCCGTGGAGGCCTAGGCTGTCCCCGGGACTGTTTAGGCCCACTCTTCAGATCTGCTTGGCGCCACCAGCACTCTGGGTGGCTCAGTGGGCGGACCCAGAATAAACCCACTTCTGCCCCAGCCCTTGGTGGCGTTCTTTTGTCACTATTGACGCAGGTGTTTCAGGTCACACTTTATTAAGAAGAGAAACAGCACACTTCCCATTCAGAGGGCCCCTCTGCGAGGGTTGGGGGGCAGAACACATTCTGAAAGGCCAGGTCCTGGCCTCGGCAGATGTGTCTTCTCTGGCCCGCCCCGCCCAGGTGGGTATGAGAAAGCTCCCACTCAGCAGGGTGGGCAGGAACTGTCCTGCTTTCCCTGAAGGCACTAGGGGCCAGGGGTGTAGGGAGGGAGCCGGGCCTGCCCCAAGCTTCCCAAAGTGCCCACGGGGCCTAGGGATTGAGCCAAGGGTGCTGCAGGCAGTCGGCTGCACTGGCCCGCTTCTCGGGGATGTATTCCATCATTGGCAGCAGGAAGGCGCTGAACTGTGTGGCCTGCTCCAGGGGCCACTCGTACTTCTCCATGAGCACCTCGTACAGGCCCCAGTGCTTGAGGTTGTGGATGTGCCGAAGCTCCCCTGGAGGCAGGCCAGCATGCCGCAGGTCAGCCTCCTCCTGGGAGGCCTGTCATCTGAGACCCCTCGGCGGCCCCCAAGTTCCCACATCACCCCTCCATCCAGGTGGCCCCACCTCTCCGGTTGAAGAACTCCCGGGAGTAGCGGCCTGAGAGGGCAAAGGCTGGGGGGATGTCTCCTAACAGCTCCACAATGTGGGCGATGTGGTCTGTGGACAGAAAGGGAGCTGGGAGGTTGGCCAGGCGGCTGGGAGGTCCTGAGGCCGGACCCTGGGGTTCGCCACTTCCTACCCTCATCACGACTGTAGTCTTCTCCCGAGTGTGGTTCGAATAGGTAGTCGCCAGTGGCCAGCTCAAAGGCCTGAAAAGGGCAGAGGGTAAGGCTGTTGGCCCCAGTGAGTCCGCCTGGATGGGGTACAGCCGTAGGCAGACATACCATGCACGCTGTGCTCCAAATGTCAGCTGGGGGCCCATACTCAGCGCCGATCAGCACCTCCACAGCCCGGTACTGCCGTGTCTGGATGTCCTCGGTGAAGTGCTTGTGCTGGAGGCAAGGGGAGCCCGGGAGAGGGGCTGGGGCCAGGGCTGGCCTGCCCTTAGTTGCCCCCAACATGTCTCCCACCTTCTGTGGGCCCATGTACCCCAGGAGCATCGTGGGGCTCGCTCTGAGCCTCAGGGGCCCCCCTTGTCCTAAGAGGACCTGGCAAGGTGACCTGAGACAGGCCAGCCCCTGCACCATGGCCGTCCATCCCCGCCCATGGGCCTAGTCCTGCCGACCGGGTGGGAGAGGTGCTGTTTTGGGCTCAGCCCTGGGACTGCAGCCTGAGGCAGGCATGGGGGTCTGGTCGAGCCCCGGGGACCAGCCTCATTCATAGCAGGGTGCCTGCTCATACCACCCAGCAGGCGTTGCCCAGGTCTGCGATCTTGATCTTGATCTTGTCTGCGTTTTGGGGCTCTAGGGGGTTCACCAGGAGGTTGGAGGCACCAAACGGTGCTGGGGAAGCAAGAGAAAGGAGAGTGGCTGAGCTGGTTGGGCACCGGCCCAGCCCTGCCCACTGCCTGCTGGCCTGGTCCCACTTACTGCTAGGGGAGAGGAGGCCGCCAGCCTCCCGCTGGTTGGACGAGCCTGAGAGGATGGAGCACGAGGCAGGGGAGAAGAGGGAGCCCGAGAAGCCTGAGGTCTGGGAGCCTGGGCTGAGGCTGCGGTTGCCCCTGGGGGCCGGGGATGAAGAAGCCGGAGAGGGGTCAGCCCCCATGCTGCCCAGGTGGCAACCGGAAGAGGATGTGGAGCCGCTGCCCGCCTCGAGTCTGGAGCTGGAGTCTGGGGAGACAGGCCAAGGTGCTGAGTGGGCAGCCGCCACCGGGGGGCCCACTCCCTGCTCCCATCCTTACCCTCGGCCTGGGCCGCGGCCTCCATGGCCTCTAGTTTCTGCAGGTCACGCAGTCGCTCCTCCAGCAGCCGCTTCTGCTGTTTCCGCTTGCGCCGCATTTTCTTCCTCTTGTTTTTCGACAGCTTCCCCGTCTGCCGAGAGCCAGGGTCAGCCTGGGGGTGCCTGGCAGCCAGCCACGGAGCAGCCCAAGTGTGTCCACAGGGCTCCCACAGGGGACAAGGTCTGCAGGTCCCAGGACTCCATGGCCACCAGGGCATGGTCCTGCCACCTCGCCCACCTCCTGGGTCCCCTCCTGCCCTCCACTCTCCAGAGCTGGAGGCCAAGGAAGAACCAAGAAGCCTTTGGCTGGGCGCCAGCCTCCCCTGGGGCCAGCTGTAAACACATTGTCCTTTTGGGGAGGTGGTGGTGAGCCCCAGTGGCCACCCAGGGCCGTTTGGGGCTTGTGGCCCCCTCTGTATCACCCTCATCCAGGCCACCCAGCCTTTTGGAAATGCCTCTGCAGGAGTGTTGGGCAGCAGGGAGAGTTAGGGAGAAGGGGGAACCAGAGAGGCTGAGAAGTGAGCTCTGAGCAGATGGGAAAATGAGGCCTAGGAAAAGAGGTGGCCCAACTTACCAAGACCTCCTGGGGGGCAGTGCTGACTGCGGTGGAGCAGGCAGAGCCAGGAGAAAGAGAAAGGAACTGAGACTCAGGCTGGGGCTGAGGCCCATGGGCCCTGCCCCGGCCCCACGCAGGATCTGGGTACCTGTGGAGCGGGATGGGGGTGGTGCCCCTGACTGTTGCCACTCTGTGGCCTCAGCGGCCAGGCGCCGGATGTAGGCATCCCCCACACACAGCAGAATGTTCTCGGGCTTGATGTCCGTGTGGATGATCTTGCACTTGGTGTGGAGGTAATCCAGGCCGTGTAGCACCTGTAGAGAGCCAGTCCTGAAGTCCACCCGCCCTCCCTTGGCTGCCTGCCACAGGGCTCTTCCTGCTGAACTCAGGAAGAGCTCACCTGCCTCACGATGCTCTTCACACAGGGTACGGGCAGGCCCTGGTAGTTGGACTTGATGATCCACTTGAGCAGCTGGTGGCCGAGGACCTCCAACACCATGCACACATCTGGGGCCAGGAGTGAAGGGCAGCCGCTGGGCATGCAGCTGGGGCCCAGGTCCTGCCCACCCTCAGCTGGGGTGCGGGAGCCCCAAGGCTCAGGCAGCATAGAGCTGGGTCTGGGAGGTCCTGTATCACCACCGTCCCGGTGGTGCTCTAGTGTCCCTGTCACTCTCTAGTGTGCCAGTTGGCACCGTACTTTATGTGGTCTTCCTAGGGACAGGGCACTGGAGGAGTAGACAGGTTTCTCGGAACAGCCCCAGTCCTGTGCCCATGTCTGCCCAAGAGCCTATTGACAGCCCCCCCGAAAGGGAAGGCACACTGAGATGGTGCCTCCCACTTGGGGGTAACCTAGCCATGGATTGCCAATGCCAATCTGGTTATTTGCTCCACCCCCCATGCCCAGACACAAATCCCTGAAGTGGTGGGGGTATTTCATAGACTAGTGTTATTGGAAGGGATAAACCGCCTATCACACAGATAGCAAACTGAGGCCCCTGGAGCTGGAAGGCACCAGCCAGCTATCTCCTGCTGAGATGCCACACTTGTTTGCTCAGCCTGCAAAGGATATGGACTCCGTTAACCCCTGAGATCCTGAAGTCATCGATGAGCTGGACAATGGTTTCTCTTTTGGGGTCACTGGGGTCACTATCTCGGACCTGCAGTAAAAGCCAAGGGGCCACATATAGCTTCAACCTCCCCCTTGCCAGCTGCTCCCCCGGGGTGGGCAGCCTCTCCGGCCTTCCTGTCCCGCTGTGCTTGGGCCTCACTGGAAGAAAAGCCTCAGGCCCGCCCTCCAGGTCCTCCCCCTCAGCCGAGCCAGCTGGAGCCTGCCCTTGTGGGCGCCCCGCCCCAGCCTGTGGAGCCCGGCAGGCCTCACACCCACATTGCCAGGCCCCAGGCGGCTCCCAGGGAGCTGGGAACGGGTAGGGGAGGTGCCTCACACATTTCAGGAGCTTGATCTCATCTACAGCTGTCTCCGTGTAATGCCCCGCGCTCTTCACCACTTTGAGAGCCACAAAACGCTTGCGCCTGCAACACCGAGACCCGTGTCGGCCGCCGGCACCAGACAGACCCACGGGGCCCTCGCCATAGCCGCAGGCGTGCCCAGGGGCAGGATCCCAGCTGGCATGGAGCCCTGGGGCGGGAGGGGGGGGCGACACTCACTGGATGTCCCAGCAGAGCCAGACAGTGGAGAAGTGGCCCCAGCCCAGCTTGCGCACCACGTGGTACCGCCCATTGAACAGGTCCCCGATTTTCACAGGGTAGTAGCCGCCTGGAGAAGGGAGCCCACAGAGGCCGCTGAGGGTGGTGCCTTACCCCTGCCCCAGAACGGCGCCTCGCTGCCGGGACCCCTGGCCCACGTGGGTGGGCTCCGGGCCCCCTCCTCCTCCTCCCCGGGGCCTCACCCTTGCAGTAGTCCTTGGGGTCTTCCTGCTCCTCATCGTCGGAGCCCAGCAGCCCCTGCAGCATCTGCGGCGCAGGGGCGGCGGGGGCCAGTTCGGAGCCGGAGGACTCGGGCCCGCAGGAGGCCTGCGAGCTGCGGGTGGGGCGGGCAGGCAGTGAGCGCGCGGGCCGCCAGGGGCCCCGGGCAGCCCGGCCTGGCCTTACCTGCTGCTGCTGTCGCTGTCGCCGCCGCAGCCACCGCTTGCGCTGGCGCTCATTCTGGCCGCGCTGCCCGCAGCTCCGGCGCCCCGGGCGGCCGCTCCTCTGGGGCCCGGTCGCAGCCCGTGCATTTATAGCCTCGGCCGCTGATCTCACCCGCCTTTATAAATAGCCTCCCAGCTGCTCGGCTGTGGGCAAGGTATGCAGCGGGGAGGGGGCGGTGCGGTGACAGCGGCCCTCGAGGGCCCGATCCCCCAGGACAAGCCCCCCGCCCCCATCCCAGGGCTGGCCAAGGGCGCCGCCGTGGGGACACGGTGTGCCACTGCCTCCCTGGGGAGTTCCCTGGCACCCTAGGACCACCATACCGGAATGTGGTGACCTGGACCCCGGGCTAAGCTCCTGCACCCCAGGACTGGCAGAGGGCGCTGTAGAGTGGCCACGTGGTGGTGAGCTGGTCCTCAAACTGGAGAGCCTGCTAAGGGCCCTGTGGGCACGGTGCCCCCTCTCATATGCCCTCGGGCAGCGGCCACAACTGAAAACATGCTCTGGCTTCTGGCTTGTGCAAGCCTGCCCAGAGGCGACCCCAGCCACTCTCGTGGGTACCTCACTCCCTGGCCACTCGGATCCTGGAGCCCCAAGACGCGGCAGCCCAGTGTCCTCTCGTCCCTCCATGCGGCATCCCTGAGGGGCCCTGGCCAGGCGCGGGTCGGGGGCGTGAGGTCTTCCCACCAGAGGTACAGGCCTGGGGGCTGCCCATGTGGGACCCCAGGGCTGCATGGCGTCCCTGTGGCTCCCTGGGTCCATCTCTGCCTTGCTCCCTGGCTCCAACAAGTGCACATGTCCATGTGGGATGCACAGGGAGGTGTCCACCCTGACCCTGCCCTCGGGGAATCTTCAAGTGGAAAGCAAAGGAACCCATGGCTGTAGTGGTCCAGGTCACACAGCCTTCCAAAGCCTGTGACCCTGGGGTGGTAGCCAAGGGACCAGGTTTTGAAGAATCCGGTCCCTAAAAACGGGGTGGGCAGGGGAACCTCCAGAGAGGGAGCAGGACACACTGGAGACCTCTGTGGCTGGTCTTGGCTGAAACCAGCTGTGGGTGTGGAAGGCGAGGTGGGGCGAGGGGGCTTAGGTGACCAAGGAGCCCCCCAGAGCCTGCGGGCACGAATGTGGGGTTTCTGCAGAGGGTCATGGGCACTTTGGCTCTTTAGAGAGAACACGCTGATTGTTCCTGGGAGGGAATGGAGTCAGAATGGAGTAGAGGGAGCTTGGTAGTAACTGGTGATCCCGAGATGGGACATACTTGGTTCTACATCCCTGTACCAGAAAATAGTTGGGAAGGTGGGGTGGGCATAGATGGTGGTGGGAGGGCAGGGGCACCGTTCCTGCAGGGGTCACGTGAGGGAGGAGAACAAGGCCTTGGGGTCCTCTTTTTAGCATGCGGCAGAAGTTCTAGCTGCGGGCTGGGGGCTGGGCCAGGGCACCCAGGAGACTCACGGGGAAGGTGGGGCTGGGAACTGGGCATTTTCTAAAAAGACATGTTTGCGTTTTATTTCCAGATGTGATCCTCCAGCAAGCACATAAATACAGTGAGGGAGGGGGAAGGATTGCTATAAATTAGAAAGAAGCCCCCCAGCAGCGTGGCAAGGAGGGAGAGGGGGAGGCCCTCCCACTCTGTGCAGACTACGCCTCGGTTACGGGCTCCATCCAGGGCTCCATCCTGGGTCGAGTGCGGGAAGGCGCGGAGATGGTGGGTCCTGCTGCCGCCTGACTCACAGTTCGGTCACCTTGTTCTCCACCAGCGCGGCAATCTGCTGCAGGCGGCAGGCCAGTTGCATCTTCTGGCCCACAGGATCCTCCTCCAGGGCACCAATGATCTGCCAGGGCAGAGGAGGCCGCCTGAGGCCTCGGCCTCTGACCTGCCTCCATCTCAGTAGCAGGCTGGGAGCCAGACCTTCCTATCGAATCTTCCTCCATGAGGAAGCCAAGCCCCTTCCCCAGCCCCAGGCCCTTCCATTCCTCTGCCTACACTGGACCTGGACACTCCCGCCCCCAAGGGAGACTCCTGGGGCCTCCCTCTGGGCTCCAGAGGCACGCCCCTCTCCTCAGAGTGCCCCCAGGTCTCACCTGGTCATAGTACCTGTGGATGTGGGTGTAGAGTTCTTGCAGAGCTTGCAGGCAGTGGGGAGCCGAGGTGTAATTCTGGGGGAGGCACATGGTGGGTGAGGCCCCGGCCCAGACCTTGAGCCCCCAGCTTCCCCCTTCCCCTGTGTCCTCACCCCCGAGAGCTCAGTCAGAGCTGAATTCATCTCCTGGTAGCTCGCTGGAGGGCTCTGGCGAATATCAGAGTAGTATCTGCAAAAGGGCACAGAGTTAGAGGCAGGCAGCCCAGAAGGTCCCTAGTCCATGATGCCCAACACCTACCTCTCTACCATCTGCTTGTAGCGAGGGATCTCCCGGGCGTAGAGCAGTTTGTTCACTGGGGAATCCTGCTCCGGGCGGGGTGGGCATAAGCGGGGAGGTGCCCCCTCCTGGCCCCATGCCCCGTGGGGGTCAGCCCCACCCAGGGCTCAGTGCAGAGCCCCTGTGGCTACCCTCCACCCCGGCCTGCCCTCCTCGGCCCTCACCCGGCCCACTTTATGCTCCGAGACTGTGCAGGAGTCCATGAAGGTCTGGGCGATGACGGCGAGGACTGCGTCCACATTGTCTGACACCCGCACGTCAAAGATGAGCTGCGGGTTCTTCAAGGTGTTCACCCAGAACCGCAGCAACAGGCTGGAGACACAGGCCAGCCGTGGAGTGAGGCCCGGCCAGTCCAGCTCAGCTCCTCCACCTGGACCCCCGTGGCCCTGAGCTGCCTGGGGAGCTGGCCATACAAGGGGGGGAGGGGGGGCGGGGGGCGACTGGTCACCCAAGGTGACGGCCCCCAGGCCTGGGCTCCTGTCCTGGCCACGCTGGCAGTGTCTTGGTCTCTCTGGGACTCCTCTGCCCGGGGCCAGGCTGGCAGGTGACACACCTGTTCGTCTTCCAGATGTGCAAGGTCTCCGGGTCCTCAATGCTGTGCTTCTCCGCCAGCTCATCCAGGAAGTCAAACAAGTACTTGACGGCGATGGGCACGGGCCGATTCACGCTGAGGATGGCTTGGAAGGCGTCATCCACAAACTTCTGCAGCGTGCCCTAGAAGGCAGGGGATGGGGCAGTTATTTTGGGGGGTCAAGGTGGGGGGCCCTTCGAGCTGCGGCCAGCTCCATCGTCCCACAGCATCTCCCCGGCTCTGTCCAGGTGCCCTTGCTGAGCCTCCCCGGGAGCCCCACCTTCATGGACAGCAGGCGCGTGAGGTAGATCTCCGGGATGGCCTTGGCCCGTGCCCGCTCCCGGTCCCGGTCCCTCAGGCTGCTCCGCCGCGCCTTGGCTGCCTCGGGCTCCTCAGGGGCTTTCACCAGGTGCCACAGACGGACCCCACCCTCCTCGCTATCCTCCAGCATGGGGGTGTCTGAGGGTGCAGAAGCTGGGCCTCAGTCCTTGGTCCCCCTGCACCCATGCCACCAGCTGGGGAGCTCCAGCTCGCACCCAGGAGCTCCCTGAAGGTGACATGCCACCACCCTCGTCCACCCACGGGCCTGGGCCCAGTAGGGAGTCTTGGCTTCCCCGCTGATGAGGTGTTGGGAGACCCAGGTAGGGCCGATGGCATGGCCTCGAGCTCCTTGGGGCCTGTGGTCCCAGTGGGACCACACTCACTCTCCCCCGATGGGCAGCTGGGGGCCAGGCTCTGGGAGATGATGCCTCCTCTGTTGTGCAGCTGGGGGATGAGCCTCACCGTGGCTCCGTCTGGGACCTGGTGGGGAGGGGGGCAAAGGCTGGGCTCCTTCCCTTGCCAAGCCTGAGGCAGGGGGCCTGCCCCCCCAGACCCCACCCGCCAGGCACCTTGTAGTGTTGCAGGGTGTTGAGTCTCTTCCAGCGGTTCTGAGTCACCGATGTCACGTCCTCATCTGACAGGGTGAGGTGACCCGCCAGGCCTGAGCGCCACTCTGGGGGTGCGAGGAAGGGACCCGGGGGAGCCAGTGAGCCCACAGCCCATTCCTGCTGGACAGAGCTAAGCTGCCAGGGGCAAGGAGAGCCTGGGGCGGGCACTCACCGAGATCCAGGGTGTGTGCCGAGGGCCTCTGGGAGAATGGGGTGCCCTTGTAGATCTGATCCAACACCTTCTCCTTGACCTGAGTGATTGTGTCTGTGTCGAGCACCCGGGTGGGGATGTGCAGTGCTGTGTTGCTCCTTGATGGCCCGCCTGGCCCCGGGCTGGCCAGCACCATCAGCGTCAGGGCCCGGAATTCCACATCCTCCCGCAGCAGGCGGCTGTCGTTCAGGGTCCGTTTTGCCTTGCCTGTCACTGCGTCCACGGGGCCCTTGTCCACCTGGTACTGGATGGCCCGGAGGAGCATGTACATTGGTTCACCAGCCACTTCCTGCAAGCATCAATCCGGGGATCAGCCGGCTGCATGAGCTCACAGGGGCAGCTGGCTGCGCGGAGCCAGGGCAGAGGGCGGCCCATGCCAGCAGGCTCGGCTTTGCATGCGGCCAGGGCAAAGGTTCACCACCTGTCCCTTACCGACACCCTGCCCTTGTGCCTGAAGCCCCCTGGGAGGGATTGGGCCACAGGTCAGGGAGGCCCAAGGCAGCAGCCCTGGCATGGGGTGAGGGGAGAGGGGCCCTCACCCTCAGGAAGGCGTACAGGCATATGGACACCCAGTTGGTGAGCAGCTTCTCTGCCATGGTCTCTGTCCTGCATGGAGCGGGCCCCAGGTCAGAGGGGCTGCGCAGGGCCGTCTTGTCCCCCACCCAAGGCCAGTGGCAGAGAACAGGCAGGGCTGACTTGCCCTACCAGTGGCTCGGGACCCAGCTGGCCGCCTGGGGCTCCCCAGGCCCACCCTGCCCAGAGCTGTCCAGGGCCAACCTGCGCAGCATGAGCTTGGGGTTCTTGTGCACGTAATGGGAAGCTAGGTCACTGAGCAGCGTCCTCATGATCTCGGTCAGGTACTCGAGCTTGCTGTGCAGTGCCAGGGACAGCAGCGAGGCCACGTGGCAGCGGTCCCGCTGAGAGAAGCTGGGTTGCCCCTCCAGGGTGTGGATGAGCTAAGTGGGAGTGGCAGGGCACCGGCACTCACTCTGGGGAGCCTGGCAGCCCGCATGGCCTCCCACCACGCAGCCCATGTCTGCCGACCACCCAGCCTCCCTCTTCGCCCCAGGCCCCCCTCCAGCCTGCCCGCATGGCCCTCACGGTCAGGAGGAAGAGCTTGCTGTTGAGCAGGTTGGAGAGCTGCATGAGGCCCTGGTGCATGGGTGCGCGGCGACCCTCTTCACCCGGCCCCTCGACGGCTGGCTGCAGGGTGCCACCACTGCGCCCGGGGAAGAGGACCCGCTCGGCGTAGGTGCGGTAGTCCACAAAGGGGATCCCGCTGGCCTCCAGGTCGCTGCTGAGGTCAGTCATCTCTGTCATCAGGTCTGCAGGCCGGGAGCCACCGGGGTCTGAGCTCGGGAGCGGCTCTGCCCGCGTCCCGCTCCCCCCGCCCACCCTCCCACCCCCGCCCCACCTGTGAACTCCTTGCGGCACTGGTCACCTACGCCGATCTCCAGGTTCTCCAGCTGCACCAGAACCTTCTGGTAGTCCCGCAGGGCTTGTTTGCTCTTGTGCCTGCCGCCGGGGGACCGAGCGTCAGCCACACAAGCCGGCCTGCCTGGGCCGAGACCCCCAAGCCCAGATGGCCGACTGTGGGGCACCCTTGCCATAAGTGAAGAGGGGACTGGACTGGACACTAGCGTGTATGTGATCCTCACCTGTACATGAGGGTCAGGAGGAGCACGGCAGTGATCAGCAGGGCTGCGCCCACGCCCAGGCCCACTTGGGCCTCCACGGGGAAGGCAGACAGCACGGGTTCCACCTCATACTGGACCGGGCCCAGCGCCAGGTGCACGTTGCCCATTTGCACCTGGGGGTGGTGGGAAGCACAGGATTCCTGAGCACTGGCTCTGATGGCTCCGGCTGCCCACCCCTGTGCCTGGGGTCCCAGCCTCACCACAAACTGCAGCAGGGTGCCCGAGCCATTGCTGGGCTGTGGGACCCGCGGGGGTGGCTCACAGTACAGGTGTGTGAGTGTCAGCGTCTTCACCAGGCACTCGCCGTCGCCAATGTGCACGCGGACTTCCTCCTTGCTGATGGCCAGGTTGAGGCCCTCGCCCTGGGAGGCCGATCACGGGCCTGAGTGAAGTCACTCAGCCTGTGTCTGCAGGTCCCCCCAGCCCCCCAGGACTGCTGGCGGAAACCCTGACCTCCACATCCAGGATGTGGCCTGGCTTGAGGCGGTAGGGGCGGGTGGGCCCCCCCTCATGATGGAGGGGGGCCAGCCGAGGGTTGGGCTGGTACAGGAAGTCCTGGCCCCCACTGGCGCTGGCAAAGTCCACATGTACGTTATCCAGGCTGAAGAAGACCCGCCGGGGGCTCGCCGTGTCAGGCACCGCGGGGCTCCGGCAGAGGAGGAGGGTGGATGAGTTGATGGAGCACACGCTGGAGCACTGGGAGGGGGCAGGCCGAGGTGGGGTGAGCTGGGGACTCCCGGCCCGCCCCGATCCCTTGCTGAGCACAGCCTCGCCTGCCGCTGCAGGCTCACCTGCAGCCAGCCCCGCTCCAGCTGGGTACAGGCCTGGGGGGCCGCAGCTGGAGCCTCGCAGCCGCTCCTAGGGGTCCGGTCCTGGGACTGCAGCTTCACAGCGGTCCCCTCCGAGGTCTCCAGCCACACGGACAGCAGGGGCTGCTGTACCACGTCCAGGCCTGTGCCCCTAACTCGGATCAGCCGCCCGCCCCTGCACCGGGACGGGACTCAGCACGGCCCGGGCAGCCCGGCCCCATCCTGCCACCCCACCCTGCTGGCAGGGTGCAAGTGCACCAGGTCCTTACCCCCGGAAGCTGACACTGGGCTCGGCTGCGACGAGCTGGGGGTTGGCAGTGTAGTGGAAGGGGCTGGCGAGCAGCAAGCGCTGGGCCTGGCCGAAGACCACTCGGACCACTGCATCTCCTGGGCTAGCCTGGGGCATGGTGTGGCACACGATGGCCTCAGGACACACCGGCTCTTGGCTGCAGGGTGGGGAGTGGTCTGGCACCTTGGGTTTGAGCCTCAGCCTAGCCAGCCCGCCAGAGACCCACTTTGCCTCTCCCACCAAGGGCAGAGACCCCCCACCACCACTGTACGCCAGGGGACTCGGGCCCGTTGGGAGCACCCCCAGCTGGCAGCGACCAGCTGGAAGCAGGAGCCACTTACATAGGGCAGGGCTGGCTGCCCACAAAGGCGCTGATGTTGCCTCCTGTCTGGAGGCGCTGTCCGTGGATGGTGAGCTGGGTTCCCCCTGCCTGGGGGCCCCTCTGGGGACTCAGGCTCAGCAGGACAGGGTCCTGGGAGACAGGGCAAGCTAGGGCAGGCATAGCCATCTGGCCTGGCATTTCCTCACCTTGGCTCCAGTCCCTAAAGCCCTGTGCCCCACTGCCATGCCCCACCAGGGGGTGCTCTGGTCCCCTCCCTGTGTCGTCTTGTCCTCAGCCCCAGCTCTAAGCCCTAAGATGCTGTCACCTCCTCGGGGACCTCATCACCTCCTCGGGGGTGCTGTCTGTGCCAAGGGCTTCCTGGCTCCGGAAAGGGCCCCGGACAGGAGGACAGGAGGGCTCAGGCTGGCACCTGGAGGCATCTCTGCTCTCCTGCATCCCTGTGCCCTCCTCACCCTCCCACCTTGGCCCCCAGCCCACCCCACACTCAGTGGCCAGAATGACCCCTCAGATCACATGGCTTCCTTCCTGGACAAGAGGCAACTCTTCCTGCTCCCCTCAGGTCAAGTTGGAAGTGCTTATCCAGACATCACTAGCCTTCTGCCCCTTCTTGCTACAATCCCCCGGTATGGGCACACACCCTGGGCAGGCACTGACCTGGTAGGTGAAGTACTGGGTTGAGATGCCTGGGGGCCGCCCTTTGATGGCCACTTGGATCGGCCCCATGGTGCGGTTGGGGGCAGGCGATGTGACACACACGATCCTGGTGATGGAAAGCCCATGGCTGCTCAGGGGCCCTTGCCTGGCGGGAGCCATGGGGCATTTGCCAGCCGCTGCCCAAGGCCCAGCCCCCCTCCCTCTGGTTTATCATCCTTTGGTGCATCTGACCCCGGGCCCACGTGTCTTGGCTCCAAGCCTCCCTTCTTTCTGGGTGGCCAGTCTCTGTGGGCCTCCCTGGGATGGCATCCCTCCGCCCCTGGCTACCAGTATGCTTCACCGGGTCGAGATGCGGTAGAGAGATGGCTCAGGCCTGCAGGGCCGGCCAGCCACGCTCACAGCGTCCTGCACGTCGGCGAAGTCCCGGCCCAGGTTGGAGCCCTGGATGGTGAGAACCAATCCGCCCTCAGGGGGGCCAGTCAGGGGCTCAACCTGTAACCGAGAAGGATGGTGAGGGAATGCCCTTGACCCACACCCACTGAGGTGGGGTGGGCAGGGCTGCTAGGACCAAGAAAGTGGGGGCTAGGGGTTTAGGGGAGGAGGCGGGTGGCTAGGCCGTGGGGGGGGGGCGGTGGGTGCAGGTTCAGGGGCTCACAGTCTCGATCCTGGGTGTGGGACACAGCGTCTCCACGGCTCCAGGTGGGCATAGCGGCCCATAGCGACAGGCAGGCTGGCCGTGGCTGCACCACAGGCAGCCCAGACTCCCATTGGCTGCCTGGCAGTGACTGCAGTCAGGGTGGCCCACAGCGCAGTCGTACAGGGTCACTGGTGGGGGGGGTTTAGGAGGCATGGTGAGGCACCCCCGCCGGCTGCATGCCCTGCCCTGCCCACCCCACCGCCCCCGAGCTGACCATGAAGACTGTGGGCATTGTCCAGCCGCTGGCCCTCGCCACGGGTGACGTAGATGGGCACCGGGAGCTCCCGCTGGACCATGGAGGGCTGGAACTGGGAATGGAAGGGAGGGTCAGGCCCAACGCAACTCAGAACTCCCAAGACCCCCGCCCACCTCCTCCGGGAAGCTCTTCCCCACATGGATGCCCCCTCACCCCTGCCTGGTGCAGGGCACATCTCCCAGCCGTGGCCTGCCCAGAGCAGACCTCATGGGTGTCAGTGGGTTAAAGTGGGCAAGCGAGCCCCCGAGGGCCTGGGACAAGCCCAGGCGGCAGGAGGTGTCCAGCGGCAAGTGAGACTGGGGGGTCGGGCACCTGCCCACCTGCTGGGCCTGGCAGTGAATGAGGCCCGAGTCCCCAGACACCTCCTCCAGGGATGCTGGCAGCCTCTGCAGTTGTCCGGGCAGCTCCAGCCAGCAGTGGTAGGAGGCAGGCAAGCCCTAGGGGGTGTATGCCGTCAGCAGCCTGAATGCCATCGTCTGCCCCCGGCCCCCACCTGCTGGAATGCTCACCTGGAAATGCTGAAGGTTCTGCACGCGGAGGGCCAAACGGCTCTCCCAGCCCACTGGCACCAGGAGGGGGCCCACCAAGCCCTCGACCCGAGGACAAGCCCCCGGGCCACGCACCTGGATGTCCGCCTGGCCAGAGGAGACCGCTTAGCGCTTTGGAAGGCAAGGGGCCTGGGGCGGGGGGGTGTGGGGCAGGGTGGATCCACTCACCTCTTGGGTGCTGTAGATGGTCCTCTCGCCCTCTGGACAGTGTTCTCCATACACACAGTGGCTGCTCTGGGGGCACCAGTGGCAGCGCCAGAGGCTGCCCACACAAGCACGGCACCTGGGAGGGCAGGGGGCTGCTGAGATGGGGCACTGTCTAGGGTGCCCACCCCTACCCTGCAGCCAGGCTGGGCACTCACGGGGCAGCTGCCTCCAGGGCTGTGACTGCACTGCAGTCATAGAAGGAGAAGTTGGTGGCAGCCACGGGCACGTCCTCGAACATCAGGGCCAGGGGCAAGGTGATGTGGTCTGGGAGGGGGGTGGCAGCGGCAGGGCAGGTCAGGTGGCTCCTGCCTCTTCCAGTTCCCGCCCTCACCCCTCACCCCAGGGGCCCCTCACCTGTGCCTGGAGGGTTCAGTGGCAGCTGGTCCTGGGGAGGAGTGACGCAGGCCACCTGGGGCCCTTCCACATGAGCCAAGCTGTCATAGTTGCCAAAGGCACAATGGAAGTATTCGTCCATGGCCAGGGTGGGCAGCCGGGGTATCGACAAGGTGACCTAGGGCACATGCAAGGAAACCCAGCAGGTGGGGGCCTTTGGAGGGGGCCACGGGGCTGAGGCAGAGGGGTCCAGGCCGGGAAGGTGTGGGCAGAGGCAGAAGGAGAGAAGGAAAATGGGGTTCACCTGGCCCTGCTCCTGGCGGGGGTGTTGGGCCGGTAGCACGCTCTCAATGTGCAGACAGAGGCCGTCCGCGTACGTCCACAGCCACTGGTTGGGCTGGGTTGCCCGCCTGCATTGGCTCTTGCGGGTACACCTGCGGGGCAGAGGCCCGATGGGGCCTTGCATGGGACTCAGGCTCCCTGGGTGATGGGCAGTGAGGGGCATGATACGGTCCAGGTGGAGCACAGCAAGCGGGGGGCAGGGGAAGGGACTCCGCTCAGACAGGAAGGGGCTGACCCCGCAGGGCCTGGGGGCTGACACACGGCCTTTGGCCTTGACTGTGAGTCGAGGGCTGCTGCTGCGGTGGAGACGAGCACACGGACCTGAGTGAGGGGCGCCATCAGGGATTGATTCCTTGGGCTGCCAGGTGGAGGGGAGCTGGAGTGGGCCAGGGGGCACCTGAGAGAGGCCGACAGAGGCCTTGCCCAGCCTGAGGCAGTGTTGGCAAAGGGACCCCAACCAGGCTTGGGGAGGTGGACTGACCTCCAGGCCCACCTAGAAGCACTGCAGACACAGTGTCCCGCCTCACCTGCCCTGCAGGACGCACCAGCCACACAGAGGGTCCTGGGCCTGGAGGCAGCTGCTGCAGTCCGGGAGCTGTGGGCAGGCTGCCACGGGTACCCGGGCCACCTGGACAGGAGGCAGAGGGCAGAGGTGGTGGGTGCAGGGCCTCAGGCTTCGTGTGCCTGGGCCCCTGGGACAGCCCTCACCTGCTGGGACGTCAGCACGTAGAGGTGGCTGCCGCTGCTGTCCACGAGCAGGTCGGGGCTGATGGCCGAGCCTGGGGTCCCCACTTGCTGTGAGTGGTACACCTGGCCTTGAGTGCCATTGAGAAAGACCTGGGGGAGTGGGGGACAAGGCTCGCTCTCAAGATGGCCACAAGCCAACC
Source organism: Bubalus kerabau (assembly GCF_029407905.1). NCBI lineage: Eukaryota > Metazoa > Chordata > Mammalia > Artiodactyla > Bovidae > Bubalus > Bubalus kerabau. Next base: position 49,861,532 of record NC_073647.1, on the reverse strand, counting down.
ATTCGGGGCAGGTACTGTCATGGCTGGGGTTCTAGGGGAACCTCCTGGCCCACAGAGCCGGCTCCCATTCCCCCCAAGACAGGGCAGCTGGGCCAGGCCATTGCGGGTGAGGCAGGCCCCCGGGCATCCAGTGTGCCCAAGTAGCCTCCTCGATTGAGCCTTACCCAGCTAAGGGAGACACGCAGACCACGAAGAAGCAAGAGTCCCCTGTTACCAGCTGCAGCTGCCGCGGGACATCCCTAAGCTACACATCCAGAGGTGGAAGGAGACGGATGCTTCTGTGAGCCGTCCCAGGGTAGGAGGGCATCCAGTAGGGCCACTGAGGCCAGTCCCGGCCTGGCAGCATAGAGGCTGGGCACCGGGGGGTCTGGCTGAGGGCCGCCTTGCCTTCCTCAGGCCCTTACCTTGTGCAGCTGGCCCCGGACATCCCCCAGGAAGGCGATCGTGTGTCCGTCCGCCTGGAGGGCCGCGACAGCACTGATGGAGTATTTGAGCTGCAGCAGAGGTCCCGCCTCCACGGGCTGGCGGCCTGCGATGGGGCTGGGCGTGTGCTCATCGCCACAGGGGTATGACTCTGGGGAGTCCTGCAGAGATGAGGACGAGCGGGGAAGGAATTAGTGCCCAGAAGAGGGAGGCCGGAGGTGCCTTCCCTGGGCCCTGGTCTGCAGTCCGTGGAAGAGGGCAAGGCAGCTGGTAGGACATGCCCAAGGTCGCACCTAAGAGGGAGAGACGATGAGCCTGGAGACTTAGCCTAAGCTGGCCCTCCGTGTCATCCTCTAAAGCAGAGGTCACTGGTAATGGGGAAAGCATCCAGCCACCCTTGGCCAGACAGTGGCTGGATGGCTCAGAGAGTCCCTGGTGGCTCAGACAGTGAGAGTGTCTGCCTACAGTGTGGGAGACCTGGGTTGATCCCTGGGTAGGGAAGATTCCCTAGAGAAGGAAATGGCAATCCACTCCAGTATTCTTGCCTGGAAAAATCCCATGGACGGAGGAACCTGGTGGGCTACAGTCCATTGGGTTGCAAAGAGTCGGACACGACTGAGCGACTTCACTTTACCCTTGGCCAAGGACCTGTGACAGCCGCGGCTCTGGGCTGGGAGATGATTCAGGTCCACAGAGGGCCAGGGCCAGGGAGGCAGGCTGGGATAAGATAAGGTTGCCAGATGCCAGCGTGCAGAGTCTCAGGGGACAAGGCAGGGGTGAGGCCTGGGCCCAGTCACTCACGGGCGGCAGGGTGACACAGCGCGATGTGACGCCATATTCCACGGTGGCTTCCTCGGTGCCGCTGGGGCCCCGGCCGCCCGCCGTGTAGCAGAGGCGCCGGGCCCGCTCCATGCTGGCATCCAGCTCGGCCAGGGGAAAGGCGCACAGGGCCGCCTGCACGCCCCTCAGGCCGGCGGCAAAGGCCCCCAGTAAGGCTCCTGGGGCAAGGGCAGCGGCCTGTATGAGCCCGTGGCCCCGGCAGCTGAGGGGCACTTCCACGTAGGAGTAGAGGTTGGCATCCCTCAGGCAGACCCGGGCCACATACGAGCGATACTCGGCCTGCGCCCGGTCCCCGCGGCGCCAAAAGACAAAGTAGGCCGACTGGGCGTCGGCGAGGGCCGCCACATAGCTGTTGTTGTAGTCGGAGAGGTCACCCACCACCAGGCGGCCCAGGCCCTCGCTGGAGAAGGGCTGTGGCCCGGCCAGCTGGCGCACCGTCAGGGGTGGCACCCCCGCCGATAGCTTGCCTGCCAGGCCCCGGGCCACCAGCAGGAGGTCCCGGTCGGGTCCAGACACCACCAGGCCCACCGTGGGCACCCCCAGGGTGTTGGCGGCCACGAACTGCCCGTCGCCTGGGTCCTCAGCCCGGTAGAGGAGTTCTGCCACATCCTCCAGCCGGCGCTTCTCGCACACACCCTGCCGCACCTGCCCGCAGGCCACCAGCTCCCGGGCCCGCCCGCTGACCAGCAGCAGCTGGTTGGTGTTGTCCGTGAGCCGGGCCTGCGGGCACTCGGCTGGGTCCCGGAAGGGCACGCAGTCAGGGCTGTCGAGGACGGGACCCGTGATGGCCACTGACTCCAGCTGCAGCTCAGGGCTAAGTTGGAAGAGGCGATTCACCGCACCCACGTAGAGCGCCCCCTGGCCCGGTGCCAGCGCCAAGTGGTGGAGGGTGGTGTTGGGTGCTGAGAAGTGGTGCGCCCCGGTTGGGGTGGGTGGCGGGCACAGCAGTGGCAAAATGAACAGCAGGCGGGCACCCGGCAGATGCCGGGGTGCCATCTCGGGGCCCTGGGGGAGGCCAGGCAGGAGGGCGCAAGTCAGGGTGGCCATGGGAACTGAGCGCCGGGGAGCAGGAGGGACAGGCAGACAGAAAGGGAGGGAGAGAAAGGCGGATAGACAGAAGCAGAAAGCTGGGGCAGACAGAAGCAAAGGGAGAGGAAAGAGAAAAAGTCCAAGCGACTGGGGGACCAAGAGAGGGATGGAGAGTCCCCAGGGATGACAGTGGGGTGCCCATGCATGTGCAAGGGAAGAACTTTCTTCATCTTCCACTTTATATGCAGATCCTACAAGGCCACGAGAAGACCTGCAGAAGGACTGAGTCACCGAGAGAGGAGAGACCCCTGAAAGACCCTATAGACAGCAGGGGCCAGTGGCCAGGGCCAAGACAGAGAGCAGAGGGCTTGGGGGATAGAGGAGGGTGTGGCCCAGACTGAGCTGGGGGTCCTCAGTGCCGAGGCAGGGGAGGTGCAAGGGACCGAGAGACCACCCAGGGTTCAGGGATCAGGGGAGGCCAGTCCTTTGCTCCATGGCTCCAGGAGCCAGGGGTCCACCAGGGTCTGGCATGGAGAGTGTTGATGGGGATAGGGTATGAGAAGACAGGGCAGGGACTTCCTTGGTGGTCTGGTGGCTAAGACTCCATGCTTCCAATGTAGGGGCCCTGGGTTTGATCTCTGGTCAGGGAAATTGATCGCACATGCCACAGCTAAGACCCAGCACAGCCAAATAATTAAATAGGAACTTAAAAAAGACAGGGCAGAGAGAAGACAGGCAGAAAGAGTGGGCCCGGGGGAGTGAGAGGAGCGCTTGAAGGAAAGCTTGAGCCAGGAGTCAGGCATCCCCGCACCCCAGCCTTCAGCCATTTAGGGTCCAGACTGGAGGGAGCCCCCCGCAAGCCCCCACCCTGCCCCGGCCCTGTAGGGGCCCAAGATCGAGCCCGAAGCAGAAGGCTCTGAGTGGGGTCCCTGCTGCGCCTTCCAGCTCACCTCCTGGCCAGGGGCAATTAGTAGCCTTGCATGGTGCCCAGGTGACAAGATGACACGTCACGAGCCCCTGGGCCCATGACCTCCTGAGCCTCCCTCCTCCTGAGCCCAGAGGCAGAGCCCCAGAGACGGGGCAGAAAGCAGGTCCTGAGTTGTTGACTGAGGGTCCCACACTGTTGGGGGTGCGGGCAGGCACCAGCCAGGAGGGTACCCGCGGGCATTCCATAGCCAGCAGCTCCAGCCCCCATGGGCGTGCCAGCTGCTGGGAGAGCCCCCGAGGAAGGCCCCTGCGCCCTTATCTCGGGGGCACAGACAGGAAGGTCAGGCCTGCCTCGGGGACTGGGCCATTTCCTCTGGAGCCCGGTATCAGCGGCCGTGTCTGGGGCGGGTCTGAGGCTAGAGGGCCTGCAGCTGGAGGTGCTGGGCAGGAGACCCCTGGGCTCCAGGCTCTTCTGTGCTCGAGGGACTCGGGTACTTACCCCGGCGGACAGCAGCAGCAGAGGCATCTCCTGGGTGGCGTGGCAGACACCTCCTGGGTTCAGCTGCCCCGGGGCAGTGGTGACGGACACAGGATGGCTGTAGGGGGCATTGTCCTGAGTGGGAGGGAGACAGTCGAGGCTTGGCCCCATTCACATTCACCCCGCAGGAGGAGGGGGCCGGGGCCTGGCAGGCGGGCTCCCCCACAGCTGGCAGCTTTGTCTCTGCCCCAACAATGTCCCTTCTGTCTGGAGGCCCAGGCCAGGGACCCACTCTCTGGTGTTCCTAGTCCCACATCCAAGCTGCCCTGACCCGGGGGCTCCCTGTCACTTCCCACCCCCAGGGAGACACCCCCCTGGGGATCTGGAGACAAAGGGGGCAGAGTGCCTTCAGCCAGAAAAAAATGAGACCCACACAGCCAGTTCTCCCATGCCCACCCGGTGCCAGCCACCAGGCTCCTCTCTGTGTGCCCCCAGGGGTCCCTGTGAAAGGCCTGGAGGAGGTCACGGAGCGCCGGCCCCCCCGAGGGTCAGCCCCTGCATGGGCAGTCTCACCCTCTGCAGCCTTGGCGCCTGGCTGGAGGCAAGCCTTGGCCCTCAATGCCTGCCTTTGTCGCGGCCGGAGGCAGGGGAGAGGCCGGCCAAGGCAGCACCCCCTGCAGGGAGACCTCCCCTTATGCCCCCAACTCCCCACCCCCAGGGACTGGCAAAGTCGTGCCAGGTACAATCTGGTGCCAGTGGAGGGGGCCGTGGCCAAAAGGATGCACAGGAGCAGATGGGCACCCAGCCTTCAGCCTCGGGTGGGGACAAGACTACCAGCAGGTGGCCAGCTTCCCATGCCAGGCTCACATGGCCCCGTCTGCACACCGAGCTGACAGTGCTCAGGCCTTGGCTGTGGGGTGGGAACCAGTCAGGGTCCCCCTCTTGCCCACGGTGTGCAACCGCAGCAAGCTCCAGGGCCCAGTGGCAGTGGCAAGGCTGGCAGCCACCTGGCTGGGCCGGTTGGGTAGCTGTGGGGGTGGGCAGCAAGGTGGGCTGCTTCCCTACCCCCTGTGCCCTGCCCAGTGGCCAGAGGCACCAGCTCTCCCATTTGGGGCCATAATGGGAGTCTTACCACCCAGCTTTGGGGCCACCCCCCTGGCTGGGGTGGGGAGATCCATGCCCCCCACTCCCCCACCCTTGACCTGGAGGCCCCTGAACCCTGTGCCTGGCCAGCCCCGGCTCCTGCCTACCTGGGTGGGGCTCCTGGCCGGGGCCGAGGAACAGCTGGCAGTGCCAGGAATGAGTCCCGGCCTCCCTCCCCACAATGCAATCGCGCCCAACCCGCCTCATCCCGGTGGCCCAGCCTGGGCAGTCCAGCCCCTCCATGCCCGCCCCTTTGCCCAACGGCTCAGGGCAGGGCACTGCTGCCCTCTCCTGGCTTTGGTGGGCAGAGGTGCAGGGGCCGGCTGCTCACTTGCCCAGAGGAGATGGTGCCCTCCCATGGCGGGACTGGCAGGCATGCAGTCCATAGCCTGCCATGAAGTGCCTACTGAGTGCCAGACGTGACCCCGGCACTGGCACCGTTCAGAGACAAAGCCCACTGCTATCTGTCTCAAGACATTCCTGGATCTAAGAGGCATAACTACCTACCAGCGGATGAGACCTCAGCTCATCTGTGGACGGCACTGTGGATCACCAAGGACGGGGACTCAAGTCTACGGGTGCTCAGGTCCTCTAGATGTACAAACTGGGTTTAGAAAAGGCAGAGGAACCAGAGATCAAATTGCCAACATTCATTGGATCACGGAGAGAGCAAGGAAATTCCAGAGAAGCATCTACTGCTGCTGCATTGACTACATGAAAGCCTTTGACTGTGTGAATCACAACAAACTGTGAAAATTCTTTAAGAGATGGGAATACCAGACCACCTTACCTGACTCCTGAGAAATCTGTATGCAGGTCAAGAAACAGCAGTTACAACCGGACATGGAACAACAGACTGGTTCCAAATTGGGAAAGGAGTACGTCAAGGCTGTATATTGTCACCCTGCTTATTTAATGTATATGCAGAAAGCATCATGCAGAATGCTGGGCTGGATGAAGCACAAGCTGGAATCAAGATTGCTGGGAGAAATATCAATAACCTCAGATACACAGATGACACCACCCTTATGGAAGAAAGTGGAGAGGAACTAAAGAGCTGCTTGATGAGACTGAAAGAGCAGAGTGAAAGCTGGACTAAAACTCTACATTCAGAAAACTAAAGATCATGGCATCTGGTCCCATCACTTCATGGCAAATAGATGGGGAAACAATGGAAACAGTGACAGACTTTATATTTGGGGGGCTCCAAAATCACTGCAGATGGTGACTGCAGCCATGAAATTAAAAGACACTTGCTCCTTGGAAGAAAAGCTATGAGAAACCTAGACAGCATATTAAAAAGCAGAGACATCACTTTGCCGACATACATGCACATAGTCAAAGTTATGGCTCTTCCAGTAGTCATGTACAGATGTGAGTGTGGCTGTGGCTTAGTTGCTCAGTCATGCCTGACTCTTTGCGACCCCATGGACTATATAGCCTGCCAGGCTCCTCTGTCCACAGGGATTCTCCAGGCAAGAGTACTGGAGTGGGTTTCCATACCTTCCTCTGGGGAATCTTCCCGACCCAGGGATTGAACCTAGGTCTCCTGCATTCAGGCAGATTCTTTACTGTCTGAGCCAGTTGGACCTTGGAAGGCTGAGCACCGAAGAATTGGTGGTTTCAAACTGTGTTGCTGGAAAAGACTCTTGAGAGTTCCCTGGACAGCAAGGAGATCAAACCAGTCAATCCTAAAGGAAATCAACCCTGAATATTCATTGGAAGGACTGATGCTGAAGCTGAAGCGCCAATACTTTGGCCACATGATGCAAAGACCTGACTCCCTGGAAAAGACCCTGCTGCTGGGAAAGGTTGAAGGCAGGAGGAGAAGGGGACAACAGAGTATGAGATGGTTGGATGGCATCACCGACTCGATGGACATGAGTTTGAGCCAGCTCCAGGAGTTGGTGATGGACAGGGAGGCCTGGCGTGCTGCAGTCCATGGGGTTGCAAAGAGTTGGACATGACTGAGCGACTGAACAATAGCAACAAGTGCATCATGGAGAGCTTCACAGAGAAAGTGAGGTTTCAGCTGACTTTGAACCACATGGTCTTACCCCTACTGTTGTCCTCCAATGAACAAGGGCTGGTCTTAGCGTTTGCTGTATGTGAATTCATTCAGTCCTTCCAATGACCCTGGAGGGGGTTGCAGTTACTTCCCCTGGTTCACAGGTGGGGAAACTGAGGCAGGCGAGGTTAGGGAACTTGCACCGAGTCACATGGCTTGTAAGTGGCCAGGCCAAGAGTCAACCATGGGCTGCTGCCTTTAACTATCAGGCCCTGAGGCCCTGAAGCAGGAAGCAGGCATTGGGTGGGAGGGGAGAGGGGATCTGCCTGAGGCCAAGCCTGCAGTTGACACACCCACAGAGCATTTCCTCCAACCTTGAAATCAAGTTGGTTGAGGTGGTGAAGGCAGGAAAACCCAGGAGATCCCTAGAGAACAGGACTGCCAGTGGAGGGGAGGACGGGGTGGGGGGTCCACAAGGCAGAAGGAGGTGGCCAGTGGAGCCGGTGAGGTCTTAGCCTGAGAAGCTTGGCTTGGGGTGATGAACTCTGGGGGTGAGTGATGGTCACAAGAGGGAACTTGGGAGACCAGGGTGTCAGGGGAGGTGAGCCACCCAGAACCTGAAGGTCCAGCAGATTCAGAGCGTGGGTGCTCAATGAGTTGTCTTCGTCTACACCTTTCATCTCCAAGGCAGAAGGCCAAATGCCCAAGAAGGGGCCTAGAATGGAAGGGCCTAGAAGGGTGGGATCTAGAATCTCTGGGTGGGGCAGGCTGCTGGCAGAGTGATGGGGCAAGGGTCTCTGGACACTAAGACTGGAAGCAGAGACAAAAAAAATGCAGATGTCTCTGCGTTTCAAGACTGGAAGGACTGTCCTTCCCCCTGCCCATAGAAAGTTTTAGAATTTTCAAATCAGCTTGTCAAGTTCCAGAAAAAAACCGTTGGTACTTTTTTGAGCAGGTAAATGGAGATTTTGTTGAATTTTGAATCCCTTTCTAGACTAATCATCTCTAAAATATCGTTTCTCCATCTCTAAGCATGGCACCTCTCTCTACTTATTAACATCATTTGAGTACATTTTCCCCTAAGGACTTGCACATCTCATGTTAGATTTATTTATTATTTGATGCCATTAGAAATGGTATCTTTTTTTAAAAAAATCACTTTCTGATTGTGTTGCTGGTACATAGAAGCACAACTGGTTTTTAAAAAATTGAAGTTAGCTGATTTACCATATTGTGTTAGTTTCAGGTGTACAACAAAGGAAACACAGTGGACTTCGGTGTACGGATTTTGGTTTTTTTGGCCACACAATGTGTCACGTGTGATCTTAGTTTCCTGACCAGGGATCGAACCCGGCACTGGAAGAGTGGAGTCTCAACCACTGGACCACCAGGGAAGTGGTTGTCTACTTCCGGTGTATGGATTTTGTATCAAGTAACTTCATAAATGCTTGCATGAAGTCTAATAATTCTTTCTGGATTCTTTTTTTGTGGACTCTTCTTGGTTTTCTACTTACACAGTCATACCTTCCACCAGGAATGAGTGTTTTGTTTTTTCTTTTTCAGTCTTTTTAAGTACAATTTCTTTTTCTCACTGTATTTCCCTAGACAGTACAAGGTTGAATGGAAGCAAAGAGAATATTATTAAGATTTTATCATTAATTATGATGCTTGCAGGGGGTGTTTATAGACACCTTTATGAGATTAAGGAAGTTCCCTTCCTGTCCTAGTTTGCCATATGATGAATGTTATCAAATATTTTTCCTGAATGGACTGAGTCGATGGATGATAGAATTTTCCTCCTTGCATCAGTTAATGTGGTAAATTATGTTAATTGATTTTGTAATTTTAAACCCCTCTTTCAAAGAAATGCTTACTCTTGTGCTTCTCGGACTAAACTCAAGTTTGTCATGGTGTATTGGCGGATTGGTTTTGTTGCTGTTTTTGGAGCATTTCCTCTTTTTCTGTTCCCTGGAACAAATTATCTAATTACAATGGTTATCAGTTCCTTGAAGGCTTGATAGAATTCATCTATAAAATGATCTAGGCCTTCCTTGTTTTTGCAGCCACCAGCCCCTCTAACCATACATTTTAAATTACCAATGTCTTTAATAACTGTGGGACTGTTCAGGTTTTCTGTTTCTTTTTGAGTCAATTTTTTGTATTGTGGTAAAAGAATGCATAGTATAAAGTTTACCATCTTAACCATTTTTGTTTACATATCAGTAGTGTTAAGTATACTCACATTGTTATGAAACAGATTTCGTGGTAAAAGAATGCATAGTATAAAGTTTACCATCTTAACCATTTTTGTTTACATATCAGTAGTGTTAAGTATACTCACATTGTTATGAAACAGATTTCCAGAACTTTTTCATCTTGCAAAACTGAAATACTATATCCATTAAACACATCTCCTTTTCCCCAGCCCCTGGCACCCACCATTATACTTTCTGTGTCTATGAATCTGACTACTCTAGGTACCTCACATAGGTGCATATGTGCTAAGTCACTTCAGTCATGTCCGATTCTTTGCAACCCCAAGGACTATAGCCCACCAGGCTCCTCTGTCCATGGGACTCTCCAGGCAATAATACTGGAGTGGGTTGCCATTTCCTTCTCCAGGGGATCTTCCCGACCCAGGGATCAAACCTGTGTCTCCTGTGGCTCCTGTATTGCAGGCAGATTCTTTACCTATGAACTACTGAGGAAGCCCTCACATAGATGGAATCGTGTATTTCTCTTTTGTGACTGGCTTATTTCACATAACATAATGTCATCAAGGGCTACCCATGTTATAGCATCTGGTTGGATTCCCTTCCATTTTGTGTATAGACCACATTTTGTTCATCTATTCATCTGTCAGTGGACATTCAGCTTGCTTCTGCCTCTTGGCTATTGTGAATAGCACATGGATATGTATATGGGTCTACTTTCAGTTCTTTTGGATATATACTCAGAAGTGGGAATGCTGGTGGTAGTTCTGTTTGCTTTTTTGGAGAACTTCCAGACCATTTTTTTTTTTTATGGTAGCTTGCACCACTTTACAATCCCACCAACAGTGTACAAGGCTTCTAATTTTTCTACATTCTTGCCACTATTTGATGTTTTCTGTGTTTTTTTTTAAGTAGTAACCATTCTAATGGGTGTGAAGTATTTTATTGTAGTTTTGACTTACATTTTTTGATGATTAGTGATGTTGAGTATGTTTTCATAGGCTTGTTGGCCATTTGTGTATCATCTCTGGAGAAATGTCTATTCAAGTCCTTTGCACATTTTTTAATCAGGTAATTTGATCTGTTGTTGAGTTGTCAGAGTTCTTTGTGTATTCTAAATATTAACCCTTTATCAGCTATATGACATAAATATTTTCTCTCATTTTGTAGGAGGCCATTTTACTCTGTTCATTGTATCCTGTTACTACACATACGTCCCCAGTGTCAACTGGAGGGTAACATTACCAATGACTCTGAAGCCCTCGTATACCCTCCTCCTCCCTTGACAGAGGCAAGCACTATCCTTACTTTTCTTTGTACTTGGCACAAATATGGATAATCCTTAAACAATATACATAGTTTGGTTTTATATTTTTGGAATTTATATAAATGGAGTCATACTGGATGTATTTTTCTGTAACTTGTTGCTTTAGTTCCATATTACATTAGTGACATGAATCCAAGTTTGAAACATACAGCTGGAGTTTATTCATTTTTATTGCTGAATAGTTTTCCATCATATGACTGTAACATTGTTCTGCTGTTAATGGACACCTGCTTTTTTTTTTTCTTGGCTTTTGCCTATTATAAATAAGGCAGCTATGAATGACCTGTACACATAATCTGGTGTATTTGCAAAAGACCTTCTATAGGATACACTCAGGAGTGACACTGTCAGGTTGTAAATATGTACATCTTCGATTCCACTGGGGTTTAGTTGCTAAGTCGTGTCCAACCCTCGCGACCCCATGGACTGTAGCCCGCCAGGCTCCTCTGTCCATGAGATTTTCCAGGCAATTCTACTAGATAATGCCAAATTGTTTTCCAGAGTGATTGTACTAGTTTATATCTCCCCCACAGTGTACGAGTTCTTGCTACTCCAGATCACTGCCAACACATGGCATTGTCTGACTTTTTGTTGTTGTTCAGTTGCTAAGCCTTGATTCTTTGTGACCCCATGGACTGCAGCACGCCAGGCTTCCCTGTTCTTCACTATCTTCCTGAGTGTGCTCAAACTCATGTCCAGTGAGTCAGTGATGCTATCCAACCATCTCATCCTCTGTCGCCCCCTTCTCCTTTGTCTTTTTCATTTCTATCAATCAGTGCATGGGACTAAAATGATATCTCACTGTGGCTTTTTTTTTTTTTTGACCGTGCTTTATGGCATATGGGATCTTACTTCCCCAAGCAGGGACTAAACCCACACTGCCTGCATTGGAAGTGCAGTCTTAACCACTGGGCCCCTAAGGAAGTCTTCACTGTGACTTTATTTTTTTTTAATATAAATTTATTTATTTTAATTGGAGGTTAATTACTTTACAATATTGTATTGGTTTAGCCATACATCAACATGAATCCACCACGGGTGTATATGTGTTCCCCATCCTGTACCCCCCTCCCACCTCCCTCCCCGTACCATCCCTCTGGGTCATCCCAGTGCACCAGCCCCAAGCATCCTGTATCCTGCATCGAACCTGGACTGGTGATTCGTTTCACATATGATATTATACATGTTTCAATGCCATTCTCCCAAATCATCCCACCCTTGCCCTCTTCCACAGAGTCCAAAAGACTGTTCTATACATTTGTGTCTCTTTTGCTGTCTCGCATACAGGGTTATCATTACCATCTTTCTAAATTCCATGTATCACTGTGACTTTAATTTGCATTTCCACAGACCTTCTTTTCTAACTCACCAGAGAGTAAAGTCAGCTCTTCTGCATGTGGTGGGACAAAGATGTGAGAATCTAGCAGCTTTTTATATACATATATGTATGTATATATATATATAATTTATGTATATAATTGAAATACATGTGATCTAGTAGCCTCTTACACAGACTCTCAATAGATCCTCCTGTTCCCCACCCCAGCACACATACACACACACACACACACACACACACACACACAGTATTTCTACTGAGTTATCTGGTGCTTCCAATTCTTGTGGAAACCAGCCTGTGCTTCCGGCTGCCTCTCAATGCTGTTTTCAACAAAACCAAAGGTTGGTACTTTGAAATTAGTTCTGCTTCCTCAAAACACTGCAAAAGTGATGGTAAGGGGATGACAAGTGAAAAAAGGAATAAATGTACCACAGAAAAGGAGTACCTTTCAGGGGCTACACAGGTGTCCACGCTTCCATGCTTTATCTAGAGCCTCTCATTACTGGCAAGGGATGTGGCAGCTGTGATTCTACCTCTTTTCCCTCCTGACATCATTTATTTGGATACCCTCTCCTTTCATTCTTGCCAGTGAAAGTGAAACTCGCTCAGTTGTGTCCGACTCTTTGCAACCCCATGGACTATACAGTCCATGGAATTCTCCAGGCCAGAATACTGGAGTGGATAGCCTTTCCCTTCTCCAGGGGATCTTCCCAACCCAGGGATCGAACCCAGGTCTCCCACATTGCAGGTGGATTCTTTACCAGCTGAGCCACCAGGGAAGCCCGTCTTTCTTGACAGAGCCTTATCTATGTTACTAATTTCAGAGAACTTTTAGTTTTATCTTTGTTTTTTCTCAATTTCATCAACTTCTACTGTCTTTGTGAGTTCCTTCTTTCAGCTTTGAGTTTATTCTACTGTGGTTTTTCTGACTTCCTGTGTCGGGGTTCAGCTCCCTCAGCTTAAAGCTGGACGTTTCCTCATAAGTCCTACTTGAGCTACATGCCGCACGTCTTCATTGTTGTTCAGTTCTAACGTCTTTTAGATTTTCATTATTATTCTTCTGGACCAATAAATTATTCAGAAGTGTATTTGTAAATATAACTATGTAAATTTAAATTTTCAAATGTGGGAGGACTTCATTTTAGCTTTATCATCCATTTATGGGTTTATTCTATTGCAGTTTGAGAACATGCTCTGTGTGATACTCATTCTAGTATTTGTTGAGATTTGTTTTGTGGCTGAGAACACGGTGGGTTTTAGTAAGTGTTCAAGGTGAACTTGAAGTGTGTACCCCCTAGTTTTCGTGTATCTGTTAATCAAGCTTGTTCAATTGGTGCTACATTCTTCCCCCTTTTGTCTGCTTGAGCTACCAATTGGAGTGAGGGGTAGTGTGACTTATTGTGGTGAATTTACTAATTTATTAATTTTTCCTTTTCCTGCTTTTTTGTTTGATGTACATTTGAGGCTCTGTCTTTAGGCAGCTACACACACACCTTCAGAATGGTTCAGTTCAGTTCAGTTCAATCGCTCAGTCATGTCCGACTCTTTGTGACCCCATGAATCGCAGCACGCCAGGCCTCCCTGTCCATCACAAACTCCGCTTCTCAATGGATTACTTCTTTAATCATTGGGCAGCAACCTCTTGTATTTCTAGTAATGATTTGTGCCCTGAGGTCTACTTTGTCCAAAGTTAACTTCTGTCCATTAACTTCCTTTTGAGTGATATTCACTGGGTATGTCTCTTTCCATCGATATCAATTAGGGTTTGGTGGCAGACCACAGAACCATTCTAGCTTTGTAAATTGAAAAAAAAAAAAGGATTTATTATCAAGTAGGGACAACTTGCATAATCTTTGCAAGAGACAGGGGAATGACTCCTAAACCTCTGAATTGCTAGTTCTCCCAGGATCAGGAACAACTCCTAACCTCAAATCTCAGATAAAACGCAATCTGCCTCCTGTTTCCCAGATAAGAGACCAAGGCACCTCCTGACCACGCTGCTTCTCTGCTGGCCAACGCCCCCTCAGAGGACCTCCAGCCTGGAGCTCTCAGCCAGTTGCACCCTCCTAGTGCCAACTGCCTGCTCATCACTTCCACTCGTGCCTTCTGCCGGGGCTGCAGGCCCAGGGCCAGCAAGCAGTCATTGGGCAGAGTACCTTCTCTTCGACCTGTCCTTTCTTCAACAGGTGCCACCACCCACCCGGCCACCCAACCATCACCTTGAGTCTCACCCCACCCCTTTCCTGCCCTGGAGTTTGAGCTGTGCCCCCAACCATCCGTTTCTTTCTTTTTGGCTGCCCTGCATGGCATGCACATGTGAGATCTTAAGTTCTCCCAAGCAAGGATTGAACCCTGGGCCCTCTGCAGTGGAAGTGCAGAGCCTTCACCACCGGACTGCCAGGGAAGTCCCCCTGTTGACTTCTAATTACTCTCTAATCCATCTGGGGTTTCAGGCCTCGGCACATCCGGCCCGGGTTGTCAAGCGGTGTGCTCCTTGTCTATGTCTCTCTGTATCACTTCACCTATTATCCATCCATCCACCCATCATCATCATCAATCTATCATCTCTATTATCTATCGGTCATCCATCACTTCTACCTCTTTAGGATCAGTGTCTCTATCATCTATTTTTCGAGGTACAATTCACATAAAGGCATACCTTTTAAAGTGCACACTTTGTTGGCATTTAGCAGATGGACAGTATTTACAACCATGGCCTCTACAGATCTAGAACATTCTTATTACCCCCAAAAAGGAAAACTGAGCCCATTCAGCAGTCACGCCCCAGCTCCTGGCAGCCATCGGTCTACTTGGTAAGTGGAATAATACTCTATTGTATGCAGAGACCACATTTTGCTTGTGCATTCATCTGTTGATAGACATTCCAGTTGTTTCCACTTTGGATTACCATCAACAGTACTGTGAAGAATATTCATGTGCAAAGGTTTATGACTGAACATCTATTTTCCATTCTCTGGGTCTAAACCTCCGAGTGGAAGTGCTGGGTCACGTGGGAACTCCGTGCCCAGCTTTCCCGGACCCGCCACCCTCTTGCCCACCATGACTGCCCCGTTTCCGGCCCCACCAGCAAGGGATAAGGGCCAGGTGTGGTGTTCTTGCCTCCCTCCGCTCAGCCTTCTTGAAGCAGAGCTCCCACGTTATCTCCATCCTGCTTTCGGAATAAGTCCAAGCTCTTTAAACAAGGCTCTGGCCCCTCCCTTCCCCCTGTGCTTGGCATGTGGCACAAGCGTCTCCCACTCCTACAAGGTCTAGAAGCCTTGTGTCCCGCTGCCCTTGGCCTAATTGGCTCAGGACTCTTGTTCCTCTGTGTCCCCCACCAGTCCGCTGCTTGGTATCTCTCTCAAAGCTTCTCATGCATGGACCAGGCATCAGCCCCTTCCTCTTCCCTGGCACAGGGTCCAGGGTCCTCTTTGGGCTTAAACATCATTTTGGGGAGATACTGCAGATGCCTCCTTGCCATAGCCAGGTCCAGAAGATGTGCAGGCCAGCATCTTTGGCTGCAGGTGGGCCACTGAGGTTGCCCCTCACCCAGGCCCACGGCTGCCCCTCCTGCCTCTCCCCCAACAAAGCCCCCATGTGGACAGAGAGGCTGGGAGGCAAGAGTGCACTTTCCATGGCAGGTCTTTACTGAGGAACTCAGGGAGGCTCCCTGACCCCAGGGCTGAGGGCCTGAAAGGCACACGGCGGCATGGCAGCGGTGGGGGTCTCCCTCTCAGGTTGAGGCTGCCTTTGCGGACACAGCTTCCCCGCTGACCCCTCTTTGGCACTGGACTGGGCACCACGGTGCCCTCATGCCTGGTGGCCCCAGGGTCGGTCACCCCTGGGGCTGGCCCGCCCCCACCCACCCTCTGGTGGTCGGCAGTGTAGGCTGGTGGGGTGGTGGGTGGGCCAGGGGCTGGCTGACCGGGTGCTCCCGCTGGCAATGGAGATGTCTACAAAAAGGAATCCAATAAATTAGCTTGGAGAAGGGGGGAGGGATGGGGCTACATTCTTATCATGGCTCGGTAGGAAAAGCTGTGCAATTCTTTTCCTTGTGGATTCTACAGAATGACGGGTGGCGGGAGGGCCATGAATGAGGGGCTATGTCTCATTCTGAGGGTCTCACTTGGCCGTTTTTATGGCAAAAAGGGTATCCCAGGGGGTGGGAGCCTTGCTGGGTCCCTGGGATGATGGCAATAGAGGCATGGACCATGATGTCTCCGAGGGACTGCAAACCCAAGAGTGATGAGCTGCAGCCTTGGGAGGTGCTGCCTGGCAAACCCCAGGGCTCCAAGGCCCAGGCTGCTGCTGGCAGCTGGTTGCGCCTCTGGCTGCTTTCCCTTCCCCTTGCTCAGGTCCCCGGGAAGGGGGCACGGGTTTTGTGGGTGGTCCCCTGGGAGGCCCGGGAGGATAGTGAAGCATGTGGTGGGGGGCGGGGGGGCGTGGGGCCGGGTTGCGCAGGCGCTCTGTCTCCTTCATGTGATCCGAGGGTTGGGGTGGGGGCGGAGGGGGGCCAAGGGCGAAGTAAGAGAGCCAGGGCCCTCGGTCAAGTGGCAGCGCCCTGGTTGGCCCCGGGGCCCTGGCCCAGGATCTGGCAGAGCTCCTGGAGGCGCCGCTGCATCTTGGGGATGCCTGCCAGCTGCTGCTCAAGCCGCTGCTTCTCCTCAGTCAGGCTCAGGCGGGCGGCTGAGTCCAGTTTCTCGAACTTCCAGCCACCCTCCCCGTCAAACTGCAGCAAGTGGGTGTGGTACTTCCTGCGTCAGGAGAGGGACAGGGAGGAGGCACTCAGCGGGCCGCCAGGACCCTCTGCCAGAGTCCTGTGGGAAGGGAGGGCACACCTACCACAGGGAGGGTCGGTGGGTGATGGAAAGCAGCGCGATGCCTGCATCCTTGGCTGCCTGGAAGATCTTCCCTTCCACGTCGATGCTCACAGCACTGGTACACTCATCCAGGAGAGCGTACTTGGGCCTTGGGGGTGTGGCCACGTGGGTGAGGCTGTGGGCCTCTGGGGCCAATGCCCCAGGCTGGCCCCAGCCCCTCAGGCAGAGGCAGGGAGCCTGACCCCAGTCCTGCTAGGCCCCCAGGGCTGGGGCCAGGCTTCCAAGCAGTTCTGCCCTCCCCACTTCAGGAGGTCCCAGGGAAAGAGGATCAGGGAACTCCCGGTGCCCGAGGGAGCCCAAGCTCCCGGGACTGGGA
Source organism: Bubalus kerabau (assembly GCF_029407905.1). NCBI lineage: Eukaryota > Metazoa > Chordata > Mammalia > Artiodactyla > Bovidae > Bubalus > Bubalus kerabau. Next base: position 49,844,609 of record NC_073647.1, on the reverse strand, counting down.
GGCTGGCAGCTCACCTGTGGTAGAACATGCGGGCCATGCCGACTCTCTGCTTCTCGCCCCCTGACAGGACATCTTTCCAGTCACACACGGCCTCCCAACCTGGCACAGGACAAGGGTTGATGTTCAGTTCAAGAGGGCTGGGCAGCATCTGCACAAGGGCCTAGGCATGGTAGGTGTGGTGGGAAGGCTTGGGGTTGCTCAGAGGGCTACAGACATGAGTGAGAGCAGAACATGGCAGGGAAAGGCTGGCTACTGGGGACGTCTGTGGACACTGTATTAGCCCAAAAGGACTTGGTCCAGATTTACACACATTTCCTCCAATAGACACCGGGCAGCCCTCACCCGCAGGCCCTGAGGATGCCACCCACCGCATGTGGACACTGGGTCTTCTCAGGGGTGATCGAGTTAAAGGGAGGTCACAAGGGTGGTCCTAGTCCAACAGGACTGTGTCCTTATAAAAGGGGACACTTGGAGACGCAGACACGCACAGAGGAAAGATGACATGAAGACACAGGGCCCAGACGGCCTCTCCCATCCCAGGAGAGAGGCCTGGAACACACCCTCCCTCATGGCCAGCAGGAGGAACCGACCTTGCCCACGCCTGGATCGTGGACGTCTGGCCTCCACAACTCGGAGACAATACATTTCTGTTGTTTGCCCCACCCAGTCTCTGGTGCCAGCAAAATCACACAGGACCTAATGGGGCTAATGAAGTGCCAGTGGGCAGCAGACAGTCAAGGCAGAGCCCCAAGAACAGCTCAGGGGGTCTCTCTGGAAACCTTCTCACCCACTGGGACAAGGCCTGTGTGTCCCAGTGTGAAGCATGTCAGCAAGGCTCAGGAGAGTTCCTTGGATGAGGAAGGAAGTGGGTGATTCATGAGAAACGCCTCCTGGCTTGCTCCCTCCACTCTCTTTCCAGAGAACTAGAACTTTCAGTAGGGCATGTGGCCACCCACCAAAAAAAAAAAAAAAAAACACTTCAATGCCCAAGTTGCCCCGATGGGAGGTTTAACCACAGAACTGAATCCTGGCCAATGGGGTGTAAGTTTAAGTGTTACACATGTGGCAGCTTCTGGAACTTTCTTTAAAAGACAGCATTCACTCAGTGATTGCCCCCACCTCACCTTCTCTATCCTATGGCCCAGGATATGTGATGTGATACGATGCCAAAGCAGCCACCGTGGACTGCGAAGTGACCTCGGGAATGGAGACCACATACAGCAGTGTCCCAGGGGCCTTTATGGGGTGGGGCAATCTCCGCCAACTGCGGCCTGACTTCCTCAGGACTTCTATGTCCCAGTAAGATAAACTCGTAAATGATCTGAGCCACTGTTGGTGGGCAGTTCTGTTACTCACAGCTGAACTTCATGCTAACAGGGTGTAACAGCCAGCCTCGGGGACCCCAGGCACTCAGGGGCACGTGTGGAGCCCAGGTGGAGGGGAGTGCTCCCAGGGTGAGCAAAAGGGGCCCCAGCAGGCCAGGAGGAAGTGAAGTGAAGTGAAGTCGCTCAGTCGTGGCCGACTCTTTGAGACCCCATGGACTGGAGCCTACCAGATTGCTCTGTCCATGGGATTTTCCAGGCAAGAATACTGGAGTGGGTGGCCATTTCCTTATCCAGGAGATCTTCCCGACCCAGGGATCAAACCCGGGTCTCCGCATTGCCAGGAGGAAGCTGAGGATAAAGCTTTTCAGGGATCGTGGCAACCAGGGGCCCCAGAGGAGCTGGCCCACTGAATCCACTGTCTGCAGCCCCTTTCTGCACAGGCGATGACACCTGTCGGCCCTGAGCTTGAGACTAGCACCTGCCTCTTCTACAGGTGGAGGGCATGTCCAGAGGTCAGGTTTGGCTCAAAGTTAAGCTGCCCCTCAGTGGCCAAGGCAGGACTCTGACTTCAGTCATTTGGCTTTCAGTACAGAAATCCCAAAGCTGGCAGTTGGGCCACCCCACCCTCCTCTTGGTGCCGTGGGCATTTAAAGACCAACCTGAGAGGCCCCCGAGTACTGGCCTGTTCCTCCTTCCTGTGGTCTCTTCCCAGGGGACACAGCCCTAGGCTGGAGAGAGACACATGGGAGGGCAGGCATCCCCTCCACCTCCACTGTCGCCATGCACATGCCAGGCTGCCCTGCCTACACCTGGGCTCCGTCCTCTCACTGAAATGCCTAAGGTACCTGTGCATTCCCTGCCTGGCCCGAGGGGGCCTTGCCTGCCCCTGAGCCCACCGCCTGGAGACAGTGCCCCTCTGGATGCCCCTGCCAGGGTTGGCTCCCTTCCACGCTCAGGCTGTCTGGGGCTGTGTGCTTCCTGTGGGTCCTCCACCGGGGTGAGGCTTTCCCGACTCCATTGCACTTTGGACTCCTGCATGTTGCTTGGGGTCATCTTCACCCGGGGTGGGGGAGGCTAGGAGGGAGGCAGGGGCGGCACTGGTGGGTGGGGATGCCCCTTCCCCTACCTCCTTCCCGCTGCAGGATGTGGTTCAAGTGTACGATGTCCAGGATGCCTTCCAGATGCTCCTCGGAATAGCCTTTCCGGCGCATGTCTTCCACTGAGTCGGGGTAGATCACCTGGTCGCGCAAGGAGCCCACGGACATGTAGGGCCTGCAGGAGAGCCGGGTGGCCATGGAGGCAAGGCTGGCACCTCGGTGGGGAGCACCAATCGGAGGGTGGCATACCCACCCCCTGGCAGGCTCAGACACACTCACATGTGCACACATGCCCCATGGCGGTGAGGCTTCTGGGCCAGTGGGTTGCAGCGGGGGACTGGCAGGTGGAGGTGCCCAGCCCCTCCAACCCCAGGGGCAGCCTATTGCCGCCCTCTGCCCCCTCGGATCAAAAGGGGCAGGGGGTGCTGCTCACCTCTGGGGGATGTAGAACATGCGCTGGGGTGGGGGCTTGTAGAGCACGCCACCATACGTGGGCCACAGCCCACCCAGGATCCGGAACAGGGAGCTCTTTCCGCAGCCGTTGGGGCCAGTGATGAGCAGGTGCATGCCTTCTTCCACCTGTGGGGGCGGCAGGCAGCTGTGGGCACTGCCCAGGCCCCCTCCCCTCACCTGTGGCTGACCTGCTGGCCTCAGAGAACACCCTGCACCTGGCCCACGCCCACCTTCCATCTCTGGCTGAGGCACGGCAGGGCCCCTGGGGCAGGCTCCGGGGTTCAGCTGTAGGGCTCTGGCTTGTCCCCGACATACGCCAGAGACCACGGGGACAGCAGGACAGCCTGTCCTGCCGCAGCCCAGTGAACAGTCAGCGGTGCCCCCCAGGACACCCGGAGGCCATGTGGCCAGCAGGTGCTTCAGGCTCCACAAAGAGCCTGACATCTGCTGATCTGGAGACACCTGGGGGGTGCTGCTGTCTGCAGGGTGGGGGACGGCACTGAAGGCACAGCTCCCTGATCGCCCCCCCCCACCACCACCACCTTGTGTGATTTCACTGCAACACCCCAGGCCTTCCAGCCAGGGCGGTCCTCTCACCATCCCAGAGCATGTGTCCCAGGCAGTCTCCCTTGCCCCCTTCCCTGAACCTCTGCGATTGCCCTTCTTACCCCATCACCTGGCTGAACAGAGCTGGGCGCGCCCCGTCCCTAACCTAACCAGAGCCCAAGTCCACCAGTGGCTCTGCCAGGAGGGAGCTCTTTCTCAGCCCCCAGCCCCCACTCCCTCGCCTCACCTCACCTTCTAACTAGCTGCCCACCTGGGCTTCCCCTGGGCCTGCCTGGCAACCATTCAACCTGGATAAACCGGCCATCAGCGGCACCCCACCTCCCAAAGGTGACTACTCCCAGGGGTAATGGCGATCATACCACTGCTCTGTGCCCAGCCTCCAGCTGGCAGCCTGCCCACCTGCCCAGAGGCTCCTGGGTGAAGCTTCATGTGACTTCTACGCCCCCAGAGCTGGTGAGCTGTGGTCCTTGCTGAACCTGGGGAGCCATCTGACCCGGGCTCTTTGTAACCCTTAAGGGCTTCCCTGATTTACCTCTGGTTTACAGTGCCCAGCCTGGAGCTCAGGGAACATTAGGTGAATGAATGAATGACTCCCATCCCCAGGACGCCCCTTCAGTCCATCACTCCGTCCAAAGCCCTAGCTAGGCACATGGGTGACTGATGGCTGTTGGCCCCCAGGGAGTCCTGTCCACAGACAGCCTGCATCGTGGATGAGCGCTCTCCCAAGGAGCCAGGCCATGCCCACCACCTACCTGCTCTGGGGGCCTCTCACAGCATATGGGTGGGACCACATGCCCAGGTTGGTGGAAGAGCTTCCACCAACCTGGGACCAGAGTTGGACCAGAGTCCCCAAGTCCTGGGCCTCTCAGGGACGGGGCGGGGTGTGGGGTGCTGGCAACAATATGGCTAGGAACCTATGGGTGACTCTTGCCCAGTCCTGGTAATCACAAGGCTCTTTTATCAGCTCTGACTCCATTGCCCCAGAACTAATAGGTAGACACATTGCTCTTTCACCTTTGGCTTCAGCTGCTGCCACGTAAACCTGGGGTCAATGGCTACTGACAACACAAGGCAGGCTGACCAGGCTGGGTCCTAAGGGCTGAGACTTGCGGGTGGCTTGTGGGTACAGAAGGCCAGGCCTGGGGCCTCAGGGTTGGCTTCAGCCCCACCCGAGCTTCTGGGCTGGTGCTTGGCTGTGCCTTCTACTTACCCTGATGTTGAGACTGGCCACCACCACCTCCCCAGTGGGCGTGATAATGGGGATGTTCTCACACACGATGCCCTGTTCCACATCCACCACTTGGCCTGGAGAGAGGGCGTGAGGCAGAGAGAGGGGGGCGGAATGCTCCCCCACCTTCTGCTGGCTTCCGTGGGCCCCCACCTCCCGGCAGCCCGCCAGTGTGTGGCTTTACCATGTTCCCCTTGCTGTGCTCAGGGCTGGGGAGAGGGACAGTGTCTGCTCCTGCCCCGCAGCACCCCCCAAAGCCAGCTTCAATGCTTGGGGCGTCTTCCACAGTGTGCCCCCCAGCCCCTACTCCACTCAGGGGCCACCCTCCACCTCTTTTGCAAAGAGAAATCCTGGCAAGGGCTACTGCTCTGGGAAGTAGGGCAGTGGGGACCACAGCTTTCCCGGGAAGCCCTCCAGGGCACACCAGGCAGTGGTGGGAGGGCCGGGACCTGTGGGGCCTTTCTGGGGAGGGCGACCTTACCTCGGATCTGCAGGGGCCCCTCCATGCGGACGCCAGACCTCATGATGGCCCCGGACCCTGCGTGTGCATCCTCCGGCTCCCCGGGCCTCTTAAAACGGCACTGCTGGACATCTTCGAACACCTGGAACATCTCGTAGACCCTGGCTGTGTAGCCAGCCAGCTCTGTGACCTGCAGGGAAGGTGATCCTGGCTTAGCCTCTGCCAGCAGGGGTGGAGGGGAGAGGGCACAAGTGGGGTTGGGGGAGGGCTGGGCCATGGGCTGGACCGGGGGCTACCTCCTTGTAGGATGACATGACCCGCTCGATGGCGTCTGCAGCAGCAGTGAGGAGGTTGCGGGCGATGGTGAAGGCTTCTGTGCGCTCGCTTACCAGTTCCCCCTCCTTCATCGCTTGGGCCGCCTTCTTCACTGTCTCCGAGTCTGCAGAGCATGGTGGGGGTGGGTGGGGTGGGTGAGGAGGGGGCAAGGACAGTGGAAAATCAAAACTGAACCACTAGGGGAGAGAGGAAGTCCCTCTAGCACATGATGCTTGGACAACTGGGTCTCCACGTGCCAAAGACGAACCTCGACCTCACACAACACACAAAAACGAACTCGAAGTGGAGCCCTGGCCTGCACACAGAGCTGAGACTATGTAACTCTTAGAAGAAAGCACTTTGGCATTAGGTACGGCTCTTTGAATAGGACACCAAAAGCAAAACAGAGAAGGGAGCTTCATCGAAGAGAAAAAGTTGGGGGCACCAAAGTAAATCATCCACAAAGTAAAAACACAGCCTATGGACTGGAAGAAAGTATCTGCAAATCATTAATCTGATAAGGGCCTAGGTCCCAGAATACACAAAGAACTTTGTCAATTCAATAGTAAGGAGATAAACAACCCAATTAAACAGTGGGCAAAGGATCTAAATAAACGCTTCCATCGTAAGATACACAGATGGCCAATAAACATGTGAAAAAATGTTGATTGACCCCGTTTTACCCTCATCTCTCCCCTTGATGCTGTATTCTCTGGCCATCCTCAATGCCACTATTTCTCTAAAGGAGCCCGCTCCTGTCTTGACTTGCTTTTTTCTTTTCTGTCTCAGTTGAGACCTCATGGTTGCCCAGTGCAACCCTCTTTTGTCCATGGCTTTGACTCTCTTGATCCTTGGGTCCCCTAGAGGGGCAAGGCTTTTATACAAGGAATGTTCTCTAAATGGTGATGGGAAGCAAAACAGACTGACTCTGAAGGTTAACTCTATCCACGGGCATGAACGGTTCTGAGCCAGGAGTCAAGGATATGATGGTGGGGGTGGGGTAGGAAGGGGCAGAAAGGTTAGGGCAGGTGCAATAGGGGGTAGACAATGCTGGACCACTGGCCAGAGCACCAGGAATCCAGGGCACTGGGCAGGGGAGGGGACTGGCAATTCTGAGAGTCTAAATCCCAGAACTTCCTTCCAACCGTGGTCCTAGGCAGGGCAGGGGAGGGGGGAACACAAACCATCCTCTCCAGACGTCCTGAGAGCTTGAAAGGGACTGCACACAAAGGGGAGGGGTCTGTGGGGACCCTGGCAACAGCGGGTACCTCCCTGGAGACAGCATAACCCTCTGCCGCTTTCCTCAGTGCCCACAGCTAGACACTCGACAGCTATTCCTGGCCAGGTGGCCCCTCCCTGGACTTCTAGCTTGGAGGTGCCGGCAGGCCAGAAGGGCAAAGTTAGCTACATCTGTTTCCCCTGATGATTGCCTGCCTGCTTACCTCATTCCCAGCGCTCTCCAGTTTGCAGTTACTGGAGACACAGCAGAGACAAAACAGACACACCTCTGACTTCCTTGAGTCTGGCCACAAAGGTGGGCACAGGAGCTGAGGCCTCTGAATCGCCCACAAAGCCCAACACGGCAGAGGCTCCAGAAAGTCCTAGGCCTGCAGAAGAGGGAAGTGGCTGCAGGCACTTCCTCCCAGAAACCGCAGGTTGGTTTCCTCCTGGGTCCCTTCCCATGCTCCTGGCCTAAATCAAGGCCACCCCTTGAATAGGTCCATTGGTGGAAACAACGACCGCCTCCAACTAGATAGTTCCTCTTGGCAGAGAGAGACAGACAGCTGAGGGTACGGAAGCCCCAAGAGAGAGGCACCGATACGGAGAGAGTGAGAGACGCTTCTGGTTCTGGAACGTGCACGTCAGGCTCACTCTCTTTACATAGTACTGAAAACCCTCTAACTACCCAACTGCACAAGATACAACACCTTTTCCATGGGAGCTGTGCTTGCAGGAAAGCAAGGGAAATTCCCAGGAGTGAGAAGAGAAGCTAGCAGCTAGTGCTCCTGTGACGTCCCTGGAGATGGAGATGGGAGCTGCTGTCACACAGCCAGGGCTCAAGATGCAAGGTCTCCTCTCCGAACTGGTAATTATGTGTCTAGGGCTCAAATTAATATCACCTCCAAGTTCAGGAACCCCTCCACCCCAAGTGGAGAAGTTAACAGGAAATGGCCTCCAAACGGTTCATTACCTGGGAGCTCAGCTAAAACCAAAGCCAATGAGTGCTCTGGGGAATCCGACCCTCCAGTGCTTGCTAAGCCCACAAGGACCTTGAGCAAAGAAAACCAGCAGCTGGAAGATGAAATTGGCTTAGACTCTCAAGAATTCAGACAACCAGATGGCTGGATAGATAGTGAAGTGGCTCAGTCGTGTCCGACTCTTTGTGACCCCATGGACTGTAGCCTACCAGGCTCCTCTGTCGGTCCATGGGATTTTCCAGGAGAGAGTACTGGAGTGGGTTGCCATTTCCTTCTCCAGGGGGATCTTCCTGACCCAGGGATTGAACCCAGGTCTCGAATGGCTGGATAGAGACCTTGGAATAAGCATGATTAGTATGGTAGCTAGCAAAAGAGGGGCAGTCAGAGAGATGAGAAAGCAGACACAAACACAGCTTGAAATTTCTATTTTCAAATGTCTATTTAAAAGAGAATCAAGTAGAACTTTACAGAAACATCATTGAAAATGAAAATAATTTAAATTAGATGCAGCCAAAGAGAAAACTAGCCAATGAGTGAGCAGGAAAATCGGACGACCCCTCCCAGAATTTAGCACAGAGAATGCGAGGTGGGGAAGGGGGCAGATAGGCCAGAAGGAAAGAGCACAAAGAACGAGAGAGGAATTCATTAAATTCATTCATATATTTGAAAAGGGAACAGCTGAGAACTTTCCATGATGGAAGCAATCTGAATGACAGAACAGTCTGGATATTCACAGGACATACAAGAAGTTTCAAGCAGAATAAATGGAAACACACGGGCAAACACCTCCCAGAGAAACTGCAGAGAAAAAGTCTAACCAGGGAGACCATGCAGGCAGCTGAGAGCAGTTAGGCTGATGGCAGGTTTTCCAATAGAGGCAATGGGATGTTGTCTACGGGCTAAAGAGAGACCAACGGACCGCCTCAACTTCCTCATCCAACTAAACTTCAGTTGTTGGGGGGAGGGTAAAATAAAGACATTTTCAGGCAACAAAATATTCTCAAAGCTCCCTTGACAAAAGCCTCACGGTATTCTAAAACTAATTAAAAGTCTTTGGAAAGGAAAAAAAAAAAAAAAAGAACAAAAAAGAACTTCTGAAGGACGTCTGACCGAAGGAGGGTTACCGGCCTGCAGGGAAGGGCTTTCCTAGAGAAAACTGCAGAGAAAGAGAACAAAAAAAAAAAGCAGAAACTCACGGGCGAATCTGAACATGCAGTGACCCGGTAAAGCCATGGCAAACTTGATGGTGGGCTGGTCCTCCAAAGTGTGGTAAGCAAGGGCTGGGATGAGCAGGAGCTATTGATTAACCCAGACTTTTCTCAAGTATGCACGTTAACCTTTGAAGGGCAACCACGAAGACTGCAAATAGAATGAATTCCTTGCAAACTGGTAGAGGAACAAACTGGGAATCCTTCACAGTCCCTCAGGCCTCAGGCAAGAGGGCCCTGCCCTTGACAACCTTCAAGAGCTATTGTGGGCGTGGGAAAGCCCAGGTTTGAGCCAGAAAGGGGCTCCTTGAACGTACTTCCCCATAATCCCACTGCCAAGATGGGTCAAGACAGGGCCAGGTAGGCAACTGTGCAGATGCCTGTTGAAGGGTGTTCCTGAACTGACATCCTTGGGCTTGGCTGAGTGGGACCAAGAAGCGTGAGATACTGTAAGGGGGACCCACATGTAGGGTGGCAGAGAGGAGCTCTGGGAGGGTGTGACTGCGGACATTTCCCAAGGGTGCCAGCTGGGGTCCCCAGCAGTAGAAGAGGCAGGTGGGCCAGCTGGGCACTGGGCCCTCCCAAGCCTAGCCCAGTGGTCCAGAAGGCCGGCCCTCTCTCACCTGACTCTGAGTAGCCAGTGGCAGTGATGATGGGGACAGCCACCATGAGCAAGCCTGAGGCGCTCCACACGTACTTCATGAGGAACTGCTCCAGCATGACATACCACAGGCGTTCCAGCAGAATGAGGTTGATCTGCGAAGCCAGGTCCTGGTAGGAGTGCTGCAGAAGGGCCAGCTCCACCTGTGGGGAAGGGGTGCCAGAGACCCAGAGGCGTGGCAGTCAGTCCCCTGGGGCAACAGTGAGCATCCCTGAGTGCCAGGCTACACAGGCCATGCCATTCGAAGGCCATGACAGGGCTGAGAGCCGGGGCTTAGGACTGGGCCACGCTTGATGAGTCAAAGCATTGTTTACCAGAATTGGCTTTGCTTAATGGCTCAGCCTACCTGGTCCAAATGCCATACCTCTTGCCACCTCCAGGCTGTGTGAGCTGGAGCAGGTCACTTTCCCTGTCTGGGCTACCATGGACAGGGGGACAGGTCTCAAACTCAGGAGAGGTATGGCATAGACAATGCAACGCTGGGGTACAACGGCAGTGAAGGGGCTCACCCCCTCATTTCTGAGGCTCCCACCCGCTTTCCACTGTCTCTTCAGTTGGGATGCTCACCATGCCCCCTCTCTGCCCTGGAGAGCTTTTCAACATGGGCTGAGGGCAGCTACCTTGCCCATTTCTTTGAGCAACTGCTGAGGGGTCACCCTGAATGAAGCAGAGGGGAGTGCAGGAAACCCAAAGGCAATAGCTGGTTTCGAAGAATGTGCTTCAGTCATCTCTACCTCTGTAGGCCCTGGCCTCCCTTTCCTTGCCCACAGTTCCTCTGGGTGACAAACTTGCACTGCGTCCTCCCATCGTGATCGGCAGGGCACACTCCCAAGCAAGCTCGTTCAGGCATCACCCCCAGTGGACAGCCCCATGCCAAAGCCAGCTGAGGATGCCAGCCCACCAGCCAGGCCACCAGGGGGCCTGCCCTGCCTGCTTGTACACTGGCCACCACTTGCCATCTCAGGAGAGAGAGTGGGCGAGAAACAGGCTCTCTGGGACAGCAGCAGTTAGATGGGCTGGAGTGGCCAAGAAGCAGTTGCAGCAAGGTGGCCACTGGGTCCTGGATGGCTTGGTAGGGGCACCTGCCCTGATCCTGTCTCCCCACCCAACGAACAAGAGCTGCCCAGCCTGGAATAGTTTCCTTTGCCAATTCACCATGTTATAGCTGACTCTCGACTTCATTCTCGCCACGTCCCATTATATGTGTATTCTCCTGTCCGTGGTAGCCCAGACAGGCAAAGTGACCTGCTCCAGCTCACACAGCCTGGAGGTGGCAAGATGTATGGCATTTGGACCAGGTAGGCCGAGCCATTAAACAAAGCCAATTCTTGTGAACGATGCTTTGACTTATTAAGAAAGTCTACCCGTGCTCAGGCTAATAAGAGGTTGGGTGTGTTGGTATGAGCCTGTCTAATAACCCTTCTGTGGAGAAGGAAATGGCAACCCACTCCAGTATGCTTGCCTGGAAAATCCCATGGACTGAGGAGCCTACCTACAGTCCATGGGGTCGCCAAGAGTTGGACAGGACTGAGCGACTTCACTTTCACTTTTCACTTTCATGCACTGGAGAAGGAAATGGCAACCCACTCCAGTATTCTTGCCTGGAGAATCCCAGGGACAGAGGAGCCTGGTGGGCTGCCATCTATGGGATTGCACAGAGTTGGACACGACTGAAGTGATGCAGCAGCAGCAGCAGCAGCAATAACCCTTCTCCTTGACATCCCAGGAATAGCAAAATACTTGGCGGTCTGCCCTCCAGTCAGCCAGCTACCTCTGCCCCAGCCTGCTGATCTGAGCCCGGGCCAGTGTCCATGGGGACATCAGCCAATGGGACTGGGCTGAGCCACGTGCCCACACAGTGAGGGCAATCAAGCCACCCATGAAGGCCCATCACATCACACAGCCCTTTGCCTGAGGCCTCAACAGACAGGTTGGGGACGCACATCAGGCCCCTCCCACCCCAGCCGGTGAATCTGCCCCGTGAACATGTTATTTCCTGAAATTAACCCAGAGGAAATCCTTCAAAGAGCTAGCGATTCTCCCTTCTTCCCACCTCCCCTATCCCCAGCCAGGTCTTGGGCATTGCTTTGCTGTTCCTGAAGTGAGCACGCCTACTCTGAGCGCCCTGGCAATCCAGGCTCGTGCTGGGAGCTGGCAGGAGTGCCAGCTGGGGCTGACAATGTAGCTGCGGGTAATGTGCCAAGTGCCTCACCCAAGGCCACGGCTGCCTGCCAAGACCCTGCGTCCCTGGAGCACAGGGGAGGAGGATGGGGGGTTGCGGCTGCAGATCCGGCCCTTTTTCTCCTTATCTGGAGCCCAGCCGGGAATGCCCCCTATCTGCTCAGGGATAAGTCTTTAAAAAAAAAAATCAGGGACAAGCCTGCCTCCCTGCCTGATAAGATGGGCTGCCAATGAGACAAGGTCGAGGACACAAGGCCATCTGACCTAGGGAGGATCCGTGGGCCTTCAGGAGCTGGATGCCATTGTACCCCTCCCCCAGAAGCACTGGGGAACCGAAACCAGAGTCGCAGAGAACCTAGCCGGAGGCAGCTGCAACCCAGGCAGGAGGAGGGGAGGGGCCGGAGCACTGGCCTGGAGTAACCTCTCCCAGGCCCCGGCTCCTGGCCCTAGCTGGCTGGCCGCTGACCCAGCCTGCTGGGGAACTGCACGGCTGGGACCTGGGCGGAAGGGCGGCCACACTGGGGGCAAGGTGGCCGCCGGGAGGGCAGGAAGTGCGTCCTGCTGCAGCGGCAGCTTGGGCCCTGGCACCCCTGGCTGGGGCCTCGGGGAGGCAGCCAAGCCTGCAGCCAGGCCAGCCTTTGGGCTCCGGAGGTGGGGAGAAGCTTGATCTGGAGCGCTGAGATCCGATCAACACACCGAGCGCTGCTGCTCGTTAACCTCCGCTTGGGCTGAGTCATGCCCATAATGCCCACTTGCCCGGCCGGACGCCGGTCTTCAAAGGGCCTGGGGGACTAGGAGGGGGCCAGGCAACAGGCTGCATCCCGTCATCCCTGCCCCCAGATGGCAGGAGCCCCTTCTCTGTTAGCTGCAGGCAGGGGGCAGGCTGGGAGCTCTTGGGTCTCCCATCACTAGGGTCTGCAGCCCTAAGGCCAGGACAAGGGAGGCGGGGAGGAAGCAGAAGTGACCCAGGACAGTCTCCACCCAGCCTTCCTGCTTCTCCATTACTGTGCCGACCTGGGCTGCCCACGGCTCTGGTCATCCCTAGTCTCCCTCTCCCATGGCCAGCCCACACCTGTGCCATCAGCTGCAGGCAGCCCCCGGCCTTCCTGCCCTGGACTCCCCCATCCACGCGCTTTCCGGCCCCACGAGCGGCCCCACCTCATGGCCCCCGTAGAAGGCAATCTCCTCTGAGTTGGCCACCACTCGGGAGTGCATGTAGCGCAGCTCTCCCTTGCGCCGCGCCTCCTCAGCCACCAGCTCCCCGAACTTGGGCGAGAAGGCTCTCAGCACATTGGCCGTGAGGAAGACCACGAGGCCAGCGATGGCCGAGGGCCAGGCTGTGCCGGCCCCGCGGGAGCGGGCCGCTCGAACCAGGGTGTAGGTGGTCACGGCCACATCCAGGAGTGGCTTGGTCAGGTTGGAGTAGAGGTGGGCCACGGAGGCAGCGAAGGCCACCACATCCTCTGTCAGGGACTGGTCCGGGTTGCGAAGACGCCCGTCCATGTTGCTGACCCGGTAGTAGGTCTGCTGGGAGAAGTAGAGGCTGTAGGCATGGGCCACCAGCCGGCTGCGGAACGCCAGGGCCAGCTGGCCCTCCAGGTAGCGGATGGCACTGTTGATGAAGGTGGCAGGCAGTGCGATGAGCAGCCACTGCACGAGCTGCCAGCTGAAGGCCTGAGGGTCCTTGCGCACAATGCAGCGGGCCAGCCGGCCGTCCAGGCGGGCCACATACACTGACAGGAAAGTCCGGCTCACCAGGGCAGCTGAGTGCAGCGCCAGCAGCCCCGTCTCCCGGCACAGGATCCTGGGGAAGAGCAGCCTCAGGAGCCATAGGAGCCGCTGCAAGAACACCTGGTTGACGCCGGCCTTGCCCGCTGAGGCCACGGGGGCACCGGAGACGTCTGCTGTGGGCTCCCCCTCCACCGCGGGTGCTTGAGGGCTCCTGGCCGGAGCCAGGCACTGGCGCACCCGAGGATAGAGTTTGTGGGCTCCATAGGCCACGAGGGCCAGGACCACAGCAGTACGCTTCAGCGTGGTCACCCGCGAGGCTCGGGGGGTAGAGAGCACCGTCATGTCACCTGGGCTGGACTCACGGGACCGGGACGGGTGCCTGAGGCAGCAGAGGAGGCAGGTGGCTGCAAGGGTGGTGGCTCTGACCCCGGGCTCGTTGTCTAGGCAACTGGAGACCTCGCAGTGGTCCCTGAGACTGTCGCTTTAGGCCACCCGGGTGGTGCTGGGGCCCCTGGCGCGGGTGGGCTCAGGGCCCTCCAGGGTCGCGGCCTCTTCAGGCGGCCGAAGTGGAGGAACTTGTCAGTCCTTGGAACTTGTCAGTCCCTTGGCCCTTGGGGTCAGAGCCTCCAGAGGTCTCCGGCCGAGAGGGCGTCTTTTTCTCTCCACCTCCTACTCCTCCTCCCCTGGTGGCGCCCCTCCCTGGGGTACCGGGCGCGTCCGTCCGCTCCACAGCCCGGCTGAAGCGACTGTGACTCCGCCACCCGCCCAGAATCCCCACCTACCCACCCACCCCTCCCCAGGGGCGAGTCGGGGGAGGGGGAGGAGGCGGAGGAGGGGCGGGAGGCGGAGCTCAGGCACGGGGCGCCCCACCCCGTTCTCGCCCCACGGTGGGGCCCCGCCCCCTCCCCGGACCACAGAGACGCGGGAGGACCGCGCGGGCTAGAGAAGCAGCACCTCGCCTTCCCGCCAAGGCCGGGGACCCGTCGCTCCGCGCGCGCGCGCGAGGCGCGGCTTCTTCCCTAGTCCCAGGCGTCGGGAGCCTCGGCTCGGGGGCGGGGCCTCCGGGGCCTTGTGGCGGTTGGGGGCGGGCCGTGACTAGCGGGGCGCTTCCGGTTCCGGCCGCGGGGAAGGGGCGGGGCCGGGCTGGTGGTGGGAGAGTTTGGCTGTGACGAGGCGTGCGTGGTGACTCTGGAGAACTCGGTGAGCGGACTCGCGCGCCGCGCTGGGCTCCCGGGCCGCCGAGATCCCCCGGCTCTTCGACGAGGGGGCGCGGGGAGGCCCACTGCGCAGGACCAGGGCCGAGGCTGGAGTGCGGGGGCGGGACCGGGCGGAGGGAAGTCGGGGTGGCGGCGGGTGGAGCCGTCTCCCGGGGTGGGGGGCGACGTCGAAGTCCCTCCGGAGGAGCCGGCGGGGTGGGGCTTGTGAGGGCGTTCCGGGTCGGGGCCTCGTCGAGGGGTCTTCTGGAGCCTGATAGGCGCCGCGACCGACCTGGGAGGCCGGGAGGGGTTTCTCTGGCTTCGGAGGAGACAGTCTTCTGGAACTTTCTCTGGACGGGGCCGTGAGGTGCTGGGTCGAGACCCGCTCTTGCCCTTGGCTCCTACTCTCGTCCTCTAGGAGTCGCTCTCGGGGGCTCTCAGAGGTACCGAAAGCCCGAGCCGAAGGGGCGGTGGTTGGGAGGCTTTGGAGTTCCGCTCCTGCCCTGGGAGGAGCTGCTCGCTCCTTCTCTGTCGGCCCGGGTGGAAGGGCCCAGAGGCATCGCAGCTTGGGAGGAAGCGGGAAGGCGTTACTAGGACCGAGGCTGCGGTGTGGTGGGCGGTAGCCTTTGGCGCCCCTCGGCGGGGGGCGATCTCCGGGCTCCCCGAACTGCCGATTCCCACCCACTGCTGCCAGGGTTCCGCAGGCGGAGTCTCCTAGACTCCACGGGGAAGAATTGTTTGGAAGGGTGTCTCTGGAGGTGTTGGCAGCCAGGCTGCGGGGCTCGAGGGCTGGGAAGGCTCTGAGGTCTAGGGCTGGTGGCTGCTGAGCTGTCAAGACGCCTATTCGTTCTATGCTCCGTCAGGAACAGGCTCACATCTTCCTGGTGGAAAGCTGCTAGCAACACGATGAGTCTGCAGTGGACTGCAGTCGCCACCTTCCTCTATGCGGAGGTCTTCGCTGTGCTGCTGCTCTGCATTCCCTTCATTTCTCCCAAAAGGTATGGGCAGGCAAGCCAGGAAGAGTCTTGGTAGCTTGTGCCTGCAGAGTTGGGGGGCCTTGGAATTGAAGCCAGCCGGAAACAGGTAGAACCTGTCTGGGATGGGGGTGGCAAGGACTGTGTTTATTATTGCCAGCTAGGCCCACAGTTGTGCTCAGTCACATCTTGACAAGGTCCTTTCCCCTGCACCCTGCCTTCTGGTCTTCAGAGTGTGCCAGAGGGGAGAAGACTGAGCCACCATTCCGGGAACGATGCCTTCCGGGTGTTTAGGGGATGGCATTGTGAGATCTGCAAGACTTGCCCCTGGGTCATGTTCCCATTGATTTGGTGACTTCTGTCCTCCTAACCAGTCTCGCTGGGGTTGCGTAGTGGCCTCATGAGCATTACTCAGCCTAGGAATGCTGAAGCCATGTTTCTTTTCAGTGAACAGAGGACTTCTGAAAAGTTATTTTGAAATTCATCTTGATTACATATACTGTAGGAACACATCTGGTCTTAAGTTAGAACATTACAAATAAGACTCTTTTCACAGATGTTTTCATAAAAGCTTCTTTTTAATGAAAAATTATAGGCCACTGTTGTGATAGAAAGTGTACAGCATTGCTTAAGGAATGTTCTTGACAAAAGCTAGATCTGAATCACCGTATACATTTCACAGGGAATGCAGGGACAGTGGCCCACTTGGAGCTGCTGCATGGAAAGCTTTGCAGGACAAACAGCCTGGTTTCTGCAACAGTGAATTGGGGGAGAAAACAAAAGAGAGCAAGGGAGGGGGGAGTTTGTAGAATAAGAGAGGTTTAAGGTGCTTGTCAACAGAATGCAGAGTCAGAACCTTGTCAGGATTCAAACAGACCAATTGTTAAAAAATAATTGCCTCAATTGGACTTTGGAGTTCTGGCTCTGATGATGAGAGACTTTTCTTGACATTTTTGAGGCCTGGCAGTGGCATTGCGATTGGTAGCCATTTCTGAAGGCTCTTCTCTGATGGAGCTGTATGCTGAAGTATTTATGGAGGGAAAGGAAGAGAGGTCTGGGGTCTGCTTCATGGTAATCGGGGGTGGTGGGAGTCTAGATGAGCCGAGATTGGGCATTCATTTAGTTTAAAGAAATAATGTGGATTTGGCAAGCATTTTGATACTACAGAGGGAACACTAAGTTTTGCATTTCTCTCCCCAGAGCCTACCAGTGTTTAAGATTTTTTTAGAAATTTCTATACTTGGACAGGTATCTTTTTTTTTTTTCTTTTTAACACTGTTGAACGGATGTCATAAGTTGGAAAATTGCAAGCAGCTAAGGCTGAATCTGTATAAGATATTCAGCCTTTGAAGAAGAGTGCAAAACTGTATTTCTGTTTTCAGGGCCCTGGATCCCAGGTGTGTGTTCTTACTCTACTGACCTTAACCTTTTTGTCCTCTTCACAGATGGCAGAAGATTTTCAAGTCCCGCCTTGTGGAGTTGGTAGTGACATATGGCAACACCTTCTTTGTGGTTCTCATTGTCATCCTTGTGCTACTGGTCATTGGTGAGTGAGTTGTGGCTGATGGTAGCTACCTGACTTAGACCTTTTGCTGTGGCCTCTGCTACAAAGCCCTGTGCCATGTGCTATGTTCCATGATTAGAGTACAGCTTTGATTTCTCAGAGACAGACCATTTAGTGCGCCTGTCTTTCTCTTGGGGGAAGAAAAGCTCCCTTCGTCCACAAAGACATCAGCATCCCTGCTACTGACTGCTGGCAGGGTCTTTGCTTTGACCAGCAGCCTTTGTGCCCCTGGTGCTGACAACCTCGTGTCTCAGGCAGCTCCTTGGGTCCTTCCAGAGCTGAAACCAAGAGAGGCTAATGGACCTGTGCTGACCTTGGTCTCAGTAGGCTGCAGGGTTTAGAAACTGGGTGTGTGTGCTTTTGCTTTTAGGTGTGGGCTGGGGGTAAGAGTTGGGGTGGGGAGGGACCATGCTGGGGGATGTTCGCATAGAGCTTTGCCTTTCTGCACACCAGATTCCACGAACTCTCCTGGTATGGCAGATTGGGTGGGATTGGCCCCTTGCAGAAGGTGGTAGTTGGCAAAAGTGCCGTTTTTCTTTTTGAGGAGTCAGGGAACTGCCTGGGTGTTCTAGAGCGACATCCTGCTATGATAACAGGCTGCTTCATATCCTAATGTAATCTATAGAGGCTTGCCTAAATAAGTTGTTCAGTTCAGTCGCTCAGTTGTGTCCGACTCTTTGCAACCCCATGAATCACAGCACACCAGGCCTCCCTGTCCATCACCAACTCCCGGAGTTTACTCAAACTCACGTCCATCGAGTCGGTGATGCCATCCAGCCATCTCATCCTCTGTTGTCCCCTTCTGCTCCTGCCCCCAATCCCTCCCAGCATCATTCTTTTCCAGTGAGTCAAAAATAAGTTGCTGCTGCTGCTGCTAAGTTGCTTCAGTCGTGTCCGACTCTGTGTGACCCCATAGACGGCAGCCTACCAGGCTTCCCCATCCCTGGGATTCTCCAGGCAAGAACACTGGAGTGGGTTGCCATTTCCTTCTCCAGTGCATGAAAGTGAAAAGTGAAAGTGAAGTTGCTCAGTCGTGTCCGACTCTAGCGACCTCATGGACTGCAGCCTACCAGGCTCCTCCATCCATGGGATTTTCTAGGCAAAAGTACTGGAGTGGGGTGCCATTGCCTTCTCCGAGCAAATGCTAGCAACATAGCATAACTAGCTAGAAGCTGCAGCCCTGGCTGGCCCCTAGCCATCCCTGGGAAGGGGTCTAGGGTACATCTCACTGGGGGAGTGGGCTTAAAGAGAGTTCAGGGTCAACTGCCTTGGGCTGGAGGCCTGAGATAGAGAGGGTAGCCCTCTGCTGTATGACTTGAGTTGGTTTGGCCCAATGCCCCCATCCCTGGTTGGCTCTTTGCCATTAGTCAAGGTGGACCTTGAGGTGCTGGGGTCTCTGGATGCAGAAGACAGTGTGGGAAAACATGTTTTTTGTTTAAATCACAAAAATAGCACATCTTTAAAAATTTGCAAATTTAACTTACAAAGTTAAAGGTCCCCATAAACCCACGTCTCACAGGTAACTATTTTAACAGTCTGTGTTATGTTTCCACAGTTGTTTTCTGTGTTGCCGTGTCTTCACATGGAGGAAGGGACAAGGGAGCCCTCTGGAGTCTATTTTATAACGGCACTAAACCTACTCATGAGGGCCTTGTGCTCATCTCCCAAGGGCCCTACTTTCTAGTATCATCTGGTTGGGAGTTAAGGTGCCCAAATGGGAATTTTGGGGGTCAGGAACCCACATGTGTGCATGCTGAGTCGCTCAGTTGGGTTTGACTCTTTGCGACCCTGTGGACTGTAGTGTGTCAGTCTCCTCTGTCCATGGGATTTTCCAGGCAAGAATACTGGAGTGGGTTGCCATCTCCCCCTCCAGAGGATCTTTGTGACCCAGGGATCGAACACACATTTCCTGTGTCTCCTGCATTGGCAGGCAGATTCCTTACTGTTGAGCCACTTGGGAAGCCCACAGATGTAACACAAAGATACCATTAAGTGGAGGTGTATTTTCATGATGTAAAATCAGCCTAAAAAACAAGCAGTCTCATACCAGAGATTAAGAACCAGATAGTAGGCTTACATTGCCCCTCTCCCATGGGGATCCATTAAGAGTCTTCTTTAGGTAGATCTTTACGTATTGATTTTTGATGTCTTAGATGTTCATTTCAGCAGCACATATCCTAAAATTGAAATGAGACAGAGATGATTAGCATGTCCCCTGCATAAGGATGACACACAAACTCATGAAGCATTCTATATATTTTTTTAAGCACGTTGTAGGGGATATACAAATAGAAATAAAAAGTACTAATGGAACTTATATAATGTTACAAATCAGTGTACCTCAATTGAGAAAAAAGAGATAGCAGGGTTGAAGGAGAAAAGTAGTAGGTATGGGATGGTTCCATTTCTAGGCTGCAAATGCACAGATGTGAATATATGAGTGGCCAGCAGTGGTTTTTTAGAGCAGAGGTTTTTCACTGTTCAGGTGTTGTGCTCCCCCTGTATGCCTATAACTCTGTTAGGCCTTAGGGATGTAATAGGAAAGGTTTCTGTTCTTGTGGCGCTGTAGTCTAATTTGGGGGACATGGACATTAATTTTAGGTCTGTGTAATACAAAGAGAATAACACTGCCTAGAAGACTCTTGAGAGTCCCTTGGACTGCAAGGAGATCCAACCAGTCCATTCTGAAGGAGATTAGCCCTGGGATTTCTTTGGAAGGAATGATGCTAAGGCTGAAACTCCAGTACTTTGGCCACCTCATGCGAAGAGTTGACTCACTGGAAAAGACTCTGATGCTGGGAGGGATTGGGGGCAAGAGGAGAAGGGGACGACAGAAGATGAGATGACTGGATGGCATCACCGACTCGATGGACGTGAGTTTAAGTAAACCCTGGGAGCTGGTGATGGACAGGGAGGCCTGGCGTGCTGCGATTCATGGGGTTGCAAAGAGTCGGACATGACTGAGCGGCTGAACTGAACTGAATGGGACTGAAAATGACTGCTTTATTTAAGCTGGCCGCATGTAGTAGGTTCTACTGGAGGTGATTGATTATATTATGGGCTTCTTTATCCTGCATTGAACATTGATGAGCATGAATTTCTTTTGTAAGCAGAATACACCAGTTTAACCAGTTATAAAGCTTAGACGCTTAGAAATGAAAACCTTTGAGTCTTTAGCAGGCATGCTCCAGGTCTTGACTCCTAGGCAAGCTCATGCCTGCCTCGTGGGCATTTCCATAAACAGGACTCACCTGGTTTATCAGTTGGGTGGCTGATGGCCAGCCCCATTTGTGATAGAACCAAACAGTGGGGGCACTGTGGGAAAGGGAGTTGCCCCAGTTGCCGGCAACATCTCAGATTTGTTGAGTTTCTTGACATGGAGAGCAAGCTTGCAGTCTGGGTAGAATGGGTCCAGAAGGTGACATGAGAAAAGCTGGAGGAGAGAACAGGTCGGAGGGCAGCACTTCTGACAAGGCACCCATGAAAATGTGTGTAGAAGGGGAAGAGCAGGGGAGACAGTTTCGAGGAAAGCAAGGCTGCCCAGACTCGCACCTTGCATCTCAGCTGGACTGATCCGGGGCTGAACACCTGTATCTCTGCTCTGCCGCAGATGCTGTTCGTGAGATTCGAAAGTATGATGATGTGACAGAGAAGGTGAACCTCCAGAACAACCCTGGGGCTGTGGAGCACTTCCACATGAAGCTTTTCCGTGCCCAGAGGAACCTCTACATTGCTGGCTTTTCCTTGCTGCTGTCCTTGTGAGTGGGGAGGGGTGAGGGACTGAAGGGACCTATGGGCTAGTCTGTGGCCTTGAATTGGAGGCCCTTTCTACATTCGGGGAACCACACAGTTTCTCCAGAGGCAGCATGGAAGATGGGAGAGGGCTGACTGGTATGCCAGAAGGCCATGCTGTGGCTCTGCCATAGTTGCAACATGTTCTTTTAGGGCCTTTGTGCTACTCTCACCTTGCTCTCTGTACACAGTGGAGTAAGTGACGGGTGCTTTCCCTCCTCTGGAGAGGCCCTTTGGAGCCCATCTTTAAAAGGGAACAACTGAATAGGGCCTTTTTGTGTATGGGGTCCAGTCCTGAGAAAAGTGGGCAGAAAGGGCACAAAACGGGGCTGAGACCAACTGTGTCGCCAGGGCCTTCCCCGGTGTAGACCTATCACAGGAGCATGAGACCTATTGGAACCTGAGGGCTGGCATGCTGCCTCCTGTTCACAGGGGTTCTGATGGAGTGAGGGGCTGGCTATTCTCAAGTGTGCTTACCTGGCAGGGAATAAGACATTGTGCTCAGGACAAGGGCTTCCAGGAGTATTGGGAAAAACTTACTGTGAGGTTACTCAGAAGTAGGGTGAGTTTGTGGATTCTTGGGCTGGGCTATCTTAATTCTAATCACCTGGACCTCCTTCTTCACTACGCATTGGAATGACTGTCTTGGTTTCCCTTTTTCACACAAAAAAGTCAGTTGCTCAGCTGAGCCTGGTATCTCTGGGTCAGATTTGGAAAGTGACAAGTGGTGGAGCTGGCAAGGGCTTTTCAGGGGGATACACCTAATCTCAGGAGTGATCTGCAGGCCTGCCGTGTTCTACCTTCTGAGAGTCAGGAACTGAGAGTGCTGGAAGGAGTTGGACACAGAGGCCAGGGTTTTAGGGTTTCAGGAAGCTCTAAAAAAGAAGTATGATCTTGTGGACTGAAACTGAAAGGGAAGCCGATCCAGGGGACTGAGTCCAACCGCAAGTGAGCCAGAGGGTGGGAAAAGAGAACTGGCTGTGTCTGAAGGACCACAGAGGCTCTTGGGGAGGATTTCATCTGGAAGTTAGGAAGGACAGAAAGAAAACTAAGGATTGGACTGGAAGAGGACAGGGAGCTTTAAGAATAGTATTGAGAAGGCAAAAGTCTGGTGAGCACTGGATCGGGAGCACAGTGAGGCCTGGGAAAAAGACAGTCCCCTCGGTGTTTCTGTGTAAAATAAGGAAATGGTGGGTAGGGGGTCAGGGCAAAGGAAGCGCTGGGATGAGAGAACTGAAATCCCAGATGGGCGAGGCGATACTGGAGCGCCCAGCTTCTCTGACTTAGTTTCCGCTTGGGCTAATGAAATGATGTCCAGAGGCTCTGGAGTTCATTTGCAGCTGGAATCGCCAGTCCTTGAGGAATTGCAGGGTAGGAGAGATTCTGCACGACTGCAGACGGGCAAGCATCCCAGTTTCCAAAGGAGGGAGATAGTAGGTGAGGAAACAGACTGGGAGGGTCTGGTCTGACTTTGATGTCAAGCTGTGTTCCAGAAAGAACAGCTTGTATGCCTTTATTTATTTATTTATTTTTAAAATATAAGTTTATTTTAATTGGAGGCTAATTATTTTACAATATTGTATTGGTTTTGCCATACGTCAGCATGAATCTGCCACGGGTGTACACATGTTCCCCATCCTGAACCCCCCTCTCACCTCCCTCCCCATACCATCCCTCTGAAGAGAGAGGGATCACTGGCAACTATTGTGAATGCTGGGGGGACAGGTTCTGTCAGTCTTATCCCTGCCATTGCCCATTTGGGGTGTGTGGATTTTCTGCAAAAGGTTTGCCAGTCTCCAATTCAAGAAGATTCTTATGGACCAGGTGCTGAAGTGTGGGCACTGTGCTGGCATAATAGTGTAGTTGGGTGGGGTCCTAAGTCCCAGGAGTGGCTGCTGTATGGGTCAGCTCCATCTAAATAGGGGTCTCAGGAGCTTGCACTCCATCGCTGGCCTGCTCAATGCTTCTCTGCTGAGGACATTTGTTATGGCGAGCAGGTGCAGGGAGAAATGGAAGTGGGAGGAGTTGAAAAACAGGTATGTGGGCTACTACTCAGAACCCACGGCCATCTAGACAGGTTTGCTGATGGGGCCAACTCGAATGAGACTTGAGTTTTTAACAGGGTTACGTTTGCAAATGTGTGTGTAGGTTCATAAAGAGCAGCAGAGACAAGGCCAAACAGGAACTTGGAAAGACTTGGGCTTGTGCCTTACTGCAGCTTATTAGTTCGTGGCAGAGCTACTGCAGAAGCTCATGAGCTGTTAGTCCCCTCCAGTGAGGGCTGGAGGCACCAGCCTTGCTTGACTCAGTGTCAGCCAGTGCTGCGTGGAGGGTTGCAGTTGGGGTCCCACCTTTAAAGAGATGCTGGCAAAGCTCAGGTGGTGAATTTAGAAGTAGTCACAGTGCTGGTGGGTGTAATGGTGTTTGTTCCTCACGTACTGTGGTTTTGAAGTCTGACTCTCCTGACTGCTCTGCTTTTGTGATCTCTTCCAGAAGAATGCCTCCAGGGCAGGTATTATCTGAGTGGGCCGGGGGACAGTGTAGCCAGGTGTATCAGATGAGTGAGTGTGTGCTCACCTCAGTCCTCTGCAACACCATGAAGCTAGGCATTCCAGCTTAATTCCTGCAGTTGACTTTAAAAAACTGGCATAAAGCACAAGTCAGCATCTAGTTCTAGCTTGACCAGTGCAGAGTAGGAGAACACCACCACAGTCAGGGTGCAGAGCAGTTGGCAGTCTCCTTTCGAACCCAGACAGGTGAATTTAAAGAAGAGCAGTCATCGTTTATATCTCTGTCTTTTCCTAAGGGGGGCGTGGAATCTATAAGAGGAGAGTGAGATCTGGACCGCAGGTCCAATGCGCTCTGTCCTCTCAGCTGCCTCCCCCACTGTGCTGTGACCTCTCAGTCTGACAAACGTGTAAGGAAGGTTTCAGCGAATTCCCTTTAAAATGTGTCAGACAGTAGCTTCTTGGGCCTGGTTGTTCCCGCAGCTCCCCATCTGTTTGTTGTCTATCTTGGCTGAAAGAGGCTTGGCTGTACATGCCACACTCTCCTGGATCCCTGTCTAGTAGCTGATAAAAAAAAAAAGGATGTGAAATTCTCGTGTGACTTTTTAGAAAAGGAAAGTGACCTCGAGGATCGGTGTGGATTCACTAGTTGTCCACAGATGATCTGTTTAGTTTCTAGAATTTTCCAAGATGATATACTCCTCCCTAGTCTAGGGGTCAGACCCTGTATGGTGGCTGTGACCCTTGAGGAACTTCTCTCTTTGCATGACATTAGCCATAGAACTGTTCTTGTCCAAATACACAGCTCATATGCAGCTTGCAGGAAACACTTTAAGAACACAACTGTCACCTTTGTTATTCTGATTACAGAAGTTATCCCTACTCACTGTAAACATAAACAAAGCCCCCCAAACTTCAAATAGTAATGTGTGGTGAGAAACTGCAAGTTTTCATCTCCAGAGATAGCTATAGGTAATAAGTGGGATGTTTCTGAAACTTTTAAAAATAATCTTTTACATATATGTTAACTGTTTTCTTATGAGCACTATGGGTTGTTTTTTTTTTTGCTCTGCTTTGACTTGCCATTTTCACTCAATTATCTTGGCAGTTTTTCTAAATGACTTGCACAGACTTCTCCTGTGCTTCATGGCTGTGCAGTGTTCCGTGCTGTGAGGGCACCATCGTGTATTAAGTCAGTTCCCTGGTCACACATAGGTGAGCTGGTTGGAAATTTTTACCATTAAAAAACCACTTTCCCACATTGATGCTTTCTAATCTGGCACAGGATGCTTCTTTTTTTTCCCTTTTTCTCTGTTTAATTATTGGAAATGGGATCTGTGGGATCCTCGTTCCCTGGCACCTAGCTGCTCTCAACGTGGCCTGTGGCCAGCAGCATTGGCTAGACCTGGGGGCTTGTTGGGAACGGAGACCCTCTGCCCTGCCCCCAGCCTGCTGACAAGGACCTGCATCTTGCTGAGCTCCCAGTGACCCTGGTGTTTAATTGTTAACCATTGAAAAAATCGAACTATAGTTTATTTACAATGTTGTGTTAATTTCGGGTGTACAGCAAAGTGACTCAGTGGTCAAGTGCATTTAAAACACTTGGCTTACTCTCTCCCTCTCCTTGTGTACCTGGTTGGTATTTCCAGAAACCATGCTCTGTCTGTCCTGTAGTTTTGGAAGCGCTTTCTCTTTGAAGATTGCCTTCTCTCCTCTGTCTGCCCTACATGGGCTAGTTCCTTTATTGTCCTACATGGCTTTGCTTCCATGTTCCTCTCAACTTTTGTACACTTTTCTTTTGCATAAATGACCCACTAACTCTTGTTAGCCGTGTGCAAGTCTGTGTGAAAGAACAAGAGAGATGTCTCTCTGTCACGGCTGGGTCAAGTTTAGGTGTATTAGAATTGTTTTGCAGAGTCCCACTCACGGTCTTAGCTCCATAACCAGAGCATCATTGTACAGGAGACAGAGCTGCTGCAGAAATACTGAGGGAGAGTAGTTGTATGTGTGAATTGCTTGGGTTCTGGTTCGGCTTGAAATCAGTAAGGACTTCTGTAATAGCTTCATAATTCAGGGGGCCTTTGTGAGTGGAAAAGGGCAACCCAGGAGAGAGGGAGCACTGGAAAGATGGCCTGAGTTGCACAGGTTCTAAATCGCCAGCCCAAGACTCTGCCTAGTTCTGATACCAGTTCGGATGCCCGCTTGTTTGTGTTGGTGTGAGCTCTTAGTAACAGATTGTTGGTTTATAGTCTGCTTCTGACTGTAGACTGGATAGTAGGCTGTTTGTTCCCCTGGATTTTGGTAGGAAGGTGCCTGGGTCAAGCACACAATCTATGCATCAGCCTTAGCCTAAGTTTTATGAGTCCATTGACTTTAATCTCTTAGTCCCTTTTGTACTCTGAAGATTATTTATTTGGCCACATTGGTCTTACTTGCAGCCTGCAGGATCTTCGCTGTGTCATGTGGGATCTTTCTTTGTGGCCTATGGGCTCTCTAATTGTGGCACAGTCTCTGGAGTTCACGGGCTTCAGTAGTTGTTACATGAGGGCTCAGTTGCCCCATGGCATGCGGGATCTTAGTTCCCCACCGAAGGATCGTCACGTGCCTTGCAAGGCGGATTCTTAATCACTGGACCACCACGAAAGTGCCCCCATGTGAAGATTATTAAGCCATCTGATAGTATATAGCCTTTGGAGGAAGTTGAGGCTTTAAATAAACAAATAAAAGACATCCTCTAAAATGTCAACCAACGTTGCCACATGCCTTTTTTGAATATCTTTCTAGACTGATATCAGTTACCATTTGTTAAGGATTCCATGTGCCAAGCACACATTAATTTTTACAGTAGTTCTGCAAAGCTGAGGTTCAGAGACCCAAGTTCACAGAGCTAGTCATCAGCAGAACTGAGAATTCCGATTTAAAGTGATAGGACCTCAGCACCTGGGTTCTTTCCCTACAGCAGCCACACGCGTCTTCACATTGGAACTACCACAGGTGAACTTGGATCTTTCACTGTCCGTCATGAACATTGTTCTACTACAGCCCATCAGTTTCCAGCGTTCTTAGGAATCTACCAGTTCCCCACTGCTAAACATCAGGCTCATTCCCCCAGTTTTCTCTCATAAACCAGGAAAACCCCTCTCAGTTGCCACTTTGCATGCCTCTCAGCTGGACCTCCTGGTCATAGTGTTTGTGTCTGTCTTCCTGTTTTTCTCCTGCGAATTTGCACATGTCTCACTGGCAGGTACTGGCCCAGTCCCAGAACCCAGTGGGCTGTTAGAGAAGGAGCACGTGGAGCAGGGCAGATGACTCAGGAGTGGCCAGAGACATGGTGGAGGGTTTTTAATGCCAGTTTCAGAGTATGTACCTGACCTCTGTGTGGTAAAGTGTTGCGTTTTTCCAGCGGTGCTGTGCTGTGGTCCGAGTTGCACGTTTGTACTTGGCAACAGCACCTGGGGTGGGGTAGTTTTTAGCTCAAGAGCACCTAGAAGCAGGGGGTGCAAAGGGGAGATCACTGAATTGGGAGATGCTGGTGGCCTGAACCAGGTTTCTGAGGTGCTGGCCGGAGAAAGGGGGGGAACTAGTGGGGACCCCAAGCCTTGGAGGCAGAGGCGGTGGTGGTTCTGCTGTGGGTGCCCGCAGAGTGGCAAAACCCAGAGGAAGACTGGTACATTCATGTAGGGGAAGGGAGCTCGAGAGGCCCGCTGGAAGGCGCGAGGAAGCAGGGGCTGGGCAGTGGAGGGGGGTGGCTTCACGGAGGGGTCGAAGGATGGCTGATGGGTGAGAGGGCTGGGCGACCACTCCCTGGAAGCCAGGTTAAGGGTAATGAAGGCCGATTCAGGGAGAGGCAAGACTAGGGGAGAGAGACAGCAGGTTAGTGGTGAGGGGACCACAGAGGGAGAGAGCAAGGCTAGGAGAAGAGGCTGGGAGTGGCGCTTGCTCCTCCTGGGTCTGGGGTTAAGAGCACGCAGGGGGGAGAATTCCCTGATGGTGGTCCAGTGGTTAAGAATCCGTGCTTTGACTGCCGAGGGCTTGGGTTCAATCCCTGGTCGGGGAGCATCACATCCTTAAACAGATGTGTCCTTCCTCACAAAGCTCTGCCCTGCTGCTCCATGGTTGCTCTGACGTGGGGCAGCTTGCTACCTTCCCATGTCTCAGTGCTTCCTGCTGAGAAAGCCCAGCTGTGGGCTGGGCCGCGAAGTTCGAGAACAGCTGTCTCCACACAGAAGCCCGGGGGAGCTCTGCCCATTTTTCTCATCACAGGTGATTCCCCAGCTCCTGTGGTATCTTTTTCGTTCGTTTGTAATTGTCAAACGTACATATAGCATCAAGCAGGCTATCTGAACCACTTTTTCGTTCTTCTGTCATATATGAGATTGTCAGACAGGCTTTCTCATATTCGTTGGTTGCTGTTTTGGCCTGGCTGCATGGATCCTAGTTCCCCTACCAGGGGTTGAACCCGGGCCCTTGGCACTAAAGGCGCAGAGTCTTAACCACTGGACCACCAGGGAAGTACCCGCCCCCCCAAACCATTTTTAGGTGTGCAGCTCAGGAGTGTAGTTCAGGCAGCCCTCCCAAACTCTTCATCTTCCAAACAGGAACTCTGTCCCCCCTCCACAAACCAGGGAGCTTACCTCCTGAGCTTCTCTTCCTTGGTGTCCAGAAAGCGCTGCATCATCTCAGTAGGCTTCCTGCCCCACAGTTGCCCTCATAGCCTGTCTGCACTGCCTGGTCCAGCCAAGCAAGCTTTCTGATGGTATAAAACCACCCCACCGCCCCTGCTTCCAGTGCCTTCAGAGTGGCTTTGACATCAAGGCCTGACCCTGAGACCTTCGGGATGTGACCCCTTCCTGCAGCCCTCTGAGTCTTTGGTTTGGTCTCTCTGTCATGAACCAGCCACATGGGGCCCCTTCCCTATTTTCGTGGCCTCAGCCTGGACCGCGCCCCCCCCCCCCCCCCCGCCACCCGCTGGCCTGCCAGTCCAGCCTAGAACCCCCGTTTGTGCTTCCTGCCTTTCTGATCCTGTGGTGCGAGGCCCGTGTTGTGCTGACCTCCAAGGCCCTGGTGGCCTGGGACATGGCGACCTAGGGTCACCCCCTCTAGTCTTGCCGGCTCCATGCCAAGGGCCAGGTACATACACAGGGCTGCCTTCCCCTTTGGGCCTGAAGGGAGTGTCCTGGGCAGACAGGGCCGGCTTCAGGCCCGTGTCTAGGTTGAACTCCTCGAGCTGCTGTGCCGACTGTTCTAGGTTGGACGCCCAGCTCTTCAGGTCTCCTGAGCACTGAGCAGGAATGCTGGGGTAGGGGGAGTGTGTGTGAAGACACACGTGTTGAGGACATGGATGCTGCTGGTTCTGGCGCCGCGCTGTGGATCTTTGGTCCCTGAGGGCACGGTGCAGGTCACCATTTGGGACGGACCCGGGCGCTGTGCACTGTCTCATCTGTTGCCTTCATGCCTCCTTCCCTGCTCTGAGTGGGGCTGCAACTGGCTGGTGTCCCTCTGCAGTTGCGGATGTGGCTGCCCGGCAGCTCTTGCTGGGCTGAGGTTTGCAGGTTCTAAGAGTCAAGCTCTGTTTTCTTTGCCTTTGAGGAAATGTGAATGGTCAGGACCAAAGTAGTAGTTGCATCCAGACCTGGGAAGGGCCCTCTGTGTGAAATTGCTCCATCTGTAACGACCTGAACTTGGTCCGCGGTTCCCTCTTGTTTTCTGCCTACTCCTTTAGGGCTGGATTCTGTCGCCACAGTCAATACGGATGGGGTGGCCTGGGCTTTCTTGCGAAGTTCCCTTCCCCAGTGGGATGTAACAGCCCACAACGGCCCTGAGAGGCAGGCGGCTGTAGTGAGAGTGGGTGTTGGAATTAGCTGGGTTTGGGCCCTGGGTCTGTTACTGTTGAGCCATGTCACCTCGAGGAAGTCACTCAGTCTCTGGAGCCTTTTCCCTCCCTGGTTAAACGGCTGAGGATGCCTTTTCACAGGCTTGGTGTAAGGATTAAGGTGACCGGGGCTGTGTTCTTGGCATCCTGCCTGGCCTATGGGGATTGCTTCATAAACAGTGACTGTTCCTGGTATCACCCCAAGTAGTGAGAGAGTTTTGTGGGATTTTCCCCACTCGTGTGGTGGGCTGTGCCACAGAGAATGCCAGGCCTGTCCCTCAGGGTCTTAACTTTCCAGGCTGGGCACAGGGTGGGGAGAGTGAGTGCAGGGGGACGAGTGGAAGGCCAGGAGAGGCCGGCCGAGGAAGGGCTTGGGGGGACACACCGAGGAAGCCTCAGGGCCCTGGCGTCTGGTTGGATGTTGCTGGGGGTTCTCAGGCCTGGCTGAGCACTGGAGGCAGTAGAGAAGAGCAGCCCCCTGCGGGTGTCACTCAGTTTCAACAGCGAGTGTCTCCTTGGCCAGTCTAGTTTGATCACCCCCGTTGTCCTCTGGAGTATTTTGAAGCCAATCCCAAATAGCATGTTTACAGGCAAAATAGGATTTTGGCCTATCGCTTTGAAAAGAGAGGGACTTGGTTAAAAAGTTTTAAGCACGCTAGCATTTTGCGTATGAGAACCTTAGAGTAACTTCACAGTAACCAACTTAGTGGTGATTGGTCACATTTCCCAGATTACGTTGCAGGTTTTGCTTATACTTTTTTGAAAGTGAACATGAAAGTGAAAGTCGCTCAGTCGTTTCTGACTCTTTGCGACCCCATGGACTATACAGTCCATGGAATTCTCCAGGCCAGAATACTGGAGGGGGTAGCCTTTCCTTTCTTCAGGGGAGTTTTCCAACCCAGGGATCAAACCCAGGTCTCCCGCATTGCAGGCGGATTCTTTACCAGCTGAGCCACAAGGGAAACCTAAAAAAGTATACTTTTTTACTCTTGCTTTAATCCACATCTAAATAAGATAAATGAGGGGTTTGTAAAATCTGATGCTCGAGATCATCCCAGAGATAAAGTGATTTAACTGAAGGGCTGACCTTAGAAGGCCAGGTAGAGGGATTTTTGGCCTTTATTTCCTCTTGATCCGTCAGTCAGCTGCCATCATTTTCTGAGACTTCAAATACAATAGTGCTTCAGAGCTAAGCACTGAAT
Source organism: Bubalus kerabau (assembly GCF_029407905.1). Lineage (NCBI taxonomy): Eukaryota > Metazoa > Chordata > Mammalia > Artiodactyla > Bovidae > Bubalus > Bubalus kerabau. The sequence continues at coordinate 49,814,078 of NC_073647.1, read as the reverse complement.
AACAGACTTTTTGATAAGTCCATTGATTTCTAGTCCCCTCCTCCTCCAGCCAAAGTCGCCCAGCTGCATTAGTGTGCTGATGTCCTGTGGGTGCTAGGCCCAGCAGGGCCTCTGATAAAGTGGGGACTGCGGTAAAGTGTGGGGAGTTGCCTATGAAGAGATCACAGAAGACCATCTGACATGCATCAAAACGAGCATCAGCTTCTTTTAAAATTGGATTTTTTGCTCAGCTACTTGGTTTTGGCCAAAGAATTCTCTTCCTCATACTCTAAAGGCAAATGGCAAATGAGCAGTTTGGGGGCATGGTGCCAAACAATAGGGGCTCAGTCTTCCTAATTCCAAGGTCATGGGAAGGAAGCCTGATGGTCTAGCAGGGCCCCTTTCTCGGAAGGCAGAGGGCAGGAGGCATGGAGAGCAGGTCTGTAGATGGGAAGGACTGTGAGCTCCTCCAGCCCAGCGCCATCTGACCAGTTGCCTCCAGGCTGGAAACATGCTCGCTGTGAACAAGTGTGGCTGCTGTGACTGAGGAGTTGATTTTTCATTTAATATCATTTCAGTTCAGTCGCTCAGTCATGTCCGACTCTTTGCGACCCCATGGACTGCAGCACGCCAGGCTTCCCTGTTCATCACCATCTCCCAGAGCTTGTTCAAACTCATGTCCATCGAGTTGGTGATGCCATCCAGCTATTTCATCGTCGCTCATCCCCCTTCTCCTGCCTTCAGTCTTTCCCAGCATCAGGGTCTTTTCCAGTGATTCAGTTCTTTGCATCAGGTGGCCAAAGTATTGGAGCTTTAGCAGCAGTCCTTCCAGTGAATGAATATTCAGGACTGATTTCTTTTAGGATTGACTGGTTTGATCTCTGTCCTATCCACGGGACTCTTAAGAGTCTTCAACACCACAGTTCAAAAGCATCAGTTTTTCAGGGCTCAGCATTCTTTATAGTCCAACTCTCACGTCCATACATGACCACTGGAAAAACCATAGCTTTGACTAGATGGACCTTTGTTGGCATGCTTTTTAACATGCTGTCTAGGTTGGTCATAGTTTTTCTTCCAAGGAGCAAGCGTCTTTGAATTTCATGGCTGCAGTCTCCATCTGCAGTGATTTTGGAGCCCAAGGATATAAAGTCTGTCAGTGTTTCCATTGTTTGCCCATCTATTTGCCATAAAGTGATAGGACCAAAATTTTAATTTATTTAAACAGAAAGGCCACCAGTGGCCTCTGCATTGGATCGAGTAGCTGATACCACCTCTAGTCCTTTGCTTTGTTCCCTGTTTGGGCCAGTCCTCTTTCCTGGGCTCATTGCCTTGCAAGAGACACTTTGCTTTGGATTGGAGTACTGTGTGGGGCTTTCCTTGTAGCTCAGTCAGTAAAGAATCTGCCTGCAGTACAGGAGACCGGGGTTCGATCCCTGGGTTGGGAAGATCCCCTGGAGAAGAAAATGGCGACCCACTCCAGTATCCTTGCCTGGAAAGTCTCATGGACAGAGGAACCTGGTGGGCTGCAGTCCATGGGGTTGCAAGGAGTCGTGTATGACTGAGCGACTAACACTTACCGGCTGTGTGGGGCACATCTTGGGTGACTGCTCCCTCCCTCTGAAAGGTTGCTTCTGCAAGCCGAGCCATGACCTCCAGAGGAGAGGAGTTCGAGCCAGGGTCAGAGACGAGGCTTGACTACTTGGAGCGTTTTGTGTAGCAAAGTTTTATTAAAGTATAACAGATAGGGAAAGCTTCTGGTATAGACATCAGAAGGGGACAGAATATGTCTGTTAGTAAGCTTATTAATCAGATAAGAGAGATACCTCAAGGCTGAGGGGTTTCACCAGGCCCCTTTCCCACAGTGTATGTGCATGTTTGAGATAGGATGGTACGAGGTGTCTCATTCCCCCCAGCCATAAAACAATTGACATGAACACTGGTTTGTTGAACCATTATCAGCCCAAGGTTTGAGAAAAGAAAAAAAGTTAATCTTGAACCACTTTGAAGAAAGGCAGATTCTAAAGTGAATACATAGTTCCATTAAGAAAAACATTTCCATAAGAAAAACACTTGTGTGTGTGAAAGTTACTCAGTCCTGTCCGACTTGTTGTGACCCCATGGACTACACAGTCCGTGGAATTCTCCAGGACTTACTGGAGTGAGTAGCCTTTCCCTTCTCCAGGGGATCTTCCCAGCCCAGGTCTCCTGCATTGCAGGTGGATTTTTTACCAGCTGAGCCACAAGGGAAGCCCAAGAATAATGGAGTGGGTAGCCTATCCCTTCTCCAGCAGATCTTCCCGACCCCAGAATCAAACTGGGGTCTTCTGCATTGCAGGTGGATTCCCTGATAGCTCAATTGGTAAAGAACCTGCCTGCAACCAGGGTCTCCTGCATGGCAGGTGGATTCCCTGATAGCTGAGTTCCATGTAGGGTTCTAACTGTTGCTTCTTGACCTGCATACAGATTTCTCAGGAGTCAGGTAAGGTGGTCTGGAATTCCCATCTCTTGAATTTTCCACAGTTTGTTGTGATCCACACAGTCAAAGGCTTTGGTGTTAGTAAAGCAGAAGTAGATGTTTTTCTGGAACTCTCTTGCTTTTTCAATGATCCAGCAGATGTTGGCAATTCGATCTCTGGTTCCTCTGCCTTTTCTAAATCTAGCTTGAACATCTGGAAGTTTTTGGTTCATGTACTGTTGAAGCCTCACTTGGAGAATTTTGAGCATTACTTTGCTAACGTGTAAGATGAGCAATTGTGTGGTAGTTTGAACATTCTTTGGCATTGCCTTTCCTTGGGATTGGAATGAAAACTGACCTTTTCCAGTCCTGTGGCCACTGCTGAGTTTTCCAAATTGGCTGGCATATTGAGTGCATCACTTTAGCAGCGTCATCTTTTAGGACTTGAAATAGCTTAGCTGGAATTCTATCATCTCCACTAGCTGTGTTTGTAGTGATGCTTCCTAAGGCCCACTTGACTTCACACTCTAAGATGTCTGGTTTTAGGTGAGTGATCACACCATTATGGTTTTCTAGGTCATTAAGATCTTTTCTGTATAGTTCTTCTGTGTATTCTTGCCACCTTTTCTTAATATCTTCTGCTTCTGTTAGGTTCACACAGTTTATGTCCTTTATGGTGCTCATCTGTGCATGAAATGTTCCCTTGGTATCTCTAATTTTCTTGAAAAGATTGGTAGTCTTTCCCATTCTACTGTTTTCCTGTCTTTCTTTGCATTGATCACTGACGAAGGCTTTCTTATTTCTCCTTGCTATTCTTTGCAACCCTGCATTCAGATGGGTATCTCCTTTTTTCCTTTGCCTTTAGCTTTTCTTCTTTTCTCAGCTATTTGGAAGGTTGTGGTGGAGAGTTCTGACAAAACATAGTCCACTGGAGAAGGAAATGGCAAACCACTTAAGTAGTCTTGCTTTGAGAACCCCATGAACAGCATGAAAAGGAAAAAAGAATGGACACTGAAAGATGAACTCCCCAGGTCGGTAGGTGCCCAATATGCTACTGGAGATAATGGAGAAATAACTCCAGATAGAATGAAGGGATGGAGCCAAAGCAAAAACAGTACCCAGCTGTGGATGTGACTGGTGATAGAAGCAAGGTCCGATGCTGTAAAGAGCAATATTGCATAGGAACCTGGAATGTTAGGTGCATGAATCAAGGCAAATTGGAAGTGGTCAAACAGGAGATGGCAAGAGTGAATGTCAACATTTTAGCAATCAGTGGACTGGAATGGGTGAATTTAACTCAGATGACCATTATATCTATTAATGTGGGCAAGAATCCCTTGGAAGAAATGGAGTAGCCATCATAGTCAACAAGAGTCCAAAATGCAGTACTTGGATGCAATCTCAAAAATGACAGAATGATCTCTGTTCGTTTCCAAGGCAAACCATTCACTATCATGGTAATCCAAGTCTATGCCCCGACCAGTAACGCTAAAGAAGCTGAAGTTGAACGGTTCTGTGAAGACCTACAAGACCTTTTAGAACTAACAAACAAAAAAAGATGTCCTTTCATCGTAGGGGACTGGAATGCAAAAGTAGGAATTAAGGAGATACCTGGAGTAACAGGCAAGTTTGACCTTGGGGTACAGAATGAAGCAGGGCAAAGGCTAACAGAGTTTTACCAAGAGAACGCACTGGTCATAGCAAAAACCCTCTTCCAACAACACAAGAGAAGACTCTACACAGGGACATCACCAGATGGTCAATACCGAAATCAGATTGATTATATTTTTGGCAGCTGAAGATGGAGAAGCTCTATACAGTCAGTAAAAACAAGACCGGGAGCTGATTGTGGCTCAGATCATGAACTCCTTATTGCCAAATTCAGACTGAAATTGAAGAAAGTAGGGAAAGCCACTAGGCCATTCAGGTATGACCTAAATCAAATCTCTTAGGTTTATGGTGGAAATGACAAATAGATTCAAGGGATTAGATCTGATAGACAGAGTGCCAGAAGAACTATGGACAGAGGTTTGTGACATTGTACAGGAGGCAGTGATCAAGACCATCCCCAAGAAAAAGAAATGCAAAAAGACAAAATGGCTGTCTGAGGAGGCATTATAAATAGCTGTGAAAAGAAGAGAAGGGAAAGGCAAAGGAGAAAAGGAGAGATATACCCATCTGAATTTTGTGTAGAGAAGGCAAAAAACCCTGCAGTTTATTTCCTCCTGCTGCCTGGGGAGCTCTGGCCTCCCTACCTGTTACCCACTCACCTCCCACTCTATCCAAGTAGCCAGAGTGCCCCCAGTGCATTTCAGCACTGGAGCATCTGCCTGGGGTGTGTGGCCTCTTTTGGTTGCTCTCTGTTCCTGATTTCAAGAAGGCAATGTGACAAGCTCGCTCCTGTTCACGGCTTCTCTTCAGCTCCAGAGGGCCTGCCGCCCCTGCACTCTGCATCTGGCCTTACTGTCCCCAGGGTAGACATCAGGGCTTAAGCTTGAGTTGCTGCAGGGCCTTGGCCTTTCCCCGACCCCCTCCTGTTTCTTCTGACTTCAAGAGTGAAGAGGACCTCTGAGGGCTGAAATGTATTCCTGAGATGGATGGATGGGGGCAGCCCTCAGAAGATTTTTCCCTGGACAGTTTCTGAGTCAGCTCTCCTTCCCCTTCTGCCGCCTCCTTATTTCTGTGACTCCAGACTCATTAGGGTGAGAGTTCTCTGGGGCCACTTCAGCCCTACTATTAGACTTTGCCTGTGTCCTTTGCCTCAAGCTTTTGCTGGGGCGGCACCTGGCTTTCAGCTCCTCACCAGGGTGGCCACCTCCCCACGCATCTGCACCGCAGCCTCTGTGTTTTGCCTTGGCGTCCACCTGCGGCCCAGGGCACCACCTGGGACAGGGTTGTAGTCAGGCTGGAATGTCAACAGGTGGCGCTGTGACCCCAGCTTCCTGCTTGAGCTGTGCAACAGGGTAAGGGAAGGTGCCTGCCCATTTGTCTTGTCCTGTCGTGTCCTGAGGGCCGAGTGACCTGGTAAATGCTCATGGCAGGATCGGCAACAGCCAGGGTGGAGCGGGGTGGCCACAGGCCTAGAATATTCCATTTGGGATGTGCGAGGACACTCCTTCTTGCTCTCTTCTCAATTCCTATGAAGCCAGCCCTCCCCTCCAGTTCACCCAGAGGAGGCAGACAGGATTGGTGGAGAGCACCTGTGAAGCACGTCCCTGCTGCTTGATATGCTTGGCTCTCTCTCTACTGCCGACTCTTGTTTACTCAACCTTTTAGAAAAGCAGGAAAGCCCTCCTCAGTGTCCAGAAACATCTTACTAGGTCTCTGGGGGTGACATTTGTCCGCCAAGGCCACTTTTGGATTCTCTTATGGTTTGGGCCCTGACGTCTCTCTCGGTTACTAAGTGTGTTTATAACCCAGACCCTGGGCCCCTCTGCCAGCCCTGTGCCTCTGGGAAACCCCTTTGGCGGTGGCTTCTCACCTGTTGTCCAGAAATGGCTAAGAATAGGTACCTGCAGAACAGGACTTGGGCGGTCGAGCCGAGCGTGATGGAGCAGGGCCAGCAGGCATGGGGAGAGCAGGCCGCCAGCCTTCTCTCTAGGCTGACTGCCATCTCTGCGCTGTTGAGACTTGGAGATTCTGAAGTGGAGCACCTCCCACCATGTGCCCTGCTCTGTCCTGGGTCTGGGTCCCAGGGGAGACGCAGAGCATTCAGGAGACAGACAGAAAAAGGGTGCACTGACGTGCTTGAGAGGGAGTGGAGGGTTCCAGGAGCTTTGGAGCTCGATCTTGGGTGAATGAAGGGCAGGCCCAGGAGCATGGGCCATAATGTGTCGGGCAGTAAGAAGTTCTAGAACGCCGACTCCTGGGTAGGCCTGGGTCACCATGCTAGGGAGTGCCGCTCTTGGTTTTTCCGGGTAACTGGCAGGGGCACCCTTTGAACTTGGGCCGGGGCACTGGGCTCTGCCCCCAGCTTTGATGATGAATGTTTTCCCAAGTGCCTTCTCAGCTACCATGGCAGTCACAAGCCTAGCTGGCTCATCACCACAGGTCTGACATGGCACCTGCTGTTGCTGTTTGCTGTCACCCTATGGTTCAACTGACGGGCAAGCCCTGCCCGTGTCAGCCTGTGTCCCCCTCGCTGCGGCCGGGCTGAGGGAAGGCTGAGTCTGGGGAGAGCCAGGGCCCTAGACCCACATTCTGTCCTGGCCAGAGGTGTGATCTCACCGCTGCGGGGGGTGGGAGACGTCATCTGCTGGGCCCCTTCCCAGTGGACCTGGGACAGAGGGTCTGGAGATTGAGGGTGCTGTCCCGGGCCCGAAGGCATCTGTAGCTGGGCAGCCAGGTGAGGAGCAAGTGACACGGTGATGTGGGGAGATGATCAGGAAGAGCAGGGACTGTGCAATGGGCGGAGGGGACCCTGGGCGTTCAGGAGAGGCTTTGAGGGGAGAGCAGGCTGGCTCTTGAGTCATCAGTGAGCGCGCTCCACCGGGAGGGGGACTGGCGCGGGCTGACATGCAGCGGCATGGAGATGAGGCAAGCGAGGACTGGTGTGCTCATGCACAGCCAGCGGTTCGGTGTTACTGGAGCAGAGGGCCATGCAGGTGGGGAGGGGATAAGAGCCAGCTCACTGACGGCTGTGTGCCAGCCAGAGGCAGTAGGCGGGCATCAGGGATCGCAGCAGAGGGGTGACATGGTCAGACTGTCTTGGAGAAGGGTCACTGGCTTTCCTTGGGGTTGTGGTTTGCAAAACTATGATCAAGGGTAGGGAGGAGGCCAGTTAGGAGCTGTTACAGTCACCCAGGAGAGAAGCAGTGAGGCCTCAGGAGGACTGGGGCCCCGGGTGACATGCAAGTCCGAGAGCTCAGGTAGATCAGAGATGCCATCTACCGCAGGGCTGGTTGGCTTGTCTTGGATGGGCTGAGTCGGCCATGCCTTGGGGACACACAGGAGCCACCAGAGGGTAGGCTGCTGGATGTCGAGATCTGGCCAAGATCCTGAAGGCAGGCATTCGGGGGTGTTGGAGGGAAGGGCAGGGAAGAATTGCAAGGGGGTGACCTGTCATCTGCCCCAAATGCTACAGACAGGCTGCTCCTGGGATGCGGCGGTTTCTGCTGGTGGCGTGGTCAGGGCAAGGCTCCGGTCAGTGTAGGTTGGGGCGTGGAGGGGCCAGGGGAGCCGTGATGGGCTTGGGCTGCTGGGCAGGAGAGCCTGGAGGGATGAGGCTCCTGGCGGAGGGAATTACCCGGAATTGCCAGGGGCTGGATTGGAGGAACAGGTCTAACAAGAAAGGAGAGGACAAGGATGAAGGCAGTTGGTATGAAAGACACGTGGCGGGGGCAGGGCCCTGATCCTGGAGGCGCCTGACCTGAATCGGGGAGGCCCTCACGGTGGGCATTTCTGGGGCTCGGTACCACGTGTTTGCTCTTGCTGCTCACCCTGGTTCTCCGTAAGTGGGGCTGGGCCCGGAGGGCCCCGAGCAGAGCTGGGCCTGGCCTCCCTGGCTCGGCCGCTGTAGTCACTCACAGCCCTGCTGCAGTCGGCCTGTGGGGGCCGGCAAACAGGGAGTGTCACTTCGGGTTGGCCCGCCCTGTCATTTCCAGCTGGGTCTGCCAGGTGGCACACGTGCCCTCCCCCCCAACCCAGTCTCCAGCTGGGAGGAGCAGCTGGCTCCACCCCACCAGGATCGTCTGGGGGCTGCCTGTGGGCTTGGGGTTGAGTGAGACTTGCCTTTCCTGCAGGGCTCCTCCGGGGACCGCCACTCTGCCTGTGTGCCTCAGACACGTTGCTTCTCTCTCTCTGGCTCCTGGGGCGCTTGAGAGGTCCCTGCATTTCCAGGGCTCCAGCCTGGTGGGGGGCAGGCTGGTGGGCAGTCGGGGCTGAGACAGGGAAACCTGAGCCCCAGGCCACGAGGTCCCGCTCGCTAATTTTAGAGAGCACATGTCACTGGAAACTCTCCCTTCCTGCCAGGAATCAGTCGCCTGGCTCTCCCCGTCCTGACAGGGGCCCCTGGAGCCGCTCTCTGAACCAGGAAGCGTGATGGGTCCCTCACAGCCCCCATGAGTCGCTTCACCTCGGGCTCATCCCTGGCAGGGGCTCAGCCAGGGCGAGCTGGGCGTCTCGGCCCTCCCGTCTCGCCCTGCTCCTCTCAGCCGGTGTGAGTAGCTGGTTGTCCACAAGAGCCCTGAAGAGGCCGGAGATGATGCCTCAGAGCAGGCGGCCTTGGTTGCTTTGTCTCCTAAGAGTGAGCACGTCGTTGGGGAAGTACCCTCGCTGAGTCCTCCCCTCGCCCCTGGGGCCCTGGCTGTCCTGCACCCTCCTCGGGGCAGTGACTGGGCAGGTCCATCCTAGCCTTTGCCCTGCTACATTCTGTACTCCAAGGCCAAACTTGCCTGTTCCTCCAGGTGTTTCTTGACTTCCTACTTTGGCATTCCAGTCCCTATAATGAAAAGTACATCTTTTTTGGGTATTAGTTCTAAAAGGTCTTCATAGAACCATTCAACTTCAGCTTCTTCAGCATTATGGGTTGGGGCATTGACTTGGATTACCATGATATTGAATAGTTGGCCTTGGAGACGAATAGAGATCCTTCTGGCTGGCAGCGGCGTGGCTGGTCTGGACCTGAGATGTGTACCTGGGCCCTGATCCCTTATCCTCTGTCCCCCTCACCCTGGGAAACCTCAGGGTGGTGATCTTGTCTAACACATGTGCTCTGGCAGCCGCCTGTGGACTGCCTGTGGGAAGGGGCTGAGGAGAGAAGAGGTGTCTCCATCTTGCGGTCGCTCTCAGGCGTGGTTCCCTGGAAACTGAGAACATGGCATGGTTGCCAGCTCAGGCCTTGGGGTCAGAACGGGCAGGAGTGCACATTCCAGCCACATTGGTTTCTGGCTTGTAAGCGATGGCTTCAGCTGCCTGAGTCTCTGTTTCCCTCTGTAAAATGTGGGCAGTGGTAGTGTCTGCCTCCCCAGGTGGCCTGCACGATTCAGCTGGCCCGTTCGAAGTGCCCCCAGCACGGGCTGCTCCGGGTGATCAGGGCAAGTGCAGCCTTGCAGCAAGGAAAGGGGCATCAGGGCTGCTTTGGCATGTCCGGGCCCCGCCCTGCAGAGTGCCAGGTTCTGGGCCTCCAGGCTGGACGTAAACCCGGTCCCCATTGTCCTGTCAGGCCCCTGCTGCCTGTGCCTTCGAGGCTGGAAGAGAGCCTCAGGGCTGCAAGCAGCCTTTTGGGGGCATTAGCAATCATGGTGGCAGAGGACAGCTCCCAGCTCCATCTCCATCTTTGCCCTCATGTTGGCTGTACGTTGCTCTTCTCCAGGCTGGTGATCCAGAAGGACAGGTCTCGGTTGGAGGCAGGTAGAGGGTGGGTGCAACCCAAAGAAGTTCCTGCAAGCCATTTTTTCCTCTCCCTTCGTTTTATCAACAATTATAGCCTGCTTAGACGCCTGGTGACTCTCATCTCCCAGCAGGCCACGCTGTTGGCCTCCAATGAAGCCTTTAAAAAGCAGGCAGAGAGCGCCAGTGATGCGGCCAAGAAGTACATGGAGGAGAACGACCTGCTCAAGAAGGTGAGTTGGGTCCACCTGACCCCCTTCCTTCCCCTCACCACGAGACAGTCTTCGTGGGCCTCGGAAATGTGTGACGCTGCTGTTGTCCGAAAAGTGAAGCAGTCAGGCAGACGGACTAATGGACATTTTTTGCTGTGGAGGGCGGGTGTCTGGGAGGGGTCTGGGGGTCATGGTGGGCAAGGGGGCGCCCTGGCTGTTCTGTTGCCTCCCTCTGCTGTAGCCAGGTCAGACTCTTCCCTGATAAAACCGACTCCCTAAGGAGCTGAGCCCTGGGCTGCGAGCATGGGGCAAGTTAGCACAGAAACACCCAAGACAAGACCCCCCCGGTCTTCCTAAGGATGGCTATCAGCTGGGGATGAAGTGGGGCAATCCTCAAAGGCTTGTCTGAGGAGGTGAGGTGTGAGCCAAGCTGGGGAGGAGGAGATGGACGGAGCTGGATTCAGAGGCAGAAGACAGTTGGCCCAGCAGCGCTGCGTGGGGCCTTGGCTAGAGTGAAGGGTGGCGCTTGGGGAGAGGGAGATGGGAGGGCCTGGGTCAGTTGGGGGTGACTGGCCACAGTCCCCAAATGACAGCAAGTTGAGTTGTTGGCTAGCCTGGGGGTAAACTTGGAGGAGCTGCTGAGAACGGAGCCAGGGCAGGCAGGGCGTGTGGCCTGTGAGCTGTAGCAGGTGGCTGGGAACACACAGTGGCCCGATTCTGTGCTGACATTTCCGAAGGGGCAAGTGCCCAGGGCAGCTTGAGGAATCCCAGCTCAGTGGGGAGGACGGACCAGGCCTCCTCTCCCTCCCTCCCCCCTCCCCTCCTCCACCTGAGTGACCTGGATCCTTGGCGCTCTTCCTAGGAAGCTGGCGGTGTCACCAAGTTGGGTGGCAGGGACAGCGAAGTGAAGGTGCAGGAAGAGAACAGGAGCCTGAAGGCTGATCTCAAGAGGCTGAAGGACGAGCTGGCTGTCAACAAGCAAAGTGAGTGCTACCCTCGGGTCGCCCGTGGCCCCCAGAACTCTGGAGCCTCCGCGGGTGGCTGCCGCACCTTCTGTGCCAAAGGATTCATACCAGACTCGCACGCAGGCTGAAGAGCTGGGCAAAAGTAAACAGTGGCTCCCAGCTCGCCCAGCCGAAACCCAGCTGGGGTTGGCCTCAGCCATCGGGGCTTCGTGGTTTAGCAGTCTGTCTAGGGTCCCAGCAAGGAGGGCCCAGGCACCCCAGAGATGCAGGGGCTACCTCCAGAGCATCTCAGCCAGTGCCAGGCATGGGGAATGGCACTCTGTGTGTTGTCAGCAGGGGCCTGGTGGGTGGGGAAGGCAGGCTAAACCAGAGCCGCTAGAGATGCTCCCATTTGCTTTCTTCCTAAAGCCCTCTCTTGACATGTCTCTTGTTCCCAGCTTCAAGGCTGGGGTCCTTCTGCTGCTCTTGCCCCCAACCTTTTCAGAATGTTTCTCCCAGGCCCCCAGGCCCCATGAAGTCACTCCTGCTGAGAGCCACACAGGGTCTCTCCATGACAGGGTTTGGGGGGAGGGAGCCCTGATGTCTTCCTGTTGCTCCAGGTTTGTTGGCCAGGCCTCTCCCACTTCTGGAGACTCGCCTTCTGGATGCTTCCACAGCACCTGGTGGAGGAGTCTTCTTGAGAGGAGGGGTCTCCCAGACACTCTCACTGGGGACGGACCTGGGGCAGCCACATCTGCTGTCTCCAGTAAACGGCGCTTTTCTCCCTCAACCTTATCTTTTCATTTTCCTTCCTTTGCCATGTGTGCTACCCCCAGAGCTGGAGAAGGCGGAAAATGAAGCTCTGGCCATGCGGAAGCAGTCTAAGGGCCTCACCAAGGAGTACGACCGCCTGTTGGAGGAGCACACGAAGCTGCAGGTCAGCCCCTCAGCCTCCAGGCCGATCTGTCCGTTTGGCGAGGCCTTGGCAGCAAGCTGGCTGCTGTCTCTCCCAGTTCCCCTGATTTCCTCTAGTGCTGCTCCAGCCAGTGCCAGTCTGGGCCCCAATAGCCGGAACCCCTCCTTGGGTAGGAGGGCTGTGGCCTGGTAGATGGCTGTCACTTAGCAAGGTGGCCTTGGTCTCCAGGCCAGCCCTTTGCACTGTGGGCCTTCCCAGCCTCATGCCCAGCATCAGTGCCCTTGAGAAGAGTGTCTTTCTTGCCGTGTACCCCTGGTGCACAGTTTTGAGCCCCCCTGACTCCTGTTCAGGTTCACTGAAGGGCCCCAGCAAGTACCAGAGAGATTCATGGGAAACTCCCCTCCCTGCCCCAGGCCTTCCCTGCGCTGGGGCAGAGAGCAGGGAGCATCACAGGTCCTAGTCACTTGCCCTGTTTCCACATGCTCTGGGAGACCGGAAACTCGGCATGAGGGCTACGGAAATATCCCTGAGCTCTGACAGCTTGACTCAGTGCTTGGGGGCCCAAGTTGGGGTGCCACAGAGGGTGGAAAGGCTGTGCCCAGCCCCCAAAGAAGGACCAAGAGCTGAAGTCGAGGGCAGGCTTGCAGGCCGGACGCGGGAGGGACTCGGAAATGTGGAGGCCACCGTGAGGATGAGGGGGGTGCAGGTGAGGCCCCGGAGACGGGGCTGCTCAGGGGGGGCTTCCCGGGCTTGTCGGCTGCCTGGCGTGTGGTGAAAGGGGCGCCCGGCCGGGTCTTTGGGGCTGAGGGCACTGGAAGGCAAAGGGGAGGAGTGCACCCTGGCCCTCCCCCCCCCCCCACCGCTTTGCAATCTTCTGTCCCCTCTGCAGGCTGCGGTAGATGGCCCCTCGGACAAGAAGGAGGAGTGACGCTCCCTGGCCGCCTGCAGCTCGCTCAGTACCGCCACTCTCTCCTTTGCGCTTCTGTTTCCTCATGCTGCTTGCTGTTCCATGCGCTCCCTGCATTCCTTAGGGGACCCGGGTCCCCCCCCCCCCCCAGAATGAGCCAGGCTGCGGCGGGGCTTGCTTCCCACTGGGCTAAGCCCCTCGATGTTGCGTGCTGATATTCTGGGCTCCTAAGGCCCCTCTCCTTCGGTCCTGCCGCAAGGCAGGCAGAGCAGGAAGAATAGCTTCTTGGGGGGCAATAAAGTCTGTTGTGTTATGTCTGTGCTGTGTGCGTGTGACTGAGGCCCCCTTGTGATCCCCCCGCCTGGACCAGCTGAGACACTGTCCAAGCAGGCAGCTTGGACAGAGACTCCAGCCCCAGGCTTGGCCCCAGAGGCCTGCAGGACGCTTTTCCCTGCCTTTGTTCTAATTCCCAAAGGCTCTCTCCTCCCAGGCTGGGTGCGGGCTCGCACTTGCCCCGTCTATGCCCTGCCTTGGGCACCCCAGGCCAGGCCTGGCTTGACGGCCACGCAGGGCATGTTGGTCCTGTCATCTCCCTGGGCCCAGGGGAGCTCAGGAGACGCAGGGAACCCACTGGGCTTCCGGGTGGCAGCCTCGCCCGCCTCCTCTGGGTCCTGTTCATCACATTGAGGCCAGATAGAGCATGGCAGAGTGCCACCAGTTCCTCCCTGCCCTGCCCCCTCCTGAAGGTTTCCAGGATGACCTCTGACTAATGCCGGCGAGAGCGAAGACGTGCCCTTGGTGGTGACCTACGCCTGGCCCAGGGCAAACGGAGGAAGTGGGCAGAGCCTCCAGGTGGCTCTGGGGTCCCCTCCGCCACCCCATGATCCTGCTCTGGCCTGGACACCCCCTGCGCTGGCTTGGCAGGTGGCCACCATCAAGGAGGCTCCAGTGTTTTTCTGCTGCTTCTGAGGACTGGGTGAGGGGGGTTGGGGGCAGGTCGGAGGTGTTTTCTGCTGGCATTCAGGGGCCCCTGGAAATGGGTGCAGACAGCCAGCCTTGAGCACCAGCTTCTCCCACCGGGCTCAGGCTGGTGGCTCCCTTAAGCAGTGTTCTTTGCCCACGTTCGCGTGGGGAGTGCCACCCCCCTTTCCGGGCAGCCTTCTAGGTGGTGTCTGCCGCGGAGGGAGGCTGCAGATGACACCCTCTGGTTGCTATGCCAAGGCTGAGAGCTCGTCCCACTTTTCCAGGAAGTGTTCCCTGACTACCTCGGCCTTCCTGAGCTTGCCTTGCTCTGAACTCCTGCAGGCCAAAGTCCACACCATGGGCCCTTAGGCTCTTCCCCGGGCTGGGCGGAGGGGAAGCAGCTAGCTGGGGACGAGAAGAGTGACGGGGATGGCCAACTCTTAAAAGTGGAAAGCATGGTGCCCACCTTGCTTAAGACTGGAGGGCCACCTGTGGGCACTGCCCCCTCCAGCCCATTCTGAAGGCTGCTTTCAGCTGGCAGCCTCTGCTCAGAGTGGGGCTGTAAGCCACTATACCCAATAGTCTTCCCTGCCTTGCTTGCACCTCTGGTAACCTCGTGGGCACCACAGGGCTGGGCTGATCCATCTCCTGACCTGTCTCTCCCACTGCTGGTCCGCATGTTCTCTGTCTGCTGCAGGGACGGGTTCCCTAGTTAACAGGACCCGGCCAAGCAGCATGACCTCTGTCAAGTGCCCCTTACTGCGCTGTTGATGTTTTCTGAGTCTTCGGTGGCCTGGTGGCAGGTGGCCTGGAGGCCATTTGGCAAGAGGTGACAAGGATGTGAGCCAAGGCATGGCTACAGCTAGAAGAATGGAGATGTGAAGGAGCTGGTGTGACTCAGGGTCAGAAGATCCCCTGGAGGAGGAAACGGCAACCCACTCCAGTATTCTGGCCTGGGAACTCCCCTAGACAGAGGAGCCTGGTGGGCTAGAGTTCATGGGGTCGTGAAGAGGCAGACACGACAGCACATGCAGGGTGGGGAGTGGTGAGGGTCTGGGGCGGCAGGGACTGTTGAGTTGGAGGGTGTGAGGGCCTTCTTGGGAAAGCTACACTGGTGCTGAGCTGCCAGCGCACAGGCTTCTTGGGGTTGTAGGTGTGGCGAGAGCAGAAGCTTGTAGGATGAGGAGCCTTTCAGAGAAGGGTGGGACAAGGGTTGGGTTGGCAGGCCAGGCGTTGGCACTGCAGGGGCTGGGCCACCATCTCACCAGGGAGGCGCCTCCGCCAGCTGAGGCTCCAGAGGCCCAGGTTGACTTGGGGTGGGGCCTGCTCAGCTGATATTCCTCCCCAGGCTCCGGTGACCTGCACCCTGTCCAGGTTCTCCTTGGTGACCACCAGAACGTTTGCTTATGACTGGCACAAGCCAGAGCCCACCCCTGGCTGTCCAGTTGAGAGCTCAGGCCCTCCCCTCACTAAGGGGTCGCTGCCTGGCTAAACGGGGAATGGCCTGTGAGGGACTGAAGAGGAACCAGTTGTCCGTTTTCTCTGAAGGGCCACCCCATCCCTTCTGCCCAGGCTGGCATTCAGAGCAGGCAGCCGGTGCCCTACCTTGACGCCCACCCCAGGAAGGCCAGCCTCAGCTGATAAGCGGACTGGCCCTGGCCACCCATATGTCTGTGTCTCACCCCATCCTCCCTCCTGTTACTCTGGATGGATCCTGAATGGGTTTCCTTGGTCTACTTCCCCGCCACTCCTCTGAAACCTCGTGCCAAAGCGTGTGTAATCTCAGACTTACCCCGGAATCATTTTCAGGATGGCAGTTGAATGGCAGTAAGTGCATTTCCGTCGTGTGCAGCCATCCCCATTGCGCATCTCCTGAACTGTTCTCTCTCCAAAACGGACACTGTCCCCATTGAACACTAACTTCCCCCCTCCCCCCACTTTCTTGGAATTGCACTCCTCAGAGAAGTCAAGTCACACAGGATGTATCTTCTGGCTGCTTTCTGCCACATGTCATGTCCCAGAGGTTCATCTTGTTGCAGGTGTCAGAATTTCCCTCATTTTTCAGGATGGAGCTCCTTTTCTTTGTTCCTCTTTGCAGAGACTTGGGTTGCTTCCACCCCTTAATGCCATCCCAATCAGGTTTTTGCCTTTCCCTTCGCCCCAGATTTCTCTTGTCTTGTGTGATCTTATCACCAAAACTCCGACAGAGCCCATCACCCCCTCCTCCCTGACACCTGGAGGGGATGGTGGGCCCTCACATGTGTGTTCTGGGTGGTGGAGGGGTGTCCCTCCCAACTTTCCTGACTCTGCAGCCAGCTCCCCCTCTGCTCTGCCACATCCAGAGTGTCCCAGGGCCCCAGGGCTCGGTGCCTGGGCCAAGGCTCCCTCTCCAGCTGCCCAGGGACTCATCCAGGCTCGGGGCCGTCTTTATGTAATGAGAACTTCCAAAGTTCTGTCTACAGTGCAGACTTTCTAGAACTTCAAACTCCTTGTCTATCTGCCGACTAGACATTTCTACTTGGTAGATAACACTGTCCCCTCTGAACCTCGTCTCCCTGGTGCAGAGCCTGGCAACACCACCCAAGAAGGGGTCCCAGCCATCCACAAACCTGTTGGTTGTTCAGTTGCCAAGTTGTGCACAACTCTTTGCAACCCTACGGACTGCAGCATGTCCACGGGGTCAGTGATGTCATCCAACCATATCATCCTCCATCACCCCCCTTCTCCTGCCTTCCATCTTTCTCAGCATCAGGGCCTTTTCCATTTAGTCAGCTCTTCGCATCAGGTGCAGGCAGGTCACTAACCTGGTGACTTTGCACCTGCTAGTGCCCTGGTCCTGCCCAGTGACCAGCCTTCCCCCGGGCCCTACCTGTTCTCAGAGGAGCACCCTTGAGAAGCTAAAGCCTGGACTTGACACCCACCTTCCCTGCTTAGTGTGTTCCTCTTTGGTGGCCCTTGGTCCCCAAGTATGTCAGCTCCCTGCACTGTTCCCGGAACTGTGCCAGGTGTAGAGACCTCAGAACCAACACTTGCCCAGGGAAGCCACTCAAGGTGTGGAGGGCTCACACCCCCTCATCCCCTGACTGCCCCCCAACACCTGACAAGCAGGAGCCAGCTTTGGAAAATGACATCTTTATTGCTGTTTGCAGTGGCTTTTAGCACAGTAAGGGCGTCCCCACTGGACCCTGGCCCTCCCCCAGCCCCACCCATCCAGCCCATGTCAGGGTGTGAGGGCAGCCCCTCAAGGGCCCCCTCAGGACGACATGACACGCAGGGTTTAGTGAACCTGCCACATGGAGGATTTGAGACGTGGACAGGGTATCAGCCTGAAGCTCTCAGGTGGGAGCCATACCTAGGCTGGTGCCCACCTCGGGTCCCTGCAGTGGTGGTGCCCGTCCCAGGTGGTGCCCATCCCAGAGGGCAGGGTGGGGGCCAGCCTGAGCAGGCCAGGTGGGAAGCCACGGGCCCCCATGGTTGATGCATCGGCTGACCCTGCCGACTTGTGGGGACACCCAGTGAGGCTCCCCTCCACCTTGCACTTTTCCACTGGTCTGGGGCTGGGGACTGCACATGCATACCCACACGACGGACTTGCACACTTGATAGCTTGAAGCTTCTGTTTTGCCTATGAAAATTAGATCTAGAAATTCACACTCCTTGGCTGGGGGGCAGAGGTATAAGAGGGGCTGAAAGGGATGGGGTGTGGCAAGGAGAGGGACATCGGGGTGTTTCTCTTAGAAATATACAAGCAGAAATCTCTCAAGTTTTTATAAAATGTGCAAAATACAAGCCTCATTTGCCCACAGGCACAACTTACACCTGGTATTCACCATTGCTGAGAGAAGAGATCTATACCCTATGTACTCACACACACGTGCACTCATACACGAGCTCACACAATTGATATTGGTGGCAATTGGCGCAGGAACCAAAGGTCCCGTTGCTGGCTGGCTCTCTAAGCGTCTAGATCGGGGATGGGGAGAGGGGTCTAGCCCAGCTGAAGTATCTGCCTTGGTTCTGTGGCTGTGCCCCCCACCTTCCCCCTCTGCTCTCCAATCCTGGGCCCCACGCTGCTACCTCTGGGGTGGGGGCCACCCAAGGGTATGTTGGGCAGAACCTGGAGAGGCAGGCAGGGAGCAGGGGGCTGAGGTGAGACTGCAGTGGGTACTAGCGGAGGGGGGGGAGGAGGGGTGGCCCACGGTGCGCTGGGGAGCAGCGTGTGCACCAGCTTGGTTATGGGGGCGGGGAGGCATCTATTTTTGGTGGGTTGTGGTATTTTTTTGGTGTTTTATTAAAAATGGAAAAAAAAGTGAGTTATAAGCACTCTGGTGCTTCCTCCCCTCCCCCCACCCCAGGCAGGCAGACCCCCATTGAGTGGCAGGGAAAGGCAAGCCCCCCGGGAGGGGTGGGGGGGCTAAAGCAGGGGTGCTATGGCTACAAGAGGGGGAGCTGGTGCCAGGGGCCCATCACATGACGCTTTCCACCACCACCACCTTGCTGCTCTCAGACACTGGGGTCAGGGTGGTCAGGCCCCTGACATCCGAGTCTTGAGCTCTGTATTCCAGGTGGTGGAGGCCCCAGATGGGCTGCGTCAGGTGCTGCCAGCGCTGTGGGAGAGAGGGGCGTGCCTTGAGTGCCTGGGGAGTGCCTGGGGAGGGGCCCCTGCTCACTCTGGGCCTCTGGCCACTTCCCGTCACCTGCCACCAACTTGGAGCCCCAGGCCTGGTCACTGGCCAGGCTACGACGCCTGCACTAGGGAAACCGGGTTCAGGGGAGGGTCGAGTGAGTGAGTGCAGTCACTCAGTTGACTGCAACCCCATGGACTGTCACCCACCAGGCTCCTCCGTCCATGGGATTTTTCCAGGCAAGGGTACTGGAATGGGTGGCCATTTTCTCCAGGGGGATCTTCCCAACCCAGGGATCAAACCTGGGTCTCCTGCATGGCAGGCAGACGCTTTACCATCTGAGCCACCAGGGAAGCCAGTGGAGGGTTGAGTGGTTGTAAAAACAGAGGCTGGGGACAGGTCTACATGACCTGAGGCCCTGGACGGCCCACTTGTTTTCCATCTATACCCCATCGAGGGTGTCCCGGGCACCTGTCCTGGCAGCTGGTGGGATGGGCACCCTGGAGGTCCTGTCTGGACCAAGGGGGGGGTGGCGCGTGGACAGAGGGAGGCATGGGGCACTGACCTCAGCCATGGTCCCCTTGGCCCTGAGGAGGCAGCCCAGGAGGTGGAGGGGCACACATAGCATGGAGGAGAGCGCAAAGGCCCAGCCCACGGCCTCGCCCCACCACGGGTACACGTAGGTATTGTTGTAGACCAGCGGCTCATGGTAGACCACGTTGAAGATGAAGATGCCCTGTGGGTGAGAGAAGCTTGGCACTCATCCCCAGCAGCCATGTCCGACTGGCCCCTGGGTGCCCTGCACCCTGCCTGGCCTTCTCCCTTACCATGCACACCAGTGGGGTGAAGAAAGACCAGCACCATTTCATCCAGGGGCAAGGTCGGTACCCGATCATGCAGGCCACGTCGTCCATGAAGCGATCAGCTCCTGCAGAGATGGAGGGCCAGAGCTCGAGACACCCACCACCGCCCCTGACTGCCCCAGCCTGGCTCGCCTGTTGACCCCAACCTACCGTACACCCAGGCGACCACCACACACTCCCAGAAGGCCTGCCAGAGCAGCGTGGTGCCACTGGCTGAGTAGTAGTCAAACAGCTGGAAGACATACATCCCGCCCTGCGGAGGGGGCCGGGTCAGGGGGGCTGGTAGCTGGCCGCCTGCAAGGCGGGGTAGGGGTGGGCAGCCCACGTCCCACTCGCACTCACATCGGTCACCATGGAGAGGTCGATGACAAAGCAGATGGTGCAACAGAGGGCCACGGAGATCTCCCTTTGGAACCGGAAGTAGTAGGAGGCTGGGAGGAGGTCCAGCAGGCCAGTGATGAAGCCTTCGACACCTACAAACTGTAGCCGGGCAACTCAGGCCAGGCCCCTCCCCTGCCCACCCACTGTCTCCTGGCGCCCAGGGTGCCCTAGGCCCACGACCACCCCCCATCACACACCTCGTAGGCCCATAACCCCTTGCAAACCTGGCTGTCCAGACCAAGCAACAACAGCATGAAGAAGAACAGGGCTGCCCAGAGTGGGGCCACAGGCATCAGTGTGACGGCCCGCGGATAGGCGATGAAAGCCAGGCCAGGCCCTGAGGGAGAAGGTGCAGGGTGTGCACATCCAGAGCCCCCCACCCACATCTTGTCCCCCACCCCACCCTGTCCCCCAGCACCAGGGTAATGAACTACGGCAGGGTACCCTGTGGACAGAGGCCTTCCCACTTGTGGCAAAGCATCACCAGGCCACTCCCACCCCTGTGTGTGTGCCATGCCAGGAACCATGATGGCAGGTTCCCGCAGGCCCTTGGTAGACTGACACCTGTAACGGGGATGTCTGGCTCAGCCTTTGGGGCCTGGGTTCCAGTAGCCATTGCAGTCATAGGTCCCCACGGACCCAGAAAAGGCCACCCTTTCCCTGGGCAACACTCTGGCAAGGAGGACACACCCCGAGGCCCCTGGAGAGAGAGAGATGGGGGCTTGGGGCTCCGGCCCTGAGCTGGAGGCACAGCTGTGCCTCCCAGTTGCTCAGCCAGGCCTCCTCCTGGCCCACGCTGATGGGACAAATCGAGTTGGACTTTTCCCCATTTCTCACAATGGCTATTTGCGTGTGTTCATATCCGTGGTACAGCTGCGGCTCCAGAAGCCCGGCTGGGGCTTGGTGGGGCAGGGGGGTCTTTACCTGATTCTGCTACCTTGGAGATGTGCACACCCTGTTCTGTGGCCATGAAGCCCAGGATGGAGAACACCACAAAGCCTGCAAAGAAGCTGGTCCCGCTGTTGATGAGGGCGAGTATGATGGCATCCCTGTGGACAGGGGAACACTCAGGCTCTTGAGACTGCCTGCCGCCCACAGGTGGGTAGGGCAGGGCAGGGGTGGCCGGCTGTGGTGCCTACTTGTAGCAGTTGTTGTTGAAGCGATTGTAGCTGCCCAGGGCGGTGAGGGCCCCCAAGCCGATGGCATAAGAGAAGAAGATCTGTGTCCCTGCGTCGATCCATACCTGGAGGTGAGCCAGGGAAGAGAAGGTGTGGGGAGCCCTGCTGGGGTGCCTGTCTCGCCCCCGTGTCCCCCGCCACCACCGTGTCCCCTCCCTCTGCTCTCCCTCACCTGAGGGGATGCCAGCTTCGACCAGTCAGGCTTGAGATAGTAGATGATGCCATCCAAAGCGCCAGGTAGCAGCACTCCGCGCACCAGCAGCACAACGAGGACCACATAGGGGAATGTAGCGGTGAAATACACGATCTGGGGGGGGTCGGGCTGCTCAGAGGGGGGTCCTGCTGGGAAGGCCGCAGTACCCCCCATGCTGGCCACTCAAACCACCGCCCCCTACCCTGCCTTCTAGTCAGAGCCATGGCTGCCAAAGGAGGCTGTGCTCAGCTGGGATACTGGCAGCCCCAAAGCAAGCAAGGTTAGCTGCAGGGAGGGGGGGACAGGATCAGGTCCCATGCTTCCTGGGCCCCTGACTCTAGGTCATGTGCTCGCAAGGTCCTTGGGATTAGAACTCAGCCTGCCAGAGACAGGTAAGAGTGAGATAACACCAAAGGCGTCTGCCTCCCAAGCAGGTCTGCCTGCTCAGCAGGCTGTCTTATTTTGTGTCTGTTCAGTGGTCCCACCAGCCGGACAGTGGGCCCCCGAAAGAGCGATGTGTCCAGGCTCCCCGCTGGGGTCCTCTAGGCCACACATCAGGGGATAGAAACAGGCAGTAGACCGGGTCTACCCACACCCTAAAACTGACCAGAACCCTAAACCGGAGCTGGAATCAACAGAAACTGGGAGGGTGGGAAGGCGGGACAGGGATGCTCCACCCCCAGGGAAGGGGCAGCCACTGTGGGGGCCTCTCCCCCTCTACTGGGTGGGGCTCTGGGGCTGGACTGAAGTACAACCCCTGATGCAGTCACCTCCTGTGGCAGCAGTGGTCCCTGGCAACTGCACCCCACGCCCAGGCAGTGGTGCCTAAGCCCCGGGGTCTCCCCCGGCTGTACCTTGCCTGTTGACTTGACCCCCTTCCAGACACAGAAGTAGACCAGCACCCAGCAGGTCAGCAGACACAGGGTCACCTCCCAGTTGAGGGCCCCTGGCACCTCCAGCCCTCCGGAGAGCCGCAAGACTTTGTTCCTGGAGAAGGAAAGTCTGTGAGAGTTGTGCCTGCAGAGGCCAAGAGACTGGGGGAGTCCTGGGTGGCATTGCTCTTCTGGCAGCTCTTGAGTCTAGCTAGTCCTACCAGTGCTTCTGGGAGGCCTGTGTTAAGTCCCCAGCCTGGGGTCCCTGCAGTCTGTGTGCCCGGACCCCCAGGCAGCCCAGCGCCATGCCATCCCCAGTAGACCCAACAGCAGTTCCCACTTCCCTCCCCAGGCGGGCAGGCACAGCCCGCTCTGCATCCCTGGTCGCATGCCTCCAGGGCGGGGACCGGGACACACCCATGTGCATGTACCTGTGCGCGCATGCACATACACACATGCGCATACACAAGCTATGTGCAGGAGGCGAGACAGACTAGGCCTGGCTCTGAGGTGCTTTGACTCACTCCCAGAACTCGATGACCGGGGACCGGCGGTCAGCAAGCTGGTCACATGTGAGGTTGGCCATGGTGGCATTGGCACAGTCTTCGTGGCGGAAGATCTCCACGCAATCGGGAGTGTTCCACGTGTGGCCACACGTGGCCCAGGGCAGCGTGGTGGTGAAGGACTTCACCAGATAATAGAAGCCCCAGGCCAGCACCATGATGTAATAGGTGTTGCAGTAGAAGACGATCACCATGGAGGCGTAGCCCAGGCCTGGGGAGCAGGGAAGAGTCTCTGTCCAGGTTCATCCCTGGCCAGCCCCCCATTGCTCCCACGATCTCCTGACCATGCACTGCCGGTGATCCCTGCTGGGTCCCTAACATCCTGCTCCCCACATCTGCTGACTCTGACCCCCCTCAGTGCAACCAGACCCTTCTGTTGCTGTCCACCCAGACCCCTCCGAGCCCCCAACTTTCCTTGTACAAGTGCCCCATGCCAGGCAGACCTCTCAATCTGTGGCCAAAAATCAGATCCTCCCCCAGCCCCCTGCTTCCTCCCCAGCCCTCGGACAAGCACACATCCCAGAGAGGCAAGTCCTGTTTCCCTAGTCTCACACCTGTCATCCAGAGTCCCACTGCCAGCATGATGGGTGAAGGACGGGCAAGCCTTCACCTGTTTCCCGCCCCTCCCAACAGCAACCTCCCATACTCAGCAGCTGGGGGGTTTTATGGGGACCTGGGGCAGGGTGGGAGACAGTCACCCTCTCAGGGGCAACCTCAGCCAGTCATTTCATGAGTCTGTGCCAAAGCCTAGGGTCAGCTCCTTCGGCTTTTCCTGCCATCGTGTCTCACACCCAGCCACCCTCCTTCCAGCCCCAAGGGTGGTGGGCAGGGCTTTCTCGCCCGGCGGGGAGGGGAAGAGGTCCACCACCAAGGTCACCCAGGTAGGTGGTCTTCAAGTCCTCGCAGCTTGAGGGCCACATGCCAAGCCTGGTGCTCAGACAGGATGAGGTTTTCTGTAGTGAGTACCATCTTTGTCCCAGGGGTGGAGAAAGGCAGAGGTCCGCGGGGGTCACACAGGAGCTGCCAGGGCTGCTCACCTTTGAATAGGGGGCAGATATTCCAGACGTTGATGCTGCCGGCCTTCATGAACTGGCCCAGCGAGATCTCCAAGAAGAAGATGGGGATTCCTCCAATCAGGGCGATCAGGATGTAGGGAATAAGGAACACACCTGGGGGGACAAAGCTGGAGGTGGGCACTTGCACAGGGTTGCCCCTTGGCCAGGCAGGGGACTTGACCAGAACTGCGGAAAGACAGCCCAGGGCCTTCCCAAGCCCTGGGGTGTGGGTGGAGCCCCACCTTCAGGCTCCACCCAGGCCATGATAACTTCCCACTGAGTGAATCAGTATAAGGGGTGGCCGCTGACTCAGGAGCCCAAGGTGAACAGTCTTGGCGGGGAGGGGGGGTGGTGCGCACAGGGCGGGCATCGAGCAGAACCCCATTTCCTTTTGGTTTCCTGAGAGCCCCTTTCCCCTATAGGGCTTTGGCCCCTACTCACCGAGGGTGAGCTAACTAACGGGCACAGCAGAGACACGCACTTGTGGATACAAGCCACCCCTTGAGCCGCAGTTTGCTGGGCGGCAGAGGAAGGAACTGTGAGGGCATGAATGAGTGTGCATGCTCATGCCTGTTGGCTGTGGTTGGCACTCGGGCCCGGGGACCCACTGGGGTTGGGTAAGGGAAGGGAGCCTCTTGCCCGCACATCTGAAGGCCCAGGAAGAAGAGGGTGGGTGGGTGGAGTTGTCTACCAGTGAGCAGAGTGCAGGGTATGTGAAAGGGTTGCTAAGCAAGGACACGAAGTGAGCAAGTTGGGGGAGCCTGGCAGGTACAACAAGACAGGAGCGCCCAGGATGGGGGTGGGGGACCCGGGGGACTCCTCCCCTCCAGGCCCCGGACCCTTGGCCCAGCTCGCCAGGCAACTACTCAAAAGGCTAAGCTTTGGCTGCCGCTTGGCTGGGCCCGCGGTCTCTGCATCCTCCTGCTGTGACCTTGGGCCAAGGCCTTTGCTCTGAGCCTCAGTTTCCCGCCTGCTGCCTAGTCCCTGCGGCTTTTCCCACCCCACCCCTGGGGCTGCTTTGCAGTCACAGGACACACGCGTGCCCATAGCTGTTGCTAAGCTGGGCTGGGGCGGGCAGGCATGGGGTGTGCATGCAGTGTGTCCAGCAATGGCGCCAGGCGGCCCGGGCTGCCGGCTTCCCAAGCCTGGCTCCGGCACCCAGTGTTCCAGGCCCAGGCTCGAGGGGAGGGGAGGGGAGGGGAGGCAAGAGGAAGAGAGAGAAGGGAAGGGAGGGGAAGTCAGGGGGAGGGACAGAGTGGCCCATTGTGTGTGTGTTCGTGTGTGCACACGTGGGGGGCCCGCACAATGTGCCACTTGTGTGCCTGATCGGAGGGGGCATCCAGAGCTCCTCACCTCTGGAGGCCTCCCCCCAGGCGGGAGGCCTCGCCCGGCCACCTCAGTGGCCAATCACTTGCGGGTGGTGGTGCTGGGGTGGGGGGCGGACACAGCTTGAGGCTTCCTTCGCAGGCCCCCTCCCCCACCACGTTGCCAGGCACATGACCGGCCAGGGGGGTGGCCGCCCGGCTGGGCCACCGAGCGGCGACGCGGGCGAGGGGCGGCCCCCCGGCCCTCCCCCTCCCTCGCCACGCCGGGGGCCTCCCCACCCTCTGGACTTCGCCCTGCCGCCCCGGTGGGGCTAGGGAGGGGCCCGGCGCTCACCTCCGCCGTTCTTGTAGCACAGGTAGGGGAAGCGCCACACGTTGCCCAGGCCCACGGCGAAGCCCACGCACGACATGATGAAGTCCATCTGGCGCGTCCAGGTCTCGCGCGGCGGAACGGCCAGGAGGCTGCCGGGCGCCCCCAGGGCTGCGGGGCCGTCGCCCTTGGCCGGGGCTCCGTCGGGCCCGGGCGCGATTAGGGGGCCCTTCTTCTCCTCGCCGGACACGCTGTAGATGCCGTTCTCCGTGCTCTTGTTGGCCATGGCCGGGGGCACGGCGGCCCGCGGGGGCGGGCGGGCGGACAGGCGCGGGGTCGCCAGCGGCGCAGGGGGGGATAAAGGCCCCGAAGGCGCGGGCCCGCCGGGGGCCGAGGACGGCCGGACCGGGGGGTCGGGGCGGCGGGCGGGAGGCGGGCGGGGTGCGGGACAGCGGGGGCGGCGCGGTCAGAAGCAGTCCACGAAGCACTTGAAAGTGAGCCTAAAGAATCTCATGTGTGTCGGGGGCCCGGGGGCTCGCGGGCGGCGGCGGGGCCCGATCGGGCGGCGGCGACGGCTCCCGAGGCTCCTGCCCGCAGCTCCCGCGGCGGCGGCAGCGGTGGCTCGCCCGGCCTGAGGCTCAGCCTAGCGGGGGCGCGGGCGGCATCCGCAGCCCCCTGTCTGCAAGCGGCGGCCGGAGCAGGAGCAGGAGCCTGCGGCCCGCACCTCCCGCGCGCTCCCCCCGCCCCCGGCTGCGGCCCGGCCCGGCCCGGCGCGGCTGCCCGACTCGCCTGCGGCTCCCGCGGCGGCGGCGGCCTAGGCGTTCGCCCCTCCTTCCCGGCGGTGGTGGCGGCGGCGGCGGCGGCGGCGGCTTTAGCCGCTCTCCGGGCCGCAGCGAGCTCAGCGACTCACCACCGTGTTCTGATCTCGCCTCTCCTCTTTGGCCGGACTGCTGGCCGCTTATGAACCGTCTCCAAGGTGACGTCACTCTCGCCCCGCCCCCCGAGGACGGGCCTCGCCCCTCCCCCTCCGCGCGCCCTGGTCACCCCGCCCACCTCCTCCCGCCCTTCTCCAGAGCCAGAGACGCTGCTCCCGCGGGAGGCCGCCCGCTACCTGGGGCGCCCGCCAGCGCCTCCTTCCCGGATCCCAGCCGCCCCTGATCCCGGGTTCCTCCAGGCCCGGAGCACCGTCCAGCCACCTCACTTGCCCTTCCCGCTTCGAGGCCAGCCGCTGGCCCGGCTACCTTCTCGGACATCCTGGAGCGCCCCCCGCCCCAACTTCCTTGCAGCCTGGCCCATCTCTGAGTCCCACCCGAGGTTGGGTACCAAGGCCTCCAGCTTCCGGGCCCCGTGACACCACCTCAGGGGTGCAGGCTGCTTCCACCTGCTGAGGCGCTGGGCCCAGCGAGCCCCCTCAGAAAGGCTGCGGTGGCGGTGCGGGGGTCTGTCTCCAGGCATGCTGAGGGGCTTTGCCGAGACCCTGTCTCCTGCCCTTGGGCCCCCCACACCCCTCAGGGAGACAGCCTTGGTCTGTTAGTGTCCCGGTTGTCGGAGTGACAGCGCTCGCTGATTCTCCTGAACAAGCCAAGGGAAGCCTGACTGGCCGGTGGACAAGGCCGCACTTTTTCACCCAAGTGGACGGTGGGAGGGACTCCTGCGGCCCCTCCGCGTGCCCGACCTGCAGGAGACTGTGGCACTATAGGGTAAGGGTGCCCTCTGGTGCTTGGCAGGTGCACGGACCCTCCCCCAAAGGCCTCCGCTCCACGATTTTCTCTCCCCAGGGATCAGCAGGACCCAGGTTGTTCAGCTGCTTCCCCAGCAGCCCTTGAGCCGCCTGTTTGGAATTTTCCAGGACTGAGAGCAGCCCCACGAGGGGGCAGGGAGGGGTTACCATCATGGCTGCAGATGCGCGCTGTGCCAACCCCCTGCCCCCAGTCCCAGGCTCCCCCAAGCGTGCCACCCTGCAGTCCCAGATGGCTCATCCCGTTAAGCTAAACCCTCAGCCTTCCGGGCGGCTTTAGGAAGAAAAGCAGTTCCGGTCCGAGCCAGCTTGAGCTTGTTAGGTGAGGGAGGGGCAGCGTCGCTCCGGGAGCCTTGACTGGCCGCTGGGGTAGACAGGCAGGGTCTCAGGGCTCAGGCTGGGGGCAGGGCCTGGAGCTCAGGGAACCCCTCTTCCCAAGGTGACGAGGGTCCCCTGACTCCTCAGGAGCCCCGATCTGGAGCTCTGGCCCAGCCTCAGAGTGAAGCAGCTTGGGAGACAGGCAACTGAGGAGTACGGGACCCAAAGATGGCCTGAAGAAGCCAGGGCTCAATCAAGCACAGGCACCCCCAGACACGTTGGAGAGAGCAAAAGAGTATCTAAGCAAAGCAGGCAGAGGGGAAGGGGCAGGATGCTATTTGCAGGCCGGGTGGGGTGATGCCTCTGAGGGGAGGCGTCAGCTGTGGCGGGGACCTGGGTGACGTGACTGCTGGGACAAGTTCGGGAATGGTGAGGTCTTGGCTGGGGCAAGGAGCCTCCAGAATGTAACAATTTGCTTGTTCTGAGGAAGTTGGTGGGGAGAGGGATCGCAGGGTGGAGGAGGATATGAACTGCTGGCACTTTCTGAGGAGGACACGGTGAATCGAGCAGAGCCAAGAGTGGGGGCTTCCTGTGACCTTGCCGGGAGGGCAGGGGACATGTATCAAGGCCAGTGGCAGGATGGGAGGGAGCTGTCACCTGCCGCGATCATGGTGGGGTCAGAGGCTTCTCAGGGAGAGGTGACTGGGTCCCAGAGAACTCTCAAGGGTGAGCTGGCTGCGGAAAATGGCTCCAGCTCCTTCAGGGACCACCTCCAGCCACTTGGAGCTGGGGTGTCCGCATTCAGGGGCTGCAACAGGCTGGTTCCAGTGGTTCCTGACACCACCTCCCGCCTCCCGGGACCCTACATGGCCCCCTCCTGTGACCTACGCTTCTCTCAGCAGCACAAATCTGACCAGGCCCTCCCCACATGTCCTCTCCTGTGGTTTCCTCGCACCGAAGATCCACCTAACATTCATGGAGCTGGCCCATGGGCCACGACCCTGGGTGCCTCTTCCTTGCCTACCACCTTCTGGTCCTGCAGGGTTCAGCTCAGCTGCTCTCTGGCCCAGGAAACTGGAGAGGAGGCTGAGAGGGGCCTTGACCCAAGCACATACCCACACAGCCTTCCACGTCCAACCGAGGTGAGCTGGCCTTTGGAGACACATGGAGTTCATGGACTGGTTCTCTGGTGTGTGGACCCCAGCAGCCCGTGGGAGTGCCCCAGCAGACAGGGAGGTCTCCAGTGTTTGAACACAGGCAGAGGGGTTTCCAACCCTCGGTGGGGTCTCAGGGCTTTGCCAGACCTCCCTCTGCTGCAGCAGAACCTCAGCTGAAAGCCAGGAGGCTGTCCTCCACTGGACCCAGTTATTGATGGCCCTTCCAGTCAGTTCAGTCACTCAGTTGTGTCCGACTTTTTGCGACCCCATGGACTACAGCACGCCAGGCCTCCCTGTCCATCACCAGTTCCTGGAGCCTGCTCAAACTCATGCCCATCAAGTTGGTGATGCCATCCAACCATCTCATCCTCTATCTCCCCCTTCTCCTCCTGCCTTCAATCTTTCCCAGCATCAGGGTCTTTTCCAGTGATTCAGTTCTTTGCATCAGGTGGCCAAAGTATTGGAGCTTCAGCTTCAGCATCAGTACTTCCAATGAATATTCAGGACTGCTTTCCTTTAAGATTGACTGGTTGGATCTCCTTGCTGTCCAAGGGACTCTCAAGGGTCTTCTCCAACACCACAGTTCAAAAGCTTCAATTTTTCAGCTCTCAGCTTTCTTTATGGTCCAACTCTCACATCCATACATGACTACTGGAAAAACCATAGCTTTGACTAGATGGACCTTTGCTGGCCAAGTAATGTCTCTGCTTTTCAATGTGCTGTCTAGGTTGGTCATAGCTTTTCTTCCAAGGAGCAAGCATCTTTTCATTTCATGGCTGCAGTTACCATCTGCAGTGATTTTGGAGCTCCCCAAAATAAAGTCTGTCACTGTCTCCATTGTTTCCCCATCCATTTCCCATGAAGTGATGGGACTGGATGCCATGATCTTCGTTTTTTGAATGTTGAGTTTTAAGCCAGCTTTTTCACTCTCCTCTTTCACCTTCATCAAGAGGCTCTTTAGTTCTTCATTGCTTTCTGCCATAAGGTTGGCCCTTCCAGGTGGGTTCCCAATCATTCCTCCCCTGTGAGATGCAAAGCATTCCTCAGGAAGAAGCCACAATTAGACTGTGGGTGAGAGGGAGGAGGTGAAGAGGAAGGGGAGGAGGGGAGGGGAGAACTGGAAAGAGGGAAGGCCAGCCTGGGGGGCTCCCATTGTCCAGGGAGGCCTGGGAATTCGGGCTGGGGATTGGACCCAGTGCTGGTTCCAACTGGGGTCTTTGGAGTAGTGGGTTGAGTGGGAGGGCACCCTGCCCTGGGGTGACTGGTTATGCCAAGAGGGTCTCGCAGCTGGAGACAGGGTGGGGGCAGGTTGGGGGCCCCCCTCTTTGGAGGCTGGCAGGCACAGGAAGCTTTGGAGTTAGAATTAGCTGGGAACAAAGGAAAAACTGGCGTCTACCTTGAAGGGCTTTGTGCTTCCAGCCACTGGGAAGGGGAAGAAAGGTGCAGGCTGCCCGGTGGGCTGGGGGGAGGGCCACCCGAGAGGCTGGAAGCCTGTGGAGGCAGATGGTGGACAACCTACCCCTCCCCAGCCTGCACAGCACGCTGGTCCAACAGCTGTGCTCATCCACACAGACCTCCCCCAACAGGATTTTTTAAATTGGTTTCTGTGTTGTAAATGAACTGTCTTTTTATCAGAAGAGCTTTAGAGGCACAGACCAACAGCGGAGCTAGTAGTGAGAATTCCCACCCCCACTCCCAGCTTCCCCTGTTACTAACACTCTCCGTTGCATGCTCCCGTTGTTACAATAATCAACCAATGCTCTACGTTGTCACCCACTGAGGTCCAGTTTTCTGCCTTTGTCCTGGTGCCTGAAGCTGCCGGTACCGAAGACATGATGCCAAGGGACCCAGGGCCCTTTCCCTCTGCCTCTGTATGTTATGCAACCCGGGACCACACACCCAATCCCTGCCAAGAAAGGGAGGGTTCCAGTCCACGGTCATATTCGTATTTCCTCATGTCTTTTTTCTGCCCCAGGATCCCACACTGCATTGGTGTCCCGTCTTCTTTGGTTCCTCTGGGCTGTGACGGTCCTCGTTTTTGGTGTCCTGGAGGAGGTCCTGGAGGACTCCTTGGAGTTTTTCTGGTTTTCATGTCTCGAGATGACAGGGTGATGGTTAATGAAAGGAAGCCCGTGGAAGTAAAATGTCGTTCCCATCACACCCCAGCAGGATGTCATGCTTTCCACATGACTCCCACTGTCAGTGTTGACCTCGGTCACCTGGTCATGGTAGTTCAACAGATGTCCCCGTTTTCATCCTGTCCTCTTGGGAATGAAGTCACTGTGCATGGCCCACCCTTGATGAGTGGTGGTTATGCTCCGGAGATAGGAAGAAAGGGGCCAAGGCACAATCCTTAAAGAATGACACACCCCTTGAGAAAGCAGGATATGACAGAAACTGGTTAAAACTGATTATGTCCAAGATGGCAGAAGATTCTACTTTCAGTAGACCTTGAGCCCCATTGTAATGCATTAACATACTAAGTGACACACCCACAGGTGACAAGACAGTTAACAGGCTGACATAAAAGGCCAAAAAGAAGGCGATGGCCAGTTCTTGTCAGCCTCCACCGCTTCTCCAAAATAGTTGGGATAATCCTCCCCCTAGGTAGCCTATGAAGCTACCCAGCCCCTAAAAACTAAGCACCTATATTTCAGGACCACTGTCGCCTCTGAGACACACTGCATTCTGCCTTTCGAGTGTGTTGTTTGCTGCTTAGTCGCCAAGTTGTGCCCCAGGCTTTGCAACCCCAAGGACTGTAGCCTGCCAGGCTCCTCTGTCCATGAGATTGTCCAGACAAGAATAGTGGAGTGGGTTGCCATTCCCTCCTCCAGGGGATCTTCCCAATCCAAGGATCAAACCTGAGTTTCCTGCATTGGCAGGTGGATTCTTTACCACTGAGCCACCAGGAAAGCTAAGGAGTATGTTTCTCTCTGTAAACCTGCTTTCACTTTATTCTGGCTCACTCTTGGGTTCTTTCCTATACAGAGCCAAGGACCCTCACCCGAGACCTGGGCATGACTATGCTCTTATGGCCCGTTTTCCTGCACCATCTTTCCTGATGGTGGGACCTCAAAGGGCATAATCTCAGTCCATCTGTAGGGCTGTGGCTCTCCTCTGTGGAGGGTGGCTGGGCCTCGTCCCAAGCCAGATAGATTCAAGTAGCCTCTCAGGTGGTGGCTGACACCGCCTGTGGAATCCAGCAGAGACCAGTTCTGGCCATGAAGGAGCCCGAGGCTTTTGTCCTTTCATCTTTCTCATTCTCCCCTATTGCTCTGTCTCTTAGGACTTGAGAAGATTCACCAAGATAACCATGCTGGCATCCTAATTACGGGGGCAAATAAGGGGTAAGCCAAAAAGTTCGTTTGTTTTTTTCCCTAAGCTGGTTCGAGTAGCACTTAGTTGTCTTTAACTTCATTCAAAATGATGCTCTTAGATTCTTTGGTGACAGCTGTCATATCAGTGAGCATTTTTAAAAAAGCATCAAAATCAGTAAACGTTTGTGTAACCATTTTAATATTGAAGATGGAAGAAGAACAGCAACATTTTCAGCATATTATGCTGTATTATTTCAACAAAGGTAAAAAGGGAACTGAAATGCAAAAAAAAAAAAAAAAAGATTTGTGCTGTGACTGATTGAATGTGTGGAAAGTGGTTTGTGAAGTTTCATGCTGGAAATTTGTCACTGGACAACACTCCTTGGTTGGGGAGACCAGTTGAAGTTGATAGTGATCAAACTGAGACCTTAACTGAGAACAATTAAATTTACACCATGCACGAGATAGATGACATATTCAAAATATCCAAATCAAGCATCGAAAATCATCTGCACCAACTTGATTATGTTAGTCACTTTGATGTATGGGTTTCACATAAATTAAGGGGGCAGGGGGTTGGGGGGAACCAAATTGGAACAGGGAATGGAAAGTGGATACTATACAATATTGTGGAATGGAAGAGATTATGGGCCCCGTGAAATGAACCACCACCAACCACACCAAAAGCTGGTGTTCATCCAAAGAAGATGATGTTGCATATATGGTGGGATTGGAAGGGAGTCCTCTATTATGAGCTCCTCCGGAAAACCAAACAATTAATTCCAAGCACTGCTCCCAATTAGACCAACTGAAGTCAACAGCAAACACATAATCTTCCATCAGGAGACTACAAGATCACATGTTTCTTTGATGACCAGGCAAAAACTGTTACAGCCTGGCTGGGAAGTTATGATTCATCCACTATATTCACCAGACAGCCCACCTTTGGATTTCCATTTATTTCCGTGTTTACAAAATTCTCTTCGTGGAAAATATTTCATTTCCCTGGAAGACTGTAAAAGGAACCAGAAATAGTTCTTTGCTCAAAAAGCCAAACTGTTTTGGCAAGATGGAATTATGAAAGTGCCTGAAAAATGGTGGCTCAGATGGTAAAGCGTCTGTTTACAATGCGGGAGACCCGGGTTCAATCCCTGGGTCAGAAAGATCCACTGGAGAAGGAAATGGTCACCCACTCCAGTCAGTATTCTTGGCTGGAAAATCTCATAGACAGAGGAGCCTGGTAGGCTACAGTTCACAGGGTTGCAAAGAGTCGGACACAACTGATTGACTTCACTTTTTCTTTCTTTAGTGGGAAAAAATGGTGACTATGTTGTTCAATAAAGTTCATGGTGAAAATGAAAAATATGTCTTATTTTGACTTTAAAGCCCAAGGACTTTTTTTGGCCAATCCACTCACTGGTGACTCGGTTCCCCTCTATGGATCCTTAGGCCTGACTCTAGCTCCATACTGGATCACAGTGTCAGTCTGGTTCTGAGACACCAGAACTGTGCTGAAGAACAACTTGGGGGACTCTCTGAAGCTTCCTCGAGGTTTGCAGCTCGGGCCCCCATGAGGGCTGTTGGACTAAGGCCCTCATAGCACCCCCAAGCAGAAGTTGCAGGCGAGCACCTCCTTCTTGAGGGTCACAGTCCCTTCCCACGCTAGGAAGTGCACCTTCCTAGTCCCACCCAGTCTTCCTCTTGATTTCAACCCCCTCATTGATGGTGTCACCGAAATGAGGGCTGTGTTCCCCACTGGCATCTCTTAAGGGAGCCTAGATACCCCTGTGTGGAAGCTGTGAGTGAACGCCTTCTCAGGGCACTTAGGAATCTCTCCTGGGAATGGTCGTGGTTGGACACCTTCCCTCCTATCTTGGATATTGCTTATGTCCTCCTTGTCTCCTGACTTCTTGGCCTTTCTCCTGATCCTTGAACCTCTTAGCCAGCTTTCCCAGCAGATGGGTGTTGCCTCTTTTACTTCTGGGGAGAGGGAGGCTCTTCTCCATCTCAAGGTCCATATCCTGAGGGGAACTTCAGCCTTGAGTTGTTATCACTGCCTGGTGGGTACGAACCAGCCCTACCCTTCAACTCTATTTGTTTCTCTTTTGTGGCAGTGATAAAGGTAACCTCTAGTTGACTCAGAGCCTAGGTCTCCTTCCTCCTTCTTGAAGGATTTAGGCCCTGGGACTCTGGTGGGGTTTTTTTCCCCCCACTAATCCAAGGGGCCTCCTCAGGCTAACCAACCTGGCACATTTGGGGTGCTCAACAGGGAACCCACGGTTGCCTTTGCCAAACAGACCCTTTCTCTCATGGCTGGACAGCCACAATCCCAGTTTTCCATGCTTAATTAAACACCTTTTCTGCCAAATCCCCAGAGTCAGGGACTGTTAGGGATCAGGCCAATTATACTGTCTCCTAAATTGCCATCAATGAATAGCAAGGAGACATACGAAGACCTTCTTAAATGAACAGTGCAAAGAAATAGAGGAAAACAACAGGATGGGAAAGACTAGAGATCTCTTCAAGAAAGTTCAAGATATCAGGGGAGTATTTCCTGCAAGAGTGGACACAATAAGGACAGAAATGCCAAGGACCTAACAGAAACAAAAGAGATTAAGACAAAAAAAAAAAAAAAAGATTAAGAAGAGGTGGCAAGAATACACAGAAAAGTAAAAGTGAAGTCGCTCAGTTGTGTCCAACTCCTTGAGACCCCATGGACTGTAGCCCGCCAGGATCCTCTGTACAATGGATTCTGCAGGCAAGAACACTGGAGTGGGTTGCCATTTCCTTCTCTAGGGGATCTTCCTGACCCAGGGATTGAACCCTGATCTCCAGCATTGCAGGTAGACTATTTACCATCTGAGCCACCAGGGAAGTCCACAGAAGTGCTATACAAAAAAGATCTTAATGACCTAGATAACCACAATGGTGTGGTCACTTACCTAGAGCCAGACATCTTGGAGTGAGAAGTCAAGTGGGCCTTAGGAAGCATTACTACCAACAAAGTTAGTGGAGGTGATGGAATTCCAGCTGAGCTATTTCAAATCCTAAAAGATGATGCTGTTAAAGTGCTGCACTCAACATGCCAGCCAATTTGGAAAACTCAGCAGTGACTACAGGACTGGAAAAGGTCAGCTTTCATTCCAAGCCCAAGGAAGGCAATGTCAAAGATTGTTCAAACTACAGTACGGTTGTGCTCATTTCACATGCTAGCAAGGTAATACTCAAAATCCTTCAAGCTAGGCTTCAACCACACATGAACTAAGAACTTCCAGATGTACAAGCTGGATTTAGAAAAGGCAGAGAAACCACAGGTTAAATTGGCAACATCTGTTGGATCATAGAGAAAGCAAAGCGATTCCAGAAAAACATCTGCTTCATTGACCATGCTAAAGCTTTTGACTGTGTGAGTCACAAGAAATTGTGGAAAATTCTTCAAGAGATGGGAATACCAGACCACTTCACCTGTCTCTTGAGAAATCTGTATGCAGGTCAAGAAGCAACAGTTAGAATTGGACATGGAACAATGGACCTTGATTCAAAATTGGGAAAGGAGTATGTCAAGGCTGTATATTGTCACCCTGCTTATTTAACTTATATTCAGAGTACACCACACGAAATGCTGTGCTGGCTGAAGCACAAGCTAGAATCAAGATTGCCTGGAGAAATATCAATAACCTCAGATATGCAGATGACACCACCCTAATGGCAGAAAGTGAAGAAGAACTAAAGAGCTTCTTGATGAAGGTGAAAGAGGAGAGTGAAAAAGCTGGCTTAAAACCCAGCTTTCCAGAAACTAAGATCATGGCAGCCAGCCCCATCACCTCAGGGCAAATAGAAGGGAAGAAAGTGGAAGCAGTGACAGATTTTATTTTCTCAGTTCAGTTCAGTTCAGTCGCTCAGTCCTGTCCGACTCTTTGCGACCCCATGAACTGCAGCACACCAGGCTTCTCTGTCTACCACCAACTCCAGGAGCTTGCTCAAAATCATGACCATCAAGTTGGTGATACCATCCAACCATCTCATCTTCTGTCATCCCGTTCTTGGGCTCCAAAAATCACTGCAGACGGTGATTGCAGCCATGAAATTAAAAGACCTTTGCTCCTTGGAAGGAAGCTATGACACACCTAGACAGTGTATTTAAAAGCAGAGATATCACTTTGCTGACAAAGGTCTGTCTAGTTAAAGCTATGGTTTTTCCAGTAGTCATGAGATCTGAGAATTGGACCGTAAAGAATGCTGAGTGCCAAAGAATTGATGCTTTCGAACTGTGGTGCTGGAGAAGAGTTTTTAGTGTCCCTTGGACAGCAATGAGATCAAACCGTTCCATCCTAAAGGAAATCAACCCCAAATATTCATTGGAAGGACTGATGCTAAAGCTGAAGCTCCAATATTTGGGCCACCTGATGTGAATAACTGACTCCTTGGAAAGGACCCTGGTGCTGGGAAAGATTGAAGGCAGGAGGAGAAGGGTTCAACAGAAGGTGAGATGGTTGGATGGCATCAATGACTCGATGGACATGAGTTTGAGCAAACTCTGGGTAGTGGTGAAGGACAGGGAAGCCTGGTGTGCTACATTCCACAGGGTCACAAAGAGTTGGACATGACTTAGTGACTGAACAACAACAACAAAATTGCCATCAAGACTTATCTCTGAAACACTATCTCGAGTGTTTAACGGGGTCCACCCATTTCACCCATTCAAATCCCTGGCAACACACTCTCAGGCTTGTGGGATATCTATCAGGGACACTGGCAAAGTGCCAGGATGAATAACCAGGATCTGGTCAGAATCCATCAGACCCCTGTGTCATCGTGATACCCTAAACAAAATGGGAGCGACTGTAGACCCCCTGAAAGAGTCTTAGCTAGGATGCATTTTAGCTAATTGGGGAAAATTTAGACACTGTGGTTTAAGAAAAAAGTTAATTTTCTTTTGTAATCCTGTATGGCTCCAATACAAACTAGAGGACCAAGAGATCTGGCTAGAAAATTGAGTCATTGAGTTACAACCCTATCTTGCAGCTGGGCTTATTTTGTCAAAGGAAAGGGAAATGGAAGGGAGCCCCGTATGTTCAAAGGTTCCTATCCTTAATCTAAGATCCAGGTCTAAAGAACTCCTATCAAACGTGGCTGGCTCACAACCCTTCAAAGTGGCTTCTTCCCTGACAGGAGACTGATGTTTTGGAGAGTCCCCTTATGAGTCCAGCTCTGGGAATTCCCATCTCCCCTGATTCTGAGAGGGGAGAGTCTTCCAGATCATTCCCCCTGACTCCTCATCTAGACGTCTGGAGACCCCAGGTCCCCTTGAATCAGCTCATGGACTTGGCCTTTGGAGTATTCAGTGATAGCAATAAGGTTGAAGAAGCAAACCAGATTCAGGGACAATAAGGATGAAAAGTACAATTACTGGGGGCAGCCCTGACCCCTGCACCACCTCAGAGTTACCCTCCCTTACAAAAGCCCATGGCGTGGGCAGAGTTCAAGAAGCCAGGATCAGAGCCACTATCTTGCCAAGAAAGTATCGAAGTGTAGCAAAGAGGGCCGTTGCAAGGATAAATGCCCTCTGTATGGGAAAAGCCCACTGGGTCCCTGCCTGATATGAAAACGAGAGGGCCACTGGAAGTGGGACTGGCCAGGACCCTCCCCGGCTTGAAAAAGAAACCTGGTCATTTGTCTGGAGGAGCCTCAGGTAACACTTGACGTGGCAGGTAGGACAGTTATTTTCTTATCAGATACGAGGGCCACCTACTCTGTGCTAACTGATTTCCCTGGACCCTGGTCCTTCTGCTCATGTGTGATAATGGGGCTCGATGGATGGCCAAAGCTAAGCAATAAGCCCCCCACCACCCTCAGCTGCTTGCTAGGAAGTCGTACCTTCACATGTCAGTTTCTGCTCAGGCCTGAGCATGCCTTCCCCTTGCTGGGAAGGGACTTGTTCACTAAATTCGAGACAAGAGTCCAATTTGGAGAACTTTACGAGGAAGCCACCCTCCAAGAAAAATGATCGCTCTTGCACATGTGAGCCTGCCTCAGTCTTAAGCCAGAGGGGGTCTCCCCTCCACCCCAGGTTGATTCTCAAGGGAACCCCACTGTGTGTGATGCTGAGATTTTTGGTGGAGCTACTGCTGTTAGGCTACTTTTAGAAACAGAACCACGTGAGGCTGCTGTTGGCCAGTCTCTTCAGATATGAGGCTGAACTGGGGGCCATCATCAGAGAATTTTTTTTAAACCCACAGAAGATCTTCAAATAGTTTATAGACAAGTTACCAAAATGGGAGGCCACCTGTCTGATTAAACTAACCATGTGTTAGTCGCTCTGTCATGTCCGACTCTTTGCAACGCCATGGACTGTAGCCTGCTAGGCTCCTCTGACCATAGGATTTTCCAGGCAAGAATACTGGAGTGAGTTGCCATTTCCTTCTCCAGGGGATCTTCCTGACCCATAGATTGAATGCAGGTCCCCTGCACTGTGGGCAGACTTTTTACCATCTGAGCCACCAGGGAAGCCCTGTAACCATAGCTAAGCATAGCTGGTAGAAATCTGGGGGGAGGCTTTCTCCCCTAAGCTAAATGAGGGAAACTGAAACATGCCAACATATAGGTGAATGGGTGTGTCAGTCCTTTAATGTCCTTGAGGTGGCCACCCAATTGTTTGATGTAAAAAAAACAAAACAAAACAAAACAATGATCTTCTTGTTTTGTAAATCTAGTCTTTACAGGACCGGAGGTGTGGCTCCAGAAATAATCAAATGCAGGGGCATTTGTGAGCCAGTGTGAGTTGGCTCCCTGGTCTGGGAAGATCCCACATGCTGTGGAACAACTAAGCCCATGTGCCACAACCACTGAGCCTGTGATCGCAGAACCCGTGAGCTGCAATTACCGAGCCTACGCCCCCTAGAGCCCATGCTCAGCAACAAGAGAAGCCACCGCAATGAGAAGCCTGCACACCGCAACTAGAGAGTAGCCTCCGTTTACTGCAACTACAGAAAAGCCCACACAGTAACGAAGACCCCCGCACAGCCAAATAATAGTAATAACAATAACATAAAACTGAAATAAAAATGCACATCTTGCAAAAGAGGGTAGGTAACTTGGACCTTAACTGGTCAAGGACAAATAGAAATTCTAAGTGGATCCTTCTAGCACCTGCCCTTGCTCGTGTGTGTCTTCCCACTGGCTCCCAGCATTTGCCTTCCATGTATTTAATTGACTAATTCCAGCAGGCAGGTAGAGAGTACTCAGAATTATTAACCCTTACCTTCAGGAGGAGCAATGTTGGTAACTACAGCCAACGGCTTACATGTCGCTCCTTCTGCTTTTGCTTTTGACAGATGCCACTCATTTCCAAAGTGACGTAGATCAGCTCCTTTCCATCCCACCCCCATTCAGTGACGTGGTTTTGTACATTTCTAATATGTGTCGATTCTTTTTGTCGCAGTCTGCATTCCTTCTGAGGCTGAAAGCTCAGCCTCTCTGTACACTGGAACTGAATCAAGTCTCAGAGACAGAGTTTCATGTAAAGTAGAAAGAAAGAAAGAAAAGTGAAGTCACTCAGTCGTGTCTGACTCTTTGTGACCCCATGGATTGTAGCCCACCAGGCTCCTCCATCCATGGAATTTTCTAGGCAAGAGTACTGGAGTGGGTTGCCATTTCCTTCTCCAGGGGATCTTCCCGACCCAGGGATCAAACCTGGCATTGCGGGCAAATGCTTTACCCTCTGAGCCACCAGGGAATCCCAAAGTACGAAAGTA
Organism: Bubalus kerabau; assembly: GCF_029407905.1. Taxonomy (NCBI): domain Eukaryota; kingdom Metazoa; phylum Chordata; class Mammalia; order Artiodactyla; family Bovidae; genus Bubalus; species Bubalus kerabau. The sequence continues at coordinate 49,774,724 of NC_073647.1, read as the reverse complement.
GGAAAGGATAGCTTTATTGCTTTGACTGGCAAAGGGGGACACAGCAGGCTACTGCCCTCAAAACCGTGTGTCCCAGCTTGGAGAAGACAGTGAGGAATTTTACAGTAATTGTTCAAAGAGAGCAGGATTGGCTTGTGGACCTTCTTCTGATGGTGGTGAGGTAAGTAAGCATCAAGATTATCAACCTTCAGGTCCAATTGACCTGGGGTCTACATTTTTTGTGGGCCCTGTACCAGAGGTCATTTCCAGAATCTGCAGGACAGCTCAAATATGTTGTTCTGTGTAGATAGGGAAACAGGACCTTGCCCCAAGCCTGCTCTGCACAGTTTATTTTTCCCTGGTGTGACATCCCCTCCCTCTCCTAAAGAACAACTGCTTGAATCTGCACATTGGAACTCAGGGAAGGTCACGGAGGCTGAATGAATGCTGTTTCCTGTAATCAAAGACACAGGCGCACAGAAAGTGTTTGGGCCCCGGAGGATCACTTCCTGGGATCTCCCAACCTCCTCCCTCTTTCTGCTGGACGGTTCTCTACAGGGTGTCATGTATCCACCGTGACAGCATCATCATGCAGAGTATTTTCATGGCCCTAAACACACCCTGGGCTTCCCTAGTCAAACCCTACCCCCCTTCTCAAACCCCTGGCAATCCCTGATCTATTACCGCCTGTAGCTTTGCTTTTTCTGAAATATCATATAAAAGTAATCATACAGTATGTAGCCTTTCCCAAACTGGCTTGTTTTGCTTATCAATGTGCATTTAAGATCTGTGCATTTTTTTTTCATGGCTGCATAGCTCTTTCTTCTTTATCACTGAATCATATTTCATTGACTGGATGGGCCACAGTGCATTGATCCATTCACCTAAGAAAGTACATCTTGGCTGCTTCCAGTTTTTGCTGATTGTGAATACAGCTGATGTGAACATTTGTGTGCTGTTTTTTCTGTGCCTGGTTTGTCTCTACTCCTTCGGGTAAAATACAAAGGGGTGTGATTACAGGATTGTATGGTACATTTAGTTTGGTAAGACACCACCAAGCTGTCCTCCAAAGTGGCTGCACCATTTTGCAATCCCTCCAGATTGCAAACTCCAGGAATCAGAGTTCCTGTTGCTCTACAGCCTCTACATGTCACTATGGGTGTTGTCCATGGTCCGGATTTTGACCATTATCATCGGTATGTAGTGGTGTTTTATCGTTTGAATTTGCAATGCATGAATGACCTATGATGTTAAACATCTTTTCATATGCTTATTTGCCCTCTGTATTTTTTCCTTGATTAGGTATCTTTGGCCTATCTTTAAATTGGGTTGCTTGTGTTCTGTTCAATTCTCAGAGTTCCTTATCTATTTTGGTCCTTTCATGGATCACAATCTTGAGATGGCGAAGGGGCTTGCATAACTCAATGAGAAAGCAAAGGAATTCCAGAAAAACATCTACTTCTGCTTCACTGACTACAGGGAAGCCTTTGACTGTGTGGATCACAACAAACTGTGGAAAATTTTTCCAGAGATGGGAAAACCAGACCACCTAACCTGTCTCCTGAGAAACCTGTATGCAAGTCAAGAAGCAATAGTTAGAACCTTACATGGAACAACAGACTGGTTCCAAATCGAGAAAGGAATATGTCAAGGCTGTATATTGTCACCCTGCTTATTTAGCTTATATACAGAGTACATCATGTGAAATGCCTGACTGGATGAAGCACAAGCTGGAATCAAGATTGCTGGGAGAAATATCAACAGCCTCAGATATGCAGATGATACCACCCTTATGGCAGAAAGTGAAGAAGAACTAAAGAGCCTCTTGATGAAAGTGAAAGAGGACAGTGAAAAAGCTGACTTAAAGCTCAACATTCAAAAATGAAGATCAGGGCATCTGGTCCCATCACTTCCTGGCAAATAGATGGGAAAACAACGGAAACAGTGACAGACTTTATTTTTATTTTCTTGGGCTCCAAAATAACTGCAGATGGTGATGGCAGCCATGAAATTAAGAGACGCCTGCTCCTTGGAAGAAAAGCTACGACAAACCTAGACAGTGTATTAAAAAGCAGAGACATTACTTTGCCAACAAAGGTCCATCTAGTCAAAGCTATAGTTTTTACACTAGTCACGTATGGATGTGAGAGTTGGACTATGAAGAAAGCTGAGTGCCGAAGAATGGATGCTTTTGAACTGTGGTGTTGGAGAAGACTTTTGAGAGTCCCTTGGACTGACTGCAAGGAGATCAAACTAGTCAATCTTAAAGGAAATCAGTCCTAAATATTCATTGGAAAGACTGATGCTGAAGCTGAAACTCCAATACTTTGGCCACCTGATACGAAGAACTGACTCATTGGAAAAGACCCTGATGCTGGGAAAGCTTCAAGGCAGGAGGAGAAGGGGACGACAGAGGATGAGAGGATGGCATCACTAACTCAATGGACATGAGTTTGAGAAAACTCCAGGAGATAGAGAAGGGCAAGGAAGCCTGATGTGCTGCAACCCACGGGGACCCAAAGAGTTGGACATGACTTAGTGACTGAACAGCAACATCTATTCTGGATACCAGTCCTATATCAGATATACCTTTTGCAAAGATTTGCCCCAGGCTGTGGCTTGTCTTCTCCCCTCTCTCTCTTTTTTTTTCTCATTGTCTTAACAGTGTTGTCTACAGAGCAAACATGTCACATTTTGATACAGTGCAATGCATCATTTTTTCTTTCATGGACCATGCTTTCCATATTGTATCCCCAAACTCATCATCAAATCTGAGGTAAGACAGATTTTTCTCCTATGTTTTCTTCTAGATGTTTGCCATTTTACATTTAGGTCTGTAATCCACTTTGAGTTCATTTTACTGTAAGGGGTCCCCTGAAAAGATTGTGAGAAGCTCTTTACTCACCACCATATAACACACACACATGTATTGTGAAGTTGACATCTACAGTATTTCAACGGATGTTTCAACAGTCATGAAGGGTATAATTTCCAGTGTATTGTAAATAGTAGATTTCAAACAAAAACTGTGAGATCACTTTTTCCACTTCCACAGGTGATTTTCATGCCACAGGCTCTTTGGAGGTGGTTTTTTCTTCCTGCCTCCCCTTTCCATCCGCTGCCCCTCCTTTGCGGTCCTTCTTCACACGGGCCACCTTTTATTATTCACACACCCTCGTACTTCTCCAAAACACCAATTACATTTCTTGTTAGGACCTGTGACCATGGGGGCAATGGATTAGACATGTGGATGTGTAATTATGAAACAAGTAAGTAAGACGTGGTTTCTGTGTCAATTAGTCCAAGTGTCCAAGAACAAACAGTACTTTCTGCCAGTATGAGATGGGGTTCACTGTTGGCTCCATTCCTCATTTTTTGCTCTTTTAGGTGAAGACTCTAGGAAACCCTGTGCACAGATCAGAGCAGCTGGGAGGGGGGACCAGGCTGCCAAGTGCTGGAGGCCCCTGGAGCCTTCTCAAGGGAACTGAGAGAGGCGGTTGAGAAAGCGAAACTGAGGGGGCATTCTCCAACTACCAGTTTTTAAAATGTAGTTTGAATTGGAGGATAATTGCTTTACCATGTTGTGTGGGCTTATGCCATACATCAACATGAATCAGCCATAGGTATACATATGTCCCCCTCCCTCTTGAACCTCCCTCCCACCTCCCATCCCAGCTTACCCCCTCAGTTGTCACAGAGCACTGAGACCCCACTATTTCGAACAAAGGATGTGCAGGTGTTGAGGTACGGAGAGATGATTTTGATTTTTTAATTTTATCTTTTGGCCCACATGGTGTGTGGGATCTTTGTCCCCTGACCAGGGATTGAATCCGTGCCCCTGCACTGGAAGAGCAGAGTCTTAACCACTGGACCGCCAGGGGTCTTGAGAGAGAGTTTTAAAAACCTTTGCCTGCCCCGTGGACCCTCTTGAACACTTTGTGTCAGACTAGGGGCCTACAGACCCCCTAGAGGACAGATTCAGTGGGATACTCACAGACCCTGAGACTCCTTGAAGACCCTGCAACACTGGCCTGTGTGGGTGCCCTCCTGTCAACAGCCAGGACACATGTCATCCCCATCCTTGGTGGGACCTGGACCCCCTGGGAGGAGTGCCAGAACTGAGATGAGACTGGATAGGCTGAATCTACTTATTGTCAGACGAAGGATTGAATTCAGTCACCCAGCACTTAACTTCCTAAGCGATTCTCCTGGGCCAGGTCGGCAGAGACACTCTCTGGGAATGGGTGCTTTGCTGAGACGTATGTTCTTCAGACAAGGCAGGCAAGGTGATGTTCTATAGAACGTGTTGGAGGGGGACAGCTGAGGCCTGTCAGAGGAGGCAACATTCTAGTTGAGACCTGATGGAATGAGGTAGCCAGCCAAGCAGATACCTGAGTGAAGAGTATTCCAGGCACGAGGCTGGCAAGGGCCAGTGCAGAAGCCCTAGGGCATGTGCCTGGGTGGCATGTTTGAGCACCAGTTAAGAAGCTGGTGTGGCTGAAGCTGGCTGCAGCTGCTAGAGCAAGGGGCAGAGTGTGTAGAGCGTGGCCAGAGCATTGATGGGGGAGAGGGACCCATCCTGCAAAACCCTGGGCCCCCCTAAGGATTCCTGCTTTGGTTTGCAGTGACACAGAGTACCACGGCAGGGTTTGGAATTCAGGGTTGGCCAGATCTCAAGGAAAGGCATGCTCCAGAGGCTCGGGGTGGAGGGGAAGAAGGGGCCAGCCGGAGAGGGTAAGGGTGTAATCAGAGGGCAGGGGAGCCCAGCGAGGAGGCTGGTGCTGTCCCCACCTGAATGCCCAGGTGGGCTCAGGCCAGGGCTGCCAGAAGCGGCAGTAGCAAGGCTGGGGCGAGGGCGGGAAGTTGTTTTCGGCCAAGCGGCCTGGACGGCCTGTCGGCGGAGAGGACGGCCTGTCAGCGGAGAGGATGGTAGAGCGGGAGACCTGAAGGCAGGCGGAGAGCCAAGGGCAACATGTGGGTGAAGAAACTTCTGCATGGCTGCCGCCAGTGGTGGTGCAAAGGCCCTGGGGTCGACCCCGTCAGGTTGCCGGCGGGGGTGGTGGGGTGGTGGTTGCTGGAGCCAGCGGGAACTCGCACAAATGACCAAGGAAGGAGGCGGGGGCGGCCAGCGAGGGCCGATTGCCTTACAAGGCGCCCTGCAGGGCCGCGGCCTCATGCTCCGCTGCCAGCGGGCCGCAGGGCCAGGCGGGGAGGGGGCGGGACTGCTGGGGCGCGGGCAGGGGGCTCGGCGCGGCGGCCGCTGCCCAGGGGCGACGCTGCGGCTTCGCCGGGGCTCCAGGTCCGCAATGGGCACGCGCACAGGCGGGGTCGCGCTCAGGCGAGGGGGCGCGCGTAGGCAGGGCGTGCGCAGGGGATCTGGACGTGTCCGGCGCCGCGCACACCTGTCACGCCCAGCGCGCCCCCGGCCGGCACGCGCGCGGCCCACGCAGCTCCGGACTTGGGAGGCCCGGGCTGCCGAGTCCCTCCCGCCGCGAGGCGCCACGGGGCTGGGCTGCGCTGGGCGGCCGCGTGGGTGGCCGTGGCGGGCCGCTGTGCGCGGGAGTCGCAGGTGCATCTCCGGCGGGTTGGAGCCCTCGCGGGGGAGGGGGGCCGTGGGTGGCAGGTCCAGGCCTGGGGGTGAGCGGGAACGGTGGTGGGGCGGGCGGCCCGGGGGAGGGGGGGGAAGGGGCACGGAGCCTTCTGGAAGGCGGCAGATCGCGGCTGACTAGGGGGTGCGGGGGCGGAGAGGGGGCGTCTGGGTGCTGATCGCCGTCGGGGGCTGGCCCTGCGCGGAAGCGGGGAGGAGGGTGGGCGTCCACCTGGGAGTGCGGACCTGGACTGTGGGGGAGGGGCGGGCCGGGTCGGGCTGGGCTGGGGGAGGGTGTGCGGGACCGGGGTTCCGGACTGAGGCTGTCTCTGAGGGCGCCCTGGGGGCACCGCTGAGTCTGGGCTTGAGGGCCGGGGCTGCCCCTCGCCCCGGGGAGCCTCTCCCCACCTCGCCCTGCACCCCCAGACATGCTGCTGCTCAAGAAACAGACGGAGGATATCAGCAGCGTCTATGAGATCCGCGAGAAGCTCGGCTCGTGAGTGTGTGTGTGTGTGTCTAGGAATTTGTGTGTCTGCGTGGGGGGGGGGGTGCTATGGGACCGAGAGGGCCTCCCCATCTCCTTCAGCTCAGGGGTCCTTTCCTGTCCTCTCCCTCCCTGCCTGCCTGCCTCTCTGCTGCAGGGGCGCTTTCTCTGAGGTGGTCCTGGCCCAGGAGCGTGGCTCCTCACACCTTGTCGCTCTCAAGTGCATCCCCAAGAAGGCTCTTCGAGGCAAGGAGGCCTTGGTGGAAAATGAGATCGCGGTGCTCCGCAGGTGTGTGCCCCACCAGGGCTGGGGAGTATTCTGGGCTGGAGCGCCACCCCCCCTCCCGCCCACCCCCCACCCCACCCACCCTGGTGGCCCCAAGAAAGGCCTGGCCTGGTCTCTGCCTGGCTGGACTGGGCTGGGCTGGGAGGAAGTAAAGAGGCTGCTGGGCTTCCCAGTGGTGGCCCACAGGGGACTTCTTTGTGCCGTTGCAGGGTCAGCCACCCCAACATCGTGGCTCTGGAAGATGTCCACGAGAGCCCTTCACACCTCTATCTGGCCATGGAGCTGTGAGGACGGCAGGGTCAGGCGGGGTGGGGTGGGGGGCACTGGGTTTGGGTGGTAAGCTGGGGCTGGTGGGGCCTGGGTCCGCTGAGTCGCTGCTCTCCTCAGGGTGACAGGGGGTGAGCTGTTCGATCGAATCATGGAGCGCGGCTCCTATACAGAGAAGGACGCTAGCCACCTGGTGGCCCAGGTCCTTGGCGCTGTCTCCTACCTGCACAGCCTGGGCATCGTGCACCGAGACCTCAAGGTGCCTGCCCACCTGGGGCTTGCCCGGTGTCCCTGTGCCAGGGATCTTGGGAACCTGAGGGCACCCAGCTCCCAGAGCCACGCTGGGGCTGACCTGCCGTTCTTTCTGCCATCTGTGCGTCACAGCCTGAAAACCTCCTCTACGCCACCCCCTTCGAGGACTCCAAGATCATGGTCTCTGACTTTGGCCTCTCCAAAATCCAGGCTGGCAACATGCTAGGCACCGCCTGTGGGACCCCAGGCTATGTGGGTGAGTGAAGGGGTGCCTCCAGGCTCCACGGGGAGCCGGGGGAGGGGGCAGGGGGTGCTGTGGGTGCTGTGGTGCCAGGGGCAGGGCAGGCGGTGGGTCCACTAGGCCGCACTGAAGGCACAGTGTGTGTGTGCACGGGTGTGCGTCTGTCTGTCTCTGGCCTCCAGCCCCAGAGCTCTTGGAGCAGAAACCCTACGGGAAGGCCGTAGATGTGTGGGCCCTGGGTGTCATCTCCTACATCCTGTGAGTGACCACTGGGAAGGTTCTTCTTCTGCCTGCCTGCCCCCGGCTGGGTTGGGGAGGTTTGGACAGCTGGCTGATTCATCTGTGGGTGCCAGGCTGTGTGGGTACCCCCCCTTCTACGACGAGAGCGACCCTGAACTCTTCAGCCAGATCCTGAGGGCCAACTACGAGTTTGACTCTCCCTTTTGGGATGACATCTCAGAATCAGGTGAACTTGAGGCTGATCCAGAGCTCAGGGAGGTGGGTAGGGATGAGGGCCCATGGGGACGTGGGGGGCTGACCCTGGTCTGACCTGGCTTCCTGGCTTCAGCCAAAGACTTCATCCGGCACCTTCTTGAGCGAGACCCTCAGAAGAGATTCACCTGCCAGCAGGCCTTACAGCATCTTTGGTGAGTGGGACCTCTGCTGAACTGTCCAGGGGGAACCTTCAGAACCCCCACTGCCACTGACCTCCGGCCACCCTCTAGGATCTCCGGAGATACAGCTTTTGACAAGGACATCCTGGGCTCCGTCAGTGAGCAGATCCAGAAGAATTTTGCTCGAAATCACTGGAAGGTCAGTATGGACAGGGACCTGGGGGAATCAGCTCAAGGCTGGCTGCTCCTTCCGTCAGCCTCAGGTGGATGGTCTGGGCGGCCAGTGATCTTTGTGGGCCTCCAAGTCTTGGGCCTGCAAGTCTTGGAGGACCTCCTTATGGGCCTCCAAGTCTTGGGCCCGAGATGTGGTGGCCTGATGCCCCTCTCTCCTGGCAGCGCGCATTCAATGCTACCTCCTTCCTCCGCCACATCCGCAAGCTGGGGCAGAGCCTGGAGGGTGAGGAGGCCTCTGGACGGAGGGTGATGAGCCGCAGCCACCCGGGCCTCCCGACCGGCCAGCCCCCCGAGTGGTGACAGCCAGGTGCATGCTGGGAGATGGCTCCTTGGCGAACTCCAGAAGTGGCAGGCCCCGGGTGGCCTAGAGCTCAGTGGGCTGAGGGTGGAGAGCGCAGACAGGGGTAGCGGGGGAGCCAGGGTCCCCCAAGAAGGGGATGAGAGAGAGGTGCGGGGGGCAGGCCATGCTGCTGGCTTGGATTCTTGAGGGGCCCAGTGCCAGGCCCCAGTGAGCACCTCTGCTGATAGCCTGGGCTGGGGGCCGGGGGCACAGGGCAGGCCATGGTGGGGGGGGCTCCTGAGTGTCCGTTTTCCTGTACTTCTCTCTTTCCCTCTCCTCCAGGCAGATGCCCAGGCTGAGCGCATGGACCCTCAGAGCCCCCAGCTCCACACACCCTACCCAGCCAGCCCAGGGCGGGTCGCTGCGGGGAGAGTTCGAGTCCTGTTGGGTGGGGTGCATGGCGCTGGGGTGGGGCATTTGCAGACTTTCCCTCCCCTGTTGCCACCACACCCTGGCTACGAGCCAACAGGCCCCAGGGATGTCTGGCTCGCGCCTGTTCTGTGCTTTGCTGTGGGTGGTCCTGCTTGTGTCGTGGCCCTCTGGATCCCCCCACCCACCCCAGTCTCCCCCAAATCAATAAAGACAGACAGAGCAGTGGGCAGTGGTGAGCTGGAAGGAGGGATGAGGGGTGGCAGGGCGAGGGTGGAAGGGGCTGAGTGTCTTCCACGGGAAGGAAATCAAGGAGACAGGTCCACGGCCGCGAGACTTGGTCCATCATTGCCCGAACTTCCGCACACAAGCACCCGGTGGGCCAAGGACTTCCTGTCCCCACTCTCCAAAGTGCCAGCAAGAGTCAGCCCAGCAGGCCAGCAGGGCCACCACTTGGGGTCGGCCTGCATGTGGCTCTGGGGCCCTGGGAGAGAATGGGCGCATCTCCTGCTGGCAGCGGGGGTGGGAGGTGGGGAGGGCTGTCTCCAGGCCTCCAGGGATGGGCTGTGCTGTGCTCAGGGGCAACTAGAGTCCTGGGCCGTTTTTTGCCCTCTCTCCGTTCCTTCCCCTGCTTCCTGGGGCCCTGGACGGACAGTGCACGCCCTGTGTTTGCAGGCAAAGGCTCTCCAGCCTCGGTATCCAAGGCTGAGGGAGGAGCCCCTGGCCAGTAGGGGGCGCCACTGGGGCCCCCACCGTGTGCTGGGTCGTGGCTTCGGTGCACCTGGGCTCCAGGCTCCACAGGGCCTTTGCCCTGTTTGTGCTCCTCACGGGAAGACTCTGAGGACCTTGGCCCCATCCGGGCCAGCGGGAGCACCCTGAGTTCTGGGCCAGCGGGCCACCCCTTCGCCCCACCGGCCCGTGCCAGCCTGAGTCGCCCTGAGCAGCACTAGGAAAGGCTCTGGACCTATCAAGGCCGGGCTCTGGAGCTCCGCCCCGTCCAGCCACCGCAGAACCTGATGAAGACACTTCTCCTTGTTGACATTTGGGCCCTGAACGGAGGCAGCGAGAAACCCCAGAGCAGGGCTGGCCTGGTGCTCAGGGGTGGGGCTGGAACAGGGCATGCCTGCCTGCTGCTTCCCAAACCCCAAGTGCCTTCTCTGGCTTTCTCCTCCCCCCACTCACTACCTTCCGTATACATCTGCCTATGGGCCCCTGAGCCCCGGGGCAAGTCCTGTGGGGGAAGGCAGCTTCGTCCTCTGTCACCACGGGCACTTTCAGGCTGTCGTTTGCTCCAGGCTTCAGGGTCAAACAGTCAAACAGTGAGGTCCCACCACACCAGCTGCCAGCAGTCCAAGGGACTGTGGCCAGGTCTCCAGAGCTTGGCCTCTTAGCCTCCAACAACCTGGCCTGCCTACCACTTGGGGCCTTGTCAAGAACTGTCCTGCCCCCTCAGACGTCCACTTCACTGGCTCTCCTTCCCTCATTTTGGTTGTTCATACTGTCTCTCCAGCACACCCACACTGTCTCATTCTGCCGTCCAAATTGATGGGGCCTTTAGTGTGTGCCAAGCGCTGGGCCCGCGGGTCAAGGGTGCCCACTCTTACACAGAAGGCCCTGCAGCGGAGGGGCTGGACTTCGTCAGACGCAGGAGAGAGTAGCCGCTGGCTGCTCCTGGAGGCTTGAGCCGGCACACCAGAGCCAGCCTTCCAGAAGGAATGGCACTCCTTCAGAGACACCCAGCCCAGGTTGCCCCCTGGTCCTCACTGAAGAGTCAGAGCCCTGGCTCTGGCCGCAGGGAAATGAAGTCACTCAGTCGTGTCCGACTCTTTGTGACCCCATGGACTATAGCTTACCAGGCTCCTCTGTCCATGGGATTTTCGAGGCAAGAATACTGGAGTGGGTTGCCATTTCCTTCTCCAGGAGATCTTCCCGATCCAGGGATTGAACCCGGGTGTCCCGGATTGTAGGCAGATGCTTTACCATCTGAGCCACCAGGGAAGTCAGGCCGCAGGGAGATACAGTGCAATTTGACCTCCGGCCAGTAGGTGGCGCCAAGGTCACGTGTTCCCCACCAGCCCACCCCCACCCCGCCCCGCCCCTCGTTGATCCTTCAGCACCTGGGGCAGCTGCTCAGAACCACGTCTCCCCCAAATCCTGCCTTCTTCCGAGTCAGGCAGAGGTGGCATCCTTCCCTTCATCCCTCCAAGCCCTTCCCATCTGAGGGGCAGTTTGTGAAAAGAAAGCTTTGGGTCACCCAGGCCATGGGAGCATTTCCAGGCTCAGGGAACAGCAGGTGCTCAGGCACTGGGGCTGCTACTGGAGGGACCTGACAGACTGGAGCATGGCTGGGGAAGTCTCTGGCCAGTGATGAGCCAGCGTTGGGGTGGGAGCCAGACAGCGCCATTGTCCACGCTGGGCAGGTGCTGAGCTTCTGTGAGTTGGGAGTCGGGATCAAAGGACTGGCCAGTCCATCCTAAAGGAAATCAGTCCTGAATATTCACTGGAAAGACTGATGCTGAAGCTAACACTCCAATACTTTGGCACCTGATGTGAATAACTGACTCATTGGAAAAGACCCTGATGCTGGGAAAGATTGAAGGCAGGAGGAGAAGGGGACGACAGAGGACGAGATGCTTGGATGGCATCACTGACTCGATGGATGTGAGTTTGAGCAAGCCCTTGGAGTTGGTGATGGACAGGGGAGCCCATGTGGGTGAGATGAGACGAAGCTGTCTCCCTCGTTCTGGGCCACTCAGGGTGGGTCTCATGCTCTGTCCTGGAGCAAACCCCTGGTGTCAGGAGTTTCAGGGATGTTCAACCTAGGGACCCTCCCTGGGTATCTGGAGACTAGGGCGGTGGTCCTGGGAGCTCTTTAGAAGTCAGTGATGGGTTGAGGGTGGGGAATGAAGGAGAGGAGGTCTGTGATGACCCATGGAACCATTCACCAAGAGGGGTTCAGCTGGGGTGGGTTTGGGGGAGAGACAGCAAGATTGGCTTTGAAGGGATATAGAATTAGAACATAAGAGTCACATTCCTCACCCTTCTCTAATCAGAAGAGTTAGCTCAGTGGCGAGTCTTTATTGAGCACTTACTGTGTGCCAGGCACCTGGATTAATTCCAGCCTTGACTATGAGGTAGTCATTCTCATGAGTCATCCCCTACTTTGAATACAGGTGGACCAACGCATCAGTTCAGTTCAGTCGCTCAATCATGTCCGACTCTTTTCGACCCCATGGACTGCAGAACGCCAGGCCTCCCTGTCCATCAACAACTCCTGGAGCTTGCGCAAACCCATGTTCATCGAGTCAGTGATGCTATCCAACAATCTTATCCTCTGTTGTCCCTTTCTCCTCCTGCCTTCAATCTTTCCCAGCATCAGGGTCTTTTCCAATGAGTCAGTTCTTTGCATCAGGTGGCCAAAGTATTGGAGTATCAGCTTCAGCATCAGTCCTTCCAATGAATATTCAGGGTTGATTTCCTCTAGGATGGACTGGTTTGATCTCCTTTCAGTCCAAGGGGCTCTCAAAAACCTTCTCCAACATCACAGTTTAAAAGGATCAGTTTTTCAGTGCTCAGTCTTCTTTATGGTCCAACTCTCACATCCGTACATGACTACTGGAAAAACCATAGCTTTGACTAGACGGAGCTTTGTTGGCGAAGTTATGTCTCTGCTTTTTAATACACTGTCTAGGTTGGTCATAGCTTTTCTTCCAAGGAGCAAGCATCTTTTCATTTCATGGCTGCAGTCACCATCTGCAGTGATTTTGGAGCCCCCAAAATAAAGTCTCTCACTATTTCCATTGTTTCTCATCTATTTGCCATGAAGTGATGGGACCGGATGCCATGATTATCGTTTTTTGAATGTTGAGTTTTAAGCCAGATTTTTCACTCTCTTCTTTCACTCTCATCAAGAGGCTCTTTAGCTCTTTTTTGCTTTCTGCCATAAAGGTGGTGTCATCTGTGTATCTGAGGTTATTGATATTTCTACCCGCAATCTTAATTCCATCTTGTGCTTCATCCAGCCTGGCATTTCACATGATATACTCTATATATAAGTTAAATAAGTAGGGTGACAATATACAGCCTTGACGTACTCCTCTCCCAATTTGGACCCAGTCTGTTGTTCCATGTCCATTTCTAACTATTGTTTCTCGACTGAGGCATAGAGGCCATAAAAGTGAGCTAAGGTCACACAACCTTGTGCTTGACCTCCTGCTGGCCTCTGGGCAAGGAGGATGGCTCCCTGGGAATAGGAAGGCCATATGGGGACTGAGAAGAAGATGGTGGAGCTCTTCTCTACCTTTCCTTTGGTGAGCGCAAATTGTTGGTGTGAGGACAGAGGAAGAACACTGGGCTGGGGGGCACCCTGGGTTGGAGTCTCAGCCTTGCAAGTGGTTCTCTTGCCTTTAACATCCTCTGTGCCTCTATTTCACTGAGTTAATTCCTTGTGAAATAGGAACCTGGGTAGTGGGGTCAACCCCTGGTGTTCACTGTGAGGGGCTACTGGGAAGTGGGGCAGGGCTGACACTTCTGGGGGACCATGTCAGGGGGCAAGGCAAGGAATGGAGGGAGCCTGTGTCAAGGCAATTGAAGGACAGGAAAGATGGAGGTTGGCAGTGGTGGACGGAACAGGGCTCTGTGAGGGAGACTAGGAGAGAAGCAGACCAGTTGAGGAGGCGAAGGGGGCAAGCCAGGCCCTCTGTCAGGACTCGAAGCCTAGCTCTTTCCTGCCAGCCACTGGGTGGGCCCATGGCAGCCATGTTCTCTACCCAACCCCAGCTCTGCCCAGGTATCCTTGTCTCCATCCCTGTCTCCTCAGGTGGGCAAGACATGGAGTATGGAGTGTTTCAGGAAGAAGCAAATAACCCGATTTGATTTCTTGAAGGTGGTTGTGAAAAGTGATTCAGAGATTGGCCAGAAAAAGTGAACTTGCTCAAGAGGGCACTGTGGAGCCACTGGAGGGCTGTAGGTAGGATAGTGACAAGATTAGATTTTTGCTTGAAGAGAGTTTTCCAGTATTTTTCGACCCTATCTGGCCTCTCTTGATAAATATAAAAATTTCATCTCTAGATTCCACCCCCCAACCCAGGCCCCACTGACAGTTCTATAGTTCTCCTCATGCCAGGGAGCCAAGCCTGCCTCACGTGATGTTCTGAGTAGAGGCCCAGTTGCTTTTTCCTCAGTTGAGGCTTGTTGTTCAGTCGCTCAGTTGTGTCCAACGCTGTGACCCCATGGACTGCAGTACTGCTGTTTTCCCTATCCTTCACCGTCTCCTGGAACTTGCTCGAACTCATATCCATCGAGTCAGTGATGCTGTCCAACCCTCTCATCCTCTGTCGTCCCCGTCTCCTCCTGCTTTCAATCTTTCCCAGGATCAGAGTCTTTTCAAATGAGTCAGTTCTTTGCATCAGGTGGCCAAAGTATTGGAGTTTCAGCTTCAGCATCAGTTCTTCCAATGAATATTCAGGGTTGATTTCCTTTAAGATTGACTGGTTGGATCTCCTTTCAGTCCAAGGGACTCTCAAGAGTCTTCTCCAACACCACAGTTCAAAAGCATCAATTCTTCAGCATTCAGCCTTCTTTATGGTCCAGCTCTCACATCCGTACACAACTACTGGAAAAAACCATAGCTTTGACTACACAGGCCTTTCTCGGCAAAGTAACATCTCTGCTTTTTAGTACGCTGTCTAGGTTGGTCATAGCTTTTCTTCCAAAGAGCAAGTGTCTTTTAATTTTGTGGATGTAGTCATCATCTGCAGTGATTTTGGAGCCCAGGCAAATAAAGTCTGTCACTGTTTCCATTGTTTCTCCATCTATTTGCCATGAAGTGATGGGACCGGATGCCATGATCTTCGTTTTTTGAATGTTGAGTTTTAAGCCAGCTTTTTCACTCTCCTCTTTCACTTTTATCAAGAGGTTCTTTAGTTCCTCTTTGCTTTCAGACATACGGGTTGTGTCATCTGCATATCTGAGGTTATTGATATTTCTCCCGGCAATCTTGATTTCAGCTTGTGCTTCTTCCAGTCCAGCGTTTCTCATGATGTACTCTGCATATAAGTTAAATAAGCAGGGTGACAATATGCAGCCTTGACGTACTCCTTTCCCAATTTGGAACCAGTCCATTGTTCCATGTCTGATTCTAACTGTTGCTTCCTGACCTGCATACAGTTTTCTCAAGAGGCAGGTAAGGTGGTCTGGTATTCCCCTCTCTTGAAGAATTTTCCACAGTTTGTTATGATTCACCCAGTCAAAGGCTTTAATGTAGTCAATGAAGCAGAAGTAGATATTTTTCTGGAATTCTCTTGCTTTCTCTATGATCCAATGGATGTTGGCAATTTAACCTCTGGTTCTTCTGCCTTTTCTAAATCCAGCTTGAATATCTGGAAGTTCTCATTTCATGTACTGTTGAAGCCTTGCTTGGAGAATTTTGAGCATTACTTTGCTAGCGTGTGAGATGAGTTCAACTGTGAAGTAGTTTGAACATTCTTTGGCATTGCCCTTCTTTGGGATTGGACTGAAAATTGACCTTTTCCAGTCCTGTGGCCGCTGATGAGTTTCCCATATTTGCTGGCATATTGAGTGCAGCACTTTAGCAGCAGCATCTTTTAGGATTTGAAATAGCTCAGCTGGAGGTCTAGCACCTCCGCTAGCTGTGTTCGTAGTGATGCTTCCTAAGGCCCACTTGACTTCACACTCCAGGATGTCTGGTTCTAGGTGAGTGATCACACCATCATGGTTATCTGGGTCATTAAGACCTTTTTTGTACAGTTCTGTGTGTTCTTGCCACCTCTTCTTAATATCGTCTGCTTCTGTTAGGCCTATACTTTTTCTGTCCTTTATTGTGCTCATCTTTACATGGAATGTTTCCTTGGTATCTCTAATTTTCTTGGAGAGATCTCTGGTCTTTCCCATTCTATTGTTTTTCTCTATTTCTTTGCATTGTTCACTTATACGTGAATAGCTATATGTATACATATATCCACTCATTTCTTGGAGAGATCTCTAGTCTTTCCCATTCTATTGTTTGCCTCTATTTCTCTGCATTGTTCACTTACACATGAACAGGTATACGTATACATATGGCCACTCATTTTTAGATTTCCCTCCTGTTAAGGTCACCACAGAGCACTGAGTAGAATTCCCCGTGCTATACAGTTGGTTCTCATTAGTCACCTATTTTATACACGGTAGTGTATCTGTGTCAACCCCAGTCTCCTGATTCATCCCACCTATGCCTTCCCCCCTTGGTGTCCATATGCTTGTTCTCTCCATCTGTGTGCTTGTGCTTTATAGTCGACTTATACAGTGATAGTAACATAGCAACTGTATCTTTCTTTTGGTGAATACTTGTCTGGCATATCTTGTTCAGTTCTTTTTCTTTCAAACTTAATTTTTTTACTGAGATATAATTCACATACCATAAAATCCACCCTTTAAAATGTACAATTTATTGTTTTTTTAGTATACAGATGGTCCCTGACTTAAAATGGTTTGACTTAACGATTTTTTGACTTTTACGCTGGTGCGAAAGCAATACACATTTAGTAGAAACCATGCTTTGAATTTTCAATTTTGATGTTTTTCCAGGCTAGCAATATGTGGTGCAATCCCCTCTCATGATGTTGGGCCATGGCAGTAATCTGAAGCTCCCACTCAGCTACTTGGTCATGAGGGTAAACAACCGACAACGCTCATCAAAATTCCGTACCCAGATAGCCATTCTGTTTTTCACTTTCAGTTCAGTATTCACTTATATGAGATATTCAACACTTTATTATAAAATGAGCTTTGTGTTAGATGGTTTTGTCAAATTGTAGGTTAATATTAGTGTTCTGAGCACGTCGAAGCTAAGCTATGATGGTAGGCTAGGTGTATTAAATGCATTTTTGACTTAGGATATTTTCAGCTTATGATGAGTTTATTGGGATGTAACCCCATCGGAAATTGAGGAGATCTGTATTTACAGTTTACATCATCACAATCTAATTCCAGAACATTTTCATCACCCCAGAGGAAAATGCTGTACCCGTTAGTGGTAACTCTCCACTTCCCCTTCCCCAGCCCCTGGCAAAGACTGATTTACTTTCTGTCTCTGTGGATTTGACTTTTCAGATATTTTACATAAATGGAATCCTAACATGTGGCTCTTTGTGTCTGGCTTATTTCATTAAGCATAATGATTTCAAAGTTCATCCACGTTGCAATGTGTATCAGTACTTCATTTATTTTTATAGCTGAACAATGTTCCATTGTATGGATAGATCATGTTCTATTTATCCACGGATCCACTGATGGACATTTGAGTTGTTTACACCTTTTAGCTATTGTGAATAATGCTGCTATGATCATTTCTGTGCAAGCTTTTGTGTGGACATACGTTTTCAGTTGCCTTATTTGATAGAACTCACCAGTGAAGATTTCTGGAGTTGGATTTTCTTTGTGGGAAGACTTTCAATTACTATATCCACGTATTTGCTTGTTATAAGCCTATTGAGATTTTCCATTTCATTTAAAGTCAGTTTTGATCATTTGTGTCTTTTTCCATTTCATCTGAATTGTCTTAATTTGTTGGCATAACGTTTGCCTTATGATCGTTAACATTTTTTAGTTCAGTAGTAATGTCCCTCTTTTCATTCTAGACCTTGGTAACCTATTTTTTTTTTTTTTTTTTTTGCTCATTGCGTAGTCTAGGTTCCCCAACCAGGGATTGAACCTGAGCCTATGGTAGTGAAAGCACTGAGTCCGAGGTAATCTTTTTTTCTTGATCAGTCTAGGTAAAATCAACTGTGTTGGTCTTTTCAAAAAACCAACTTTTGTTTTCACTGATTTTCTGTAGTTTTCCTATTTTCTAATTCATTTCTGCACTTATCTTACCTCTGCTTGTTTCAGATTTAGTTTGCTTTTCTTTTTCTAGTTTATTAAGATTTATCATTTGGCCATTGATTTGAGACTTTTTTGTTGTTGTTGGTATAGGCATTTAAAGCTCTAAATTTCTCTTGTAAACAATATATATTCAATAGTTGAATCTTGTTTTTTTGACTCTCTGATTTTTGATTGGGATGTTTAGACCATGAATATTTAATGTAGTGATTGATATGACTGAATTTACATTTGCCATTTTGCTATTGGTTTCTCTGTATCTTCTGTCTTTTTGTTGCTCTCTTCCTCCTAGACTGCCTTCTTTTGTGTTAAATGTTTTTTAGTGTACCTTTTTTTCTTCTGTTGATTTTTAACTATATGCTTTTGAATTGAAGTTGCAATACAATATATATCTTAAGTAATTATAATCTACTTCATATTAACACTCATTTAATTTGGGTAAAATGTAGAGACTTTTCTCTAACATAGCTCCATTCCTGCCTTCCTCTTTTGTGTTATTAATGTCATATATATATTACATCTATATAGATTATCATAGAAACTCAACATGACAGTGTTATAGCTATTGCTTTATATCAATACACTCTTACTTTTTTTTGAAGAAGTTAGGAGAAGAAAGTTAGGAGAGACATTTGTATTAACCCAGATTTTAATCATTTTGGCTCCTCTTCATTTCTTCTTGTGAATTCAACTTACTAACTGGTGTCAGCCTGAAGGACTTTTTTTAGTATTTCTTGTAAAGAAGTATGCTGCTAAGTCACTTCAGTCATGTCTGACTCTGTGCGATCCCAGAGACGGCAGCCCACCAGGCTCTCCCGTCCCTGGGATTCTCCAGGCAAGAACACTGGAGTGGGTTGCCATTTCCTTCTCCAATGCATGAAAGTGAAAAGTGAAAGTGAAGTTGCTCAGTCGTGTCCGACTCCTAGCGACCCCATGGACTGCAGCCTACCAGGCTCCTCCGTCCATGGGATTTTCCAGGCAAGAGTACTGGAGTGGGGTGCCATTGCCTTCTCCAAAAGAAGTATAGTAGCAATGAATTCTCCCAGTCTTTGTTTACCAGGAAATGTCTTTTTTTAACCTTCAATTTTTTTAGGTATAGTTTTGCTAGATACAGAATTTTTGATGGGTACTCTTCTTTTCTTTCAACTCTTTGATTATATCACTTCACTGTCTTTTGGCCTCCATTATTTCTGATGAGTAGTTAACTGTTAATTTTATTATGGTTTTCTTCTACATGGGTCATTTTTCTCCTATTCCTTTCAAAATTGTCTATCTTTGGCTTTCAACAGTTTGACTGTAAAGTGTCTATGACTATCTCTTTATCTTATTTGGGGTTCATTGAACTTCTTGGATCTGATTAATGTTCCTCATAAAATATTGGAAGTTTTGGTCTTGTTTCTTCAAATACTTATTCTGACCCTGTTCTTCAAAACCCCCCAATACACATATTTTAGAATGTTTGATATTGTTCCAGAGGTGTCTGAAGTGCTATCATTTTTCTCTCCATTCTCCAGATTGTATAGTGTATATTAATATTGTTGATCTATTTTCAAGGTCAGTAGTAATTTCTTATGACATCTTGAACCTACTCTTGAATACTTCTAAAGAAGTTGTCATTTCAATTATTGCACTATTTAAAGCTATTTTCATTTAGTTATCATTTCTTAATTTGTGTATCCATATTGAGAATCTCTGTTGATTTGTTGTTGTCATCATACTTTCCTTTAACTCTTTAAACATGGCTTCCTTTAGTACTTTGAACCTATTTATAATATGTGCTTTGAAGTTATCATCTGCTAATTCTAGCATCTGGAAACACTCAGAGACAGTTTCTGTTGACTTCTTTCCCTAATGTGGATCATACTTTATTGTTTCTTTGCATGTTTTACAATTCTTTTGTTGAAAATTGAACTTTTAAACAAATATTTATTTCTTTTTTTTAAAATTTAATTTAATTTTTTAAAATTTTATTTTATTTTTAAATTTTACATAATTGTATTAGTTTTGCCAAATATCAAAATGAATCCGCCACGGGTATACATGTGTTCCCCATCCTGAACCCTCCTCCCTCTTCCCTCCCCATTCCATCCCTCTGGGTCGTCCCAGTGCACCAGCCCCAAGCATCCAGTATCCTGCATCGAACCTGGACTGGCAACTCGTTTCATACATGATATTTTACATGTTTCAATGCCATTCTCCCAAATCTTCCCACCCTCTCCCTCTCCCACAGAGTCCATAAGACTGATCTATACATCAGTGTCTCTTTTGCTGTCTCGTACACAGGGTTATTGTTACCATCTTTCTAAATTCCATATATATGCATTAGTATACTGTATTGGTGTTTTTCTTTCTGGTTTGCTTCACTCTGTATAATAGGCTCCAGTTTCATCCACCTCATTAGAACTGATTCAAATGTATTCTTTTTAATGGCTGAGTAATACTCCATTGTGTATATGTACCATAGCTTTCTTATCCATTCATCTGCTGATGGACATCTTGGTTGCTTCCATGTCCTGGCTATTATAAACAGTGCTGCGATGAACATTGGGGTACATGTGTCTCTTTCCCTTCTGGTTTCCTCAGTGTGTATGCCCAGCAGTGGGACTGCTGGATCATAAGGCAGTTCTATTTCCAGTTTTTTAAGGAATCGCCACACTGTTCTCCATAGTGGCTGTACTAGTTTGCATTCCCACCAACAGTGTAAGAGGGTTCCCTTTTCTCCACACCCTCTCCAGAATTTAGTACTTGTAGACTTTTGGATCACAGCCATTCTGACTGGTGTGAAATGGTACCTCATAGTGGTTTTGATTTGCATTTCTCTGATAATGAATGATGTTGAGCATCTTTTCATGTGTTTGTTAGCCATCTGTATGTCTTCTTTGGAGAAATGTCTATTTAGTTCTTTGGCCCATTTTTTGATTGGGTCCTTTATTTTTCTGGAGTTGAGCTGTAGGAGTTGCTTATATATTCTTCAGATTAGTTGCTTGTCAGTTGCTTCATTTGCTATTATCTTCTCCCAATCTGAAGGCTGTCTTTTCACCTTGCTAATAGTTTCCTTTGATGTGCAGAAGCTTTTAAGGTTAATTAGGTCCCATTTGTTTATTTTTGCTTTTATTTCCAATATTCTGGGAGGTGGGTCATAGAGGATCCTGCTGTGATGTATGTCAGGGAGTGTTTTGCCTATGTTCTCCTCTAGGAGTTTTATAGTTTCTGGTCTTACGTTGAGATCTTTAATCCATTTTGAGTTTATTTTTGTGTATGGTGTTAGAAAGTGTTCTAGTTTCATTCTTTTACAAGTGGTTGACCAGGTTTCCCAGCACCACTTGTTAAAGAGATTGTCTTTAATCCATTGTATATTCTTGCCTCCTTTGTCAAAGATAAGGTGTCCATATGTGCGTGGATTAATCTCTGGGCTTTCTATTTTGTTCCATTGATCTATATTTCTGTCTTTGTGCCAATACCATACTGTCTTGATAACTGTGGCTTTGTAGTAGAGCCTGAAGTCAGGTAGGCTGATTCCTCCAGTTCCATTCTTCTTTCTCAAGATCGCTTTGGCTATTCGAGGTTTTTTGTATTTCCATACAAACTGTGAAATCATTTGTTCTAGCTCTGTGAAGAATACTGTTGGTAGCTTGATAGGGATTGCATTGAATCTATAGATTGCTTTGGGTAGTATACTCATTTTCACTATATTGAGTCTTCCAATCCATGAACATGGTATATTTCTCCATCTGTTAGTGTCCTCTTTGATTTCTTTCACCAGTGTTTTATAGTTTTCTATATATAGGTCTTTAGTTTCTTTAGGTAGATATATTCCTAAGTATTTTATTCTTTCTGTTGCAATGGTGAATGGAATTGTTTCCTTAATTTCTCTTTCTGTTTTCTCATTATTAGTGTATAGGAATGCAAGGGATTTCTATGTGTTGATTTTATATCCTGCAACTTTACTATAGTCATTGATTAGTTCTAGTAATTTTCTGGTGGAGTCTTTAGGGTTTTCTATGTAGAGGATCATGTTATCTGCAAATAGTGAGAGCTTTACTTCTTCTTTTCCAATTTGTATTCCTTTTATTTCTTTTTCTGCTCTGATTGCTGTGGCCAAAACTTCCAAAACTATGTTGAATAGTAATGGTGAAAGTGGGCACCCTTGTCTTGTTCCTGACTTTAGAGGAAATGCTTTCAATTTTTCACCATTGAGGATAATGTTTGCTGTGGGTTTGTCATATATAGCTTTTATTATGTTGAGGTATGTTCCTTCTATTCCTGCTTTCTGGAGAGTTTTGATCATAAATGGATGTTGAATTTTGTCAAAGGCTTTCTCTGCATCTATTGAGATAATCATATGGTTTTTATTTTTCAATTTGTTAATGTGGTGTATTACATTGATTTGAGGATATTGAAGAATCCTTGCATCCCTGGGATAAAGCCCACTTGGTCATGGTGTATGATCTTTTTCATGTGTTGTTGGATTCTGATTGCTAGAATTCTGTTAAGGATTTTTGCATCTATGTTCATCAGTGATATTGGCCTGTAGTTTTCTTTTTTTGTGGCATCTTTGTCAGGTTTTGGTATTAGGGTGATGGTGGCCTCATAGAATGAGTTTGGAAGTTTACCATCCTCTGCAATTTTCTGGAAGAGTTTGAGCAGGATAGGTGTTAGCTCTTCTCTAAATTTTTGGTAGAATTCAGCTGTGAAGCCATCTGGACCTGGGCTTTTGTTTGCTGGAAGATTTTTGATTACAGTTTCAATTTCCGTGCTTGTGATGGGTCTGTTAAGATTTTCTATTTCTTCCTGGTCGAGTTTTGGAAAGTTGTACTTTTCTAAGAATTTTTCCATTTCTTCCACGTTGTCCATTTTATTGGCATATAATTGTTGATAGTACTCTCTTATGATCCTTTGTATTTCTGTGTTGTCTGTTTTAAACAAATATTTATTTCTTTGGCTGTGCTGGGTCTTAATTGTGGCATGTGGGATCTTTAGTTGTGGCACGTGTGATCTAGTTCTCTGACTAGGAATGGAGCCTGAGACCCCAGCATTGGGAGTGTGGAGACTTAGCCACTGGACAACAAGGAAGTCCCCCCAAATTGAACATTTTAGACAATCAGATCAGATCAGATCAGATCAGTCGCTCAGTCGTGTCCGACTCTTTGCGACCCCATGAATCACAGCACGCCAGGCCTCCCTGTCCATCACCAACTCCCAGAGTTCACTGAGACTCACATCCATCAAGTCAGTGATGCCATCCAGCCATCTCATCCTCTGTTGTCCCCTTCTCCTCCTGCCCCCAATCCCTCCCAGCATCAGAGTCTTTTCCAATGAGTCAACTCTTCGCATCAGGTGGCCAAAGTACTGGAGTTTCAGCTTTAGCATCATTCCTTCCAAAGAAATCCCAGGGCTGATCTCCTTCAGAATGGACTGGTTGGATCTCCTTGCAGTCCAAGGGACTCTCAAGAGTCTTTTCCAACACCACAGTTCAAAAGCATCAATTCTTCGGCACTCAGCCTTCTTCACAGTCCAACTCTCACATCCATACATGACCACAGGAAAAACCATAGCCTTGACTAGACGAATCTTTGTTGACAAAATAATGTCTCTGCTTTTGAATATGCTATCTAGGTTGGTCATAACTTTCCTTCCAAGGAGTAAGCGTCTTTTAATTTCATGGCTGCAGTCACCATCTGTAGTGATTTTGGAGCCCAGAAAAATAAAGTCTGACACTGTTTCCACTGTTTACCCATCTATTTCCCATGGGATGCCATGATCTTCGTTTTCTGAACGTTGAGCTTTAAGCCAACTTTTTCACTCTCCACTTTCACTTTCATCAAGAGGCTTTTGAGTTCCTCTTCACTTTCTGCCATAAGGGTGGTGTCATCTGCATATCTGAGGTTATTGATATTTCTCCCGGCAATCTTGATTCCAGCTTGTGCTTCTTCCAGTCCAGCTTTTCTCATGATGTACTCTGCATATAAGTTAAATAAACAGGGTGACAATATACAGCCTTGACGAACTCCTTTTCCTATTTGGAACCAGTCTGTTGTTCCATGTCCAGTTCTAACTGTTGCTTCCTGACCTGCATACAAATTTCTCAAGAGGCAGGTCAGGTGGTCTGGTAATCCCATCTCTTTCAGAATTTTCCACAGTTTGTTGTGATCCACACAGTCAAAGGCTTTGGCATAGTCAATAAAGCAGAAATAGATGTTTTTCTGGAACTCTCTTGCTTTTTCCATGATCCAGCGGATGTTGGCAATTTGATCTCTGGTTCCTCTGCCTTTTCTAAAACCAGCTTGAACATCAGGAAGTTCACGGTTCACATATTGCTGAAGCCTGGCTTGGAGAATTTTGAGCATTACTTTACTAGCGTGTGAGATGAGTGCAATTGTGCAGTAGTTTGAGCATTCTTTGGCATTGCCTTTCTTTGGGATTGGAATGAAAACTGACCTTTTCCAGTCCTGTGGCCACTGCTGAGTTTTCCAAATTTGCTGGCATATTGAGTGCAGCACTTTCACAGCATCATCTTTCAGGATTTGGAATATAGTTTCTATCAACTCTGGATTATGATATTCCCTTTACCCCTAGAAGTAGTTTTCAGTGTGTGTGTGTGTGTGTGTGAACTTGTTTGTTTGTTGTGTAACTTTTTTGCACTAAGTCTGTGAAACTGTACTGTCTCCCACCCCCAGCTGCAGTCAGTGGTGTCTCTGTTGAGTTAAAAAAAAAACATTTTAAAATGTAAGCCTGGTTTTCTAGGGGCTGCCACATATCTGTCCAGCTTAGTGACCAGTCAATGATTAGTCAGAAACTATGTTGAAAGATCTCAGGCCACTAAGGCTTGTGTGCTCTGATGAATCTGTGTGTGGGCAGGGGAGTTCTTTCAACGTTCAGGTTATTTTCAGGCCTTCCCAGGGTTTTATTTCCCCTGACGCCTTTGAATCTCCTACATACATGTGTATAGCCTCAGTGTAGTCAGGAAAGCATGATTAGATTGGGACCTCTCCATTCTCCAACTAGTCAGGAACACGCTTGCCCCAACCACATTCACAACCTGTCTAGTAGAGCTGAGTTGTTGGCCCTTCCCTGTTGGTCTGCCCCCGAGAAGTTTATTTCCATTGACAATGTCCCTGGGTGTGGATATTCCCCACCAAATTGACTTAGCCCCCTTCAAACCTAGGCAGAGAAGCTGCTGGTTTTCATGAGCTGCCTTGTACTGGTAGAACCTCCATGACAAACTGAGCTGGGAAGGATGGGAGCAACTCTAGGCCAGAATGCCACAGATTCCCACAGTTCGCCTTCTCATTTTATTATATACCTTTGGTTAAGTTCTAGATCATAAAGGTATTTGTCAGCTTTGTCCAGCTTTATTGTTTTTTTTTTTTTTTTTTGAGGTTATTTGTTGATATCATCACTTGGCCATAGCTAGAAGTCCTGACTTTTCAATATTTTCCTTTTCTGTCCTATCATTTAGATGTACCAGTTTTTTAATTTTTATTTTTGTGTATTCTTTTTTTTTGGCTGGGCTGCATGGCATGGGGGATCTTAGTCCCCCATCCAGGAATTGAGCCCATTCTGCACCATCATGGAAGTCTCTAGATGTCCCTCCTACAAACTGCTTATGGGTGGATTTTTAAAAATCTTGTCTTCAGTTGAAGAATTT